>NC_091131.1:26546740-26906740 GCF_040183065.1 Periplaneta americana
AAACAAGGCTGCCCTTTATCTCCAACATTATTCAATATATACATAGATAAAGCCACAGAAGAATGGCAGAATAAAATAACAACCGGCATAAATATAGGCACGACATTATTGAAGTCCATGCTTTTTGCTGACGATCAGATCTTGATGGCAGAATCGGAGGATGACTTACAGGTGGCAGCTTATCAACTACAATTAATAATGGAAAAATATAATCTTAAAATTTCTAATCATAAAACAAAAACAATGGCATTTGAAGGAGTTGATCACAGAAGATGTAAAATAGTTTTAAATCATGAAATCATAGAACAGGTATCCTCCTTTAACTATTTAGGCTGCAATATATCATACGTAAAAGAACAAGACGTCAAAAATAAAATGAGTAAATTTCAACAGATGTGTGGAACAATACGAAGGACCTTAAAAAATAAAACACAACGTTCAACACAACTAAAATTTTATACAACGTTAGCTGTCCCACTATTAACCTATGGTTCAGAAAATTGGTCTATAAACCGAACAACTAAAAATAAAATTGAATCCAGCGAAATGAAATTCCTTCGAAGTGTTGCTTGTCTCACTCTTTTAGATCATCAAAAGAACAAAAATATACGAGAACAACTAAATATGTTTAATTTGACTGAGAAAATACAACAACAAAAACATAGTTGGTACCAACATATAAGAAGAATGAATGACGACCGGTTACCTAAAGTAATACTGAACTATGAACCAAGAGGACACAGAAATGTTGGTAGACCAAGAACAAGATGGATAGACGACATAAACTTTGAAGACGGAACAGGCCAATAGGCCTAATCCCTGTGGTTGATGATGATGAATAATAAGATGTTTTTTAAAGTTGTCTTATGGAAATGTAAACGTTTATTTTTACGTTAAATAAGAAATATAATTAAATTGTCGTGTAATAGATACGAAAGTTCACGTTATTACGTTCTACTTATTCTCCACCTTACGCCAGAGGGCGCACTAGAGTAATGTGAGGAATAGTGAAGCCTTATCATCGAAAAGGTTATGAGCTATACACGCTGCCACTTGAAGGACTTAAAATAGTCTTAACACACTTCATGAACCAGAGAAAGGAATTTTGAAAGAAAGGCAACAATGACAATCAAGAGTTTTATTAAGGCATATTTTTATTATTCTTTTCTGTAGCAGAGTTATTGGCATGAGGGAGATACTATAGGGTGGATATTCATGAGAATTCCTTCATATAAAGTGTGCTTACCGCCTTTTGTATTTACCGTGTCTGTCTCATAGATATTTCCGCTCTTGAACCCTAGTTCGATCTCCTACAACTTTTCTGCCGGCATGAAGTGCTACTTCCTGCAATTTCCTCTTAATGTGATTGACAGTACTGCCACAGTTCGTACAGCTGTGTTAATTCTCTTGCTGGCTTCTACATTCGCTACTGTACGCCAGCCAATTCTAACAAATAAGCTTATCATATCACTTTTCACGTAAAATTAGTTTTTTTCTTGTGTAGGGTAAAGGTTGTTAATGTTATGATATGAGTAATACTGTGATAGTTCTTTTTGAGAATTTATTACAATATTACTGAGCGAGAGAAGGGCCAGCTTTGTGCAGAAACTTGTTCACAAACATTCCCTTAATACGTTGACGCAATAAGCCTCTCAGTAAAATTGTAACAAATTCTCAAAAAGAACTATCACAATTTACCAACCTTTACCCTATACTTCATTGAGATTTATGTTCCCTCTCTTAGCTTAAGGACTGAATGTGTATGTCTCTTCGTATTGTACTGTGTTGAATTAAATGTCTCTCTTGCACCATGCTGACCACCAAGAGGGTACAATTTGTAGGGCAACTTCTTATGAAATTTACGCGGATTCATTCCACTGCTTCTTCCCCTATCTACGACCTTCCAGTCGATATTGGCTTACAAATGCAGCCGTGTGATGAAATTGTACAGAGGCCCCCCCTCCCCCTAAAATGGCCGGGTGGAATTTTTGAAGTCTCAGAAAAGCGGATATGCGCATGCGTGGGGAGGCTTGAGCTAGTTCACAAGAGAATATGTTTTTAAAGGGTTATGTCTTATGTCTTCAATCTAAAGAATGCACTAATAGGGGTTAAAGCATTTCTTTCAACATTCTGTAGGCCTAGTATAACAAGAAGCGTCCACAATGTGGAGTAGGGGAGAGTCGGGTAGTGCGTTTCTTTCATCTACCACCATATGGTAGTACCTGAATGATATGGTTACGTTTCTCTATGCGACATCACAGAAACTTAACCATGTCAATCAGGTACTATCATCGTGTGGTAGATGAAAGAAACTCACTGTCCGATATTACCCGATGTCCGATACTACCCGACTCTCCCCTAACGGTTAGCGCGTTTGGCCGCGAAAGCAGGTGGCACGGATTCGAATCTCGGTCGGGGCAAGTTACCTGGTTGAGGCTTTCTCCGGGGTTTTCTCTCAACCTGATATGAGAAAATGCTGGGTAACTATCGGTACTGGATCCCGAATTCATTTCACCGGCATTATCACCTTCATTTCGTTCAGACGTTAGATAACCTGAGATGTTGATACAGCGTCGTAACACATTTTAATACTGTATTTCAGTTATAGGTTTTTTCTTAAAAATCTGTCATATGTTGTTCATGTTGTGCCATACAACAAAAGATGGTGTGAACTTAGAAACGATAAGTCACTGAGAATGAGAAATTATGCAATAAAAAAACTTCTTGAGCCGGGATTGAGCCCCAGTTTTCTGCATACGAGACCAGAGTTCTATTCAGTAGACCACAGATGGCGCTGCGAAGAATCCCAGTGATAAAAATTCAATTAAACCCGAACAAGCGTCCTGTCATTTTTTCTTGGGATGACTGTACATACTACTTAATGAATTAATTTAAAACTGTATCGGTGTGTTACAAATTTTGTCGGAAAACGGCGTTGAACGTTCGTGTCACATTTACTCTATTTACATGAAAATCAAAAACACAACCATAACACTTTCACGTCCTTCACTCGTCGCTATTTTCCTTAGCATCCTATCTTGGCAGATGAGAGTGGAACAAACGCGTGGGAATTAAACTTCGAGATATATTATTACGATGTACTGAAGTACATACGATATTTCAGTGCAGAAATTCTGCGTCATATTATGATGATGGATGAGTGGAACAGAGAAAAATTTTCTCCGGCACCGGGATTTGAACCCGGGTTTTAGCTCTACGTGCTGACGCTCTATCCATTAAGCCACACCGGATTCCCATCCCGATGTCGGATTGAATCCTCTCAGTTTAAGTTCAAACTCTTGGGGTAGGCCACTAGAGGGAACCCAAGAGGTGGAGAGAATTCAATCCGACATCGGGATGGGAATCCGGTGTGGCTTAGTGGATAGAGCGTCAGCACGTAGAGCTGAAAACCCGGGTTCAAATCCCGGTGCCGGAGAGAATTTTTCTCTGTTCCACTCATCCATCATCATAAACTTCCAGAGTACACATCTCACAACGAGATACATGTAATAGATTTGGCATAATAAATTATTGAAATAGGGAACATCATTTTGGCTTACGTTGTATGCTCAAACCTGGAATATGGGATTTGTTATTAGATCGTGCCAGTACTGCCTCCCTTCTTACCACAATGCTCTTCTGCGATGTAGTTTTCGTGAACCCCACATAACGTGCTCGTACACGTGTTTCTCTGTGCTCTATGCTCGTATTTATGTAATGATGACGTTTGTAATATAATTTTAATCGTTTCAAAAGATATTACTTTTTCAACTGGGTGGAAAGAAATGCTTGAAATATTGAAAACTTTCCCACGTCGGTGCTCTTACAAATTGCTCTTAATGCTTCGCCAAGTTTTTCTGCGCGGGTGTCTGTGTCGGTAAATTTTCAGAGGAGTCGTTTCGTAAGCTTTTTCTGAATTCCATTTCATTATTTACGCCACCATTTTTTGTAAAACGCACGCTGATATAATTTAGGATAAATCGCATGTGAACTTTTCGTTCAGATTTTAAGTGCCCGATCTCTAAGCCGTGTTTCCTGTCTTTGTGTTCGTTGCCATGGCAATTTAACAGTTGAAATCCCCTGCTTTACATACAGAGAGTGCCTATGAAATATGAACGATTTTATTTTGTTAATATTGAGAAGCTATTAGTCATTTGTTCATGGTATTGTTGGAGAATACAAAGCAAGCTTGGGAGTTTATGTTAAAATGGTTTTAACAGTGTTAGAACAAACTGTGAGCTGAAGTGAAACGTGGAGAACGTCATTGAGTCTGTATCTGACATGTGTTAGAGAGTAAAGGCTGGTTCACAATAAACCGGGAACGGAAACGGCAACGAGAACGAGAACGGAAATAATGTTAAAATAAATGTATTTAATGTGATGGTTGTGAAACTTGGACTCTCACTTTTAGAGAGGAACATAGGTTAAGGGTCTTTGAGAGTACGGTAGTGTTCATTGATCCGAAAGCTTATTATCGAAGGTACAGGGACGGGTCTGTTTCCATCACCTGGGCTGTTTTTATTGGGTTATTTTACGACGCTGTATCAACATCTAGGTTATTTAGCATCTGAATGAAATGAAGGTGATAATGCCGGTGAAATGAGTCCGGGGTCCAGCACATAAAGCTACCCAGCATTTGCTCTTATTGGGTTGAGGGAAAACCCCGGAAAAAACCTCAACCAGGTAACTTGCCCCAACCGGGGTTCGAACCCGGGCCACCTGGTACCTGGGCTGTGATAGTACTCATTCATTTGTTTTCTATCATCGCCTGGCAACCTGGATTTTGTTATTGTTGATTAGAGCTGAAGAGAATAAAGCTACAAAAACTTACGTTCACATTTAAATACATTTATTTTAACATTATTTCCGTTCTCGTTCTCGTTTCCGTCCTCGGTTTATTGTGAACCAGCCTTTATTGACAATTTTAAAGAATGTTTAAATCATTGTATTGCTATTCGCGGTGGTCATTTTGAAAATGTTGTTAATCGTGCATGAATCTCCCATGTCATGTCTTTAAACATATGCAGTAATAATTGAAATATACAAAATTAGTTCGAGAATTTTAATTATTAAAATCGTTCATATTTTATTGGTGCTTTCGTTATTATGTGTTCATGCTACTTGCTACGAATTAACGAAAATCACTTTATAAGCGATACGCATGGTCTTCTTTCGGGATAGAATGGAGTTTCTTCTTTACAAACTTAGGGGACCGCGTTTCTAATCTCGGTGAAGAAAGTACTGCATTTCTAAGTTACTACCTGTGTTCTGTATGCCCTGGTTGAGACAAGTTAAGGCTGGTTCACAATAAACCGGGGACGGAAACAAGAACGAGAACGGAAATAATGTTAAAATATATGTATTTAAATGTGAGAATTCACAACAGTTAATTGTGAATGCTCACATTTAAATTCATTTATTCTAATATTATTTTCGTTGTCGTTCTCGTTTCCGTTCCCGGTCTATTGTGAATCAGACTTTACCGGTATCTGGTTGAGTTTTTTCCGGGGTTTTCCCTCAACCAATTAAGTGCAAACGCTGGGTAACTTTCGGCGAGCCACCGGGGTAGCTCAGTCGGCGCTTGCCTGCCGATCTTGAGTTACCCTCGGGCGCGGGTTCGATTCCCGCTTGGATTTTTTCTGAGGTTATTTCCAACCGTAAGACAAATGTCGGTAATCTATGGCGAATCTACGGCCTCATCTCGCTTTCACCAATCCAATCGACGCTAAATAACTTCGTAATTGATACAGCGTCGTTAAATAACCAAGTAAAAAAAACTTTCGGCTTTGTACCCAGGACTGATTTTGCTGACATGATCTTTATTTCACTGAGACACTAGACAATCATCGTGTTGATAAAGGGTCGTAAAATAACATCAAGATGCTGATTTTTAGTTGGATATTTAACGACGCTGTATCAACTGATAGGTTATTTAGTGTAGATGGGATTTATGATTGTGAAATGGTATTTGGCGAGATGAAGCCGAGGATTCTCCATAGATTACCTGACATTTGCCTTACGGTTTGGAAAACCTCGGAAAACGCAACCAGGTAATGAGTCCAAGCGGGAATCAACCCGCGCCCGATATATAACATCAAGATGCTGATTTTTAGTGGGATATTTAACGACGCCGTATCAATTGCTAGGTTATTTAGTGTAGATGGGATTTATGATTGCGAAATGGTATTTGGCGAGATGAAGCCGAGGATTCGCTATAGATTACCTGACTTTTGCCTTACGGTTGGGAAAAAACTCGGAAAAACGCAACCAGGTAATGAGTCCAAGCGGGAATCAACCCGCGCCCGAGCGCAACTCCAGATCAGCAGGAAAGCACCTCAGCCGACTGAGCTACGCCGGTGGTCCAAGCTGAATTTAAAATATGACAGACAACCGAAAGAAAAACACAAATGCCTATACAATGCCTAATTACCGTTTACTGTTTGTTTATGCGCTTGTTTTCTGAAATTGTTAGTGCTTTTCGCATGTCTGTTATTAATGTTCAATGCATGCTAGTGAGAAGTGCGCACTTCTCTGTTACGCCGCGATGTGTGGAAGATCCTGCTCCAACTATTCACATGCAATGCGCCGCGCCGTGTGGCTCTTCAAATGGCATGTCTGCATCCCTACACCGAGTCGTTTTCCATCGTATTCCGAGGGCAGATAGGGCCGTGACATACATTTGTTAATTGCCATAAATCATGTCTGTCAGTGTGTACATTTCTGACTTGGACGTAACATGTCTGCTGTCTGGACAGGGATATCGTCCCTCTTGCCGGAAGTGGTATCTACTCGATTATTGTTTGGGCCCCTCTGTAGTTGTCTTGTGATGCTGTTCACGCATATTCACAAAGAAGCCTTTCAGAATCACCAGATCGAAGTCTTCTTGAAAGGTCTTGCACGGGTTGGAGAGGAACATTTAACTAAAAAAAATGCTGCTGGTGTCATCTTTAGGAAATAGCCTATATTGCGATATACAGAGTGATTCACGAGGAAAGGTAAAAATTTTAGGATAAGATATGAAGAGTCCACTCCAAGACTGATGGATGTCACTTTCTTGTCGAAAATGAACCAAGACTGTCAATGCATAGCTTAAGACATATAGAATGTACATAGAAAATTATATGGCATTAACACTGATAGTCATTGTCCAGTAATGATCGGAAAATCACAGTTAAGCATTTAGCGCTAAGCATTTCAAACTTTCAATTGCTTCTCCTGAAAAATGTATTCCAGATGACATCCATCATTCTTGCAGTGGACTATTCATATCTTAGGCCATTTTGAGTGAAAAAGTTAATATGAACATAGGTCCGTTTTCGAACGATGGCGGAGTAGATGCATTTTTTTTTTTTGGTAAAACTCTCGCCCCTATATGAATCAGACATTACCATATGCTGCTGACGTGAGACGAGACATGAGACAAAGTCAAGGTCGCAATGAATGACGTAACATTGGAATCTGCATTGTGAGCGATGTAGATAAGAGAAAGAAACCGGATGGTGGGACATTACAAATGTTCAATCGCCTGCCCTTGTCTGATGTAATGACACAGAACCCGCAGATAACACAAATAGCCTACACTATCATCAGTTCACAGCAGTCCAGTCAGTTACCCACAGTACAGTAGTTATACAGGTACAGTTATCGGAAATGTTAAGTTGTGTTTTTCAAGATGCCTTATAAATTTTCTACTACAGAATACGCCGATATTGTGTATGTTTATGGTTTGTGCTATGGAAGTTCCTTGCGTGCCGTCGCTTTCCGAACAGAAGGGTACCATATTGAAGAGTATTTACTGTCTGTGGGGTTGGATGAAAGACTTGGTATAGTAAAGGAAGGGAGAAACGAGATAGGCGCTAATCGACCGTATTTTGGATATGGCATAAAGAACAGTTAAGTGCAACTCTCCCGAGCGATGAGCGCGATTCACGCCTGAGCGCAACAATGCAATGAAGCAGAAGGAGGTAGCGAAAATGTGCGAAAACTTCGACCCCGACGTCTAGAATATTAGGTATGTATGCATACGTGAATATAAACTTTTTTAAATTTGTCCGTTATCTGTCTCTAAATGCGAGTTAGTACAATGGAATCTCAGAAGTTTTTGTGAAATCAAAGAGCCATATCTCCGTAACCGTTCCAAAACGGACCTATATTGATATGAATTTTTTGACTCAGAATGACTTCAGAATTCACATCCTAAATTGTTGACCTTTCCTCGTGAATCACCCTGTATGTGTAAGTACATTATAACCGAGTTTTTTCAGTTTCCGAGATGTTGTTACGCACTTAACGCATGTTTATTACAAACTATTTTTTTTAATAATTCCAAGGAAAGAATTGTTCCGGGGCCGGGTATCGATCCCGGGAGCTTTGACTGGACGCACCGACGCTCTAACCAAGTGAGCTACCCAGGAACTTCACTCGACACCGTCTCATTTTTTTCCCTTTGTATCCACATAACTCGAGTGCGCTGACAAGACGCCAGAAACCCAAATCGAGTGCACACAAACTCTGTGTGACTTGAAATTGTGGTTTTTCTGTTAACGTACCTACAGTAACGTATATATTATGGAAATGCAGCTTTCAGGTAAAGCTCCCTGTGAAGCAGACTTGAATAATTTCAAGGGAAAAGTTGTTCCGGAGCCGGGTATCGATCCCGGGACCTTGGCTGAACGCATCAACGCTCTAACCAACTGAGCTACCCAGGAACTTCACCCGACACCGTCTCAATTTTTTCCTTTATATCCACATAACTTGAGTGGACTGACAAGACTCCAGAAACGCATATCGACTGCACAAAAACTCTGTGTGACTTGAAATAAATAAATAAATAAATAACTAAATAAATAAATAAATAAATAATATGTTTTCCGAATTATAGAACTTGAAGCTTTTAAAGTATAACTACAGTCTAGTATATACTGTTCCGAAGCTTGAGTTGTGAGGGTGCTAGGAACAATAGACTGTGCCGATACTATTTCGCATTGTATGTAATGAGGCGATATTAGCGATCCTAGTGGTTAGCAACTATCTATGGATGCATATTTACTACGTATTGAGCTTCGTGACTGTATATACTAGACTGTGGTATAACTATCAAATGACATGGACCATGACGGTGTCAATAAAAGAATGGTGAAACAGTAGAAGAGACATTAACAACACCTCAATTGTTGCTTGGATATGTAGTACAGTTCTCCGTCTTGTTTGTAACGTGTCTGTCTCCTTTTATGCCACCTCGACGTATTCTTAGACGAGCACAATGCAGTATTGCGATGTGCTTAATAGGCAGTATTTTTCGAGGAACTAGATGTAGGCGGGATGATTCGTGACCAAGGTCCTCTGTTCAGTGGAACGGGGCCGTGTTTGTTCTAGTGGCCGGCGCCCTTGCTTCAGAAAAATGGGTTACCTATCCCGGATGTTGTACTGGTTGAATGGGGCGGAAATGGGAATAGCGAATTTAGTTTCCTTATTGAATCTTCAAGGTAGGTTACAGGGTTGGGAAGTTATTCGAAAAAAATTAATTTCTACACTACGCATAAAATACATAAGAACATACTATGGAATGTTTAATATAAAACAATTTTTATATCGGAAAGGAAGCAAAAACGACCAAAATTGTATTAAACTTTTTTGTTTGAAATATCTCAAAGAATAACTCCTGAATTTAATGACAATACTTACCGTTCACCTTGTACAGGTTTGTTTATTTTTTATTGTATGTAAGAGATAGGTTTGGAAGTGAATCCCGAAAAGACAAAGTATATGATTATGTATCGTGACAAGAATATTGTACGAAATGGAAATATAAAAATTGGAGATTAATTTTTGAAGAGGTGGAGAAGTTCAAATATCTGGGAGCAACAGTAATAAATATAAATGATACTCAGGAGCAAATTAAACGCAGAATAAATATGGGAAATGCCTGTTATTATTCGGTTGAGAAACTTTTATCATCCAGTCTCCTGTCGAAAAATCTGAAAGTTAAAATTTATAAAACAGTTATATTACCGGTTGTTCTGTATGGTTGTGAAACTTGGACTCTCACTTTGAGAGGGGAACAGAGATTAAGGGTGTTTGAGAATAAGTTGCTTAGGAAAATATTTGGGGGTAAAAGGGATGAAGTTACAGGAGAATGGAGAAAGTTACACAACGCAGAACTGCACGCATTGTATTCTTCACCTGACATAATTATGAACATTAAATCCAGACGTTTGAGATGGGCAGGGCATGTAGCACGTATGGGCAAATCCAGAAATGCATATAGAGTGTTAGTTGGGAGGCCGGAGGAAAAAAGACCTTTAGGGAGGCCGAGACGTAGATGGAAAGATAATATTAAAATGGATTTGAGGAAGGTGGGATATGATGGTAGAGACTGGATTAATCTTACTCAGGATAGGGACCAATGGCGGCTTATGTGAGGGCGGCAATGAACCTCCGGGTTCCTTAAAAGCTAGTAAATAAGTAAGTAAGTATGTATGCAGTGGAGGAACAGCATGTCTGACTGTGAAACGAGCGTGCCTGGGTTCAAATCTCGGTTGGGACAAATTACCTGATTGGGGATTTTTCCGACTTTTCCCTCAACTAATTGAAGCAAAATTGCGGGTAACTTTCGGCGTTGGACCTCGGACTCATTTCGTCATCATTTATTCAAATGCCATTGTGATCTTTCCCATAGTCCAGGTTAAGTTCACGGTCCAGCGTGTTGTATTCGTACAAGAGCGCGACTGTTCAGCGACAGATATTTTTAACAAACTAGGAGCAGTAAACACAATAAGCCTCGGGCTGCGGTGGTAGCTTTTGGTGTGGTCGCATTCGTAAACTCATGATAATATATATTTATGAATTAGCTTATTTTATCTTCCTGTTGTGTCCTCCTCCCCAAGGGAACCGTTCTATCTCCGCCTTTGTTTTTGCTTCTAGTGCGGCGCAGGGTATAGGAGTTCGGGAACTATTTGTCTAATATTCTAACACAGTGGTCGTGAGCACTCGCTGAAATGGGTAGAGTGCAAGGAGTGCAACAAAATATGCTCCGTCGCGTCGTGCAGAAGGTATAGGGAGACAGCATACCCGCCAGCAGCCACGGTGCTGTAAGAGACCTGCGAGTAAGAGACGCTAGCCCGAGAGTGCAGTATGCTGATGACCGCTGCTTTAACATCTATTGTAGCTAACGGCAGAATTTTTTCATTTCATTATCTGATGAGGCTGTATCAACTACTAGGTTATTTAGCGTAGATGAGATTGGTGATAGCGAGATGGTATTTGGCGAGATGAGGTGGAGAATTCGCCATAGATTACCTGACATTTGCCTTACAGTTGATGAAAATCTCGAAAAAAAAAACCAACCAGGTAATCAGCCCAAGCGAAAAACGAACCCGCGCCCGAGCGCAACTCCAGATCGGAAGGCAAGCGCCTTAGCCGACTGAGCTACGCCGCTGGCTAACGGCAGAAATCGGTTAATAAGAGTTATTTAATTTATTTATTTATTTATTTATTTATTTATTTAGTAGGTTATTTTACGGCCCTTTATCAACATCTTAGGTTATTTAATGTCTGAATGAGATGAAGGTGATAATGCCGGTGAAATGAGTCCGGGGTCCAGCACCGATAGTTTGTATGCATTTATTTACACTGCAAGTGGGCAAGCACCCGGTGGCAATGGTATACACAATATAAACAATACACAATAAAATGACAATACAATTATACAATGCACAATACATTTATATACACAGTACAATAAGAATACACAATACAATTTAACACAGTAATTACATATGTATAGGCCTTACATAAGTTTCAATAGTCTTTCACTTTACTCTCATCTCACTCACTGTAGTGGCACTATGACGCATTTCACTGACACTTTAGGACACATTTCACTGACACTCTATAACACATTTCACTGACACTATAGAACACATTTCATTGACGGTATAAATTATCACTGATCGGAACTATTCACTGCACTGTAAAACCATAACTTCACTGACTCACCTCGCTTCACTGATACAACAGTTCAAATAAGTCAAATAATTACACCCTTATGCATACTTATAAACAGAACTAGATAGTTACCCAGTATTTGCTCATATTGGGTTGAGGGAAAACCCCGAAAAGACCTCACCCAGGTAACTTGCCTCGATCGGGAATCGAACCCGGGCCGCCTGGTTTCGCGGCCAGACGCGCTAACCGTTACTCCACAGGTGTGGACTTCATAAGAGTACCAGATGAAAAGTTTACGAAGCATTTTCTGACATCATTTGGTTCAGTGCGTTGTGAATTAATTAATCTCTTTAAATCTGAACCCGCTGGTGGTAACGAAAGTGTTAAAAAAGGACTTATTAAAAAAAATTACATCGAGATCGGTGTCACAGTCGATTAATTTCTACCGATTTCATTCAGAGCTGCCGAAAACATCGATCCCACAACCCTGCTTAAAATTCCATTGCTGTTCGCCAGCTTGAGACAGCGCAGCGTCTCGATTGGAATGGCTGCGAGTGGAGCAAGGCTGATTCAGTTTTGAAGAAGTCTTTGCACTGTGGATATACAGCAGTTTATGTAACAACGATGTGTAAACAGAATGTGCTTTGATGATAAATACATTCCTATAAACGCAAGGTCGGAAGCTACTGTACGTATGCGGCGATCCTGAACTTTCATCGTCCGATGGCCTTCAGGGTCATCAGCCAGTCGAGTCATGCGGTGGACCTGGCTAGTAAGCTAGTTCCTGGTTGTATTGCTGTATAGTTGCGGATGTTACATACGGCCTATTCCATCTCAAATCGACCGAAATATAGAGAAAACTGACCTTGCAATTTTTAAATACAATGAAACTTTTTCTGTCCGTTGACAACTGTGATACAATGCTTTGTGCAAAGTTTGAGGCATCATAACTTAATAGTGTTTAAATTAAAAATATTTAAATTTATCGTATTTTCATAAAATTAGCAACTTTAAACTGTTGTGGCTCCGAAACCCAATGATGTTATGTTATGTTTTATTTAACGACGCTCGCAACTGCAGAGGTTATATCAGCGTCGCCGGATGTGCTGGAATTTTGTCCCGCAGGAGTTCTTTTACATGCCAGTAAATCTACTGACATGAGCCTGTCGCATTTAAGCACACTTAAATGCCATCGATCTGGCCCGGGATCGAACCCGCAACCTTGGGCATAGAAGGCCAGCGCTATACCAACTCGCCAACCAAGTCGACGAAACCCAATGATCAAAATCATGGTTTATTTTGATGCTGAGAAATTATAGTTTATATTGACTTGTAAACAGTTTTTCTTACTTTTTATGGAAATGGAGAAATTTAGATTTTTCTTCATTAAGACGCCTTTGCCCACGAAAAAATATTTTAAAAATATATGGTTATATTCCGCATTGAAAGTACAAATAAACACATATTTTTTTTACTGGTGCACCGTTGATAAGAAAGTATTGAAAATATCAAGTAAAGAAAATAAATAGTACGCGCGTGAACTAGCCAGCTGACTGTAGGTAGTCGAGACAAGCAAGGCCAGGAGACAAACACGTGATGTGTCGTTTAGCAGTCATGGCTGGGCTAGCTTTATCACAAGTTTTCATAAACACAGGAGTAAAATGACGCCCAACGCTCGTTTATCTTCAGCTCTCGGCCAGTGCGTGCGGTACTGCGCCGTTCAAGTGTAGGCGTGTAAAAATAATTTTTTTAATACCCTCGAAACTTATTGCCGAGCCACTAAGCAAGCAATGCCGAATCCCTCTTAATAATGCAAGGTTTTTTTCTGAATATTTTTTACATTTTTACAAATGGGCAAAAAGCCTAAAAGTAAGTAAAGTCAGATTATCTCTCTCTCTGTATACAATAAAAATAAGTATTACTTCTTATCATAACCTACTAAATGTCAGCTTCAAAATGAGCTCCCGTTCAATGTTCTGCAGTAAATGGTTCCAGAGTTCTGAGCGCTGAAAGAGGCTTGTTTTTATAAAATACGCTAAATTTGTCGCTCAATAGTACGAAAACCGTTTGACTTTCGATGGTATATTTTTGAAAATGCACTCTCCTCAGCACCTTGTATAAATAGGGAAAAAATTAGAGTATTAAAAAAATGCGAGGTTTTTTACTGATCGATTTCATATGGAATAGCCCATACGCAACATTGAACTCGCTCCAACTATGCGTAAACACGATCGCTCAAAACGAAATGCAGACTTGACTTTGCCTGGAGACTACAGTCACGAATTTGAAACCGGCCTGTCCGCTGGAATTTTGATGATTTGTGGAAAACCGGCTCCATGCTTTGCCCGTTCAATAATCCCTTTATGGTGAAATTATCTGCAAGGAAAGTAGAGATAAAACTTTGAGAAGATTAAAATAACAAAGAAGGAAGCAGTACAGTAGTACTAGTAGAAGATACAGAGGTGACTGGTGTTCAAAGATATCTGACCTAGATTCTCTGATCGTGTAAACGAACTTTCTAACTACGGAATAAGTCAGAACTAAAGATATAACAAATTGACAGACTTTGAAATAGTTCCGCTATTTCTCAATAGGTGACACTATTATTGGGACACGGAAAAAATTGTTAGGTGTAAAAGATGATGTAGATGTAAGTACAGTATGAATTATTCTTATTACTGTCAAATAGGGTTAGAATTAGGATGTGAATTCTAAATTACTTAATTGTGTACCATATTTAGTCAGCAGCTCATTAATATATAAGCTCATTAATATGGATGATAATGATTTTTATATTTAAATACAGGATTATCTATACTAATAATAAATCTGAAGCCGAAATTTTTCTGGTAATTTTCGATTTTCCAAAAATAATTGGTCCTAACATATATAATTAACTACCCCTGAAACCGAAAATCGCTTTTTTGAAATTTTTGTCTGTATGTATGTATGTATGTCTGTCTGTCTGTCTGTCTGTCTGTCTGTATGTATGTTTGTTTGTTACCTTTTCACGCGATAATGGCTGAACGGATTTCGATGAAAATTGGAATGTAAATTAAGTTCGGTGTAACTTAGATTTTAGGCTATATGGCATTCAAAATACATTATTTAAAAGGGGGGTTATAAGGGGGCCTGAATTAAATAAATCGAAATATCTCGCTTATTATTGATTTTTGTGAAAAATGTTACATAACAAAAGTTTCTTTAAAAAAAATTTGCGATAAGTTTTATTCCGTGAAAACTTTTGATAGGACTGATATTTAATGAGATAAATGAGTTTTAAAATTAAAATAACTGCCATCTAAGGCCGTGTAATGAATTAAAAAACAAATGACTTCGTCTATAAGGGGCCTTGGACAGCAACAATCGAAAGCTATGAAAGATAGCCTACACATAATGTTTCTGCGTTTCTATGAAGTAATATCGGAAGCTAAATTAACCGATTTGTATAATTAATTATTAATTCACCATTGGAAAGTGTAGTTTCTCTAGATGGACATAATGCTATAATGTTATCACAGTAATTTCTGAGTGAATCGAGGACAGGTAAGATTAAAATAGCTTCTTATGCACAGAAAACTTGATAGGTTATTCTGTACATTCGTTTCCTGTATTTCCTAAACTAATTTTTATGACCAAATGAGTGGTCTCTGGATCAAAATGATCGCATTTTAATTTTTTAATTCAATTTAAATTAAGTAACATAATAAACGATTTATCCTTCTATCAAACACGAATGTTCCCTGGATCAAATGTCCTATTTTAATTATATAATTACTTTATATTTATTTCTAACGGGTGCAGTGGAGCGCACGGGTACGGCTAGTTATTAATATTAGTATTAGTATTTTTGCTATTGTTTCAATGTGTATTTCACTTCTGGTGGTGTGGAAGAGAAGACCTCATGGCCTTAACTCTACCAGAATAAATAAAAAAACCTTACTTACTTACTTACTTACAAATGGCTTTTAAGGAACCCGAAGGTTCATTGCCGCCCTCACATAAGCCCGCCAGCGGTTCCTATCCTGTGCAAGATTAATCCAGTCTCTATCATCATACCCCACCTCCCTCAAATCCATTTTAATATTATCCTCCCATCTACGTCTCGGCCTCCCTAAAGGTCTTTTTCCCTCCGGTCTCCCAGCTAACACTCTATATGCATTTCTGGATTCGCCCATACGTGCTACATGCCCTGCCCATCTCAAACGTCTGGATTTAATGTTCCTAATTATGTCAGGTGAAGAATACAATGCGTGCAGTTCTGTGTTGTGTAACTTTCTCCATTCTCCTGTAACTTCATCCCGCTTAGCCCCAAATATTTTCCTTAGCACCTTATTCTCAAACACCCTGAACCTATGTTCCTCTCTCAGAGTGAGAGTCCAAGTTTCACAATCATACAGAAGAACCGGTAATATAACTGTTTTATAAATTCTAACTTTCAGATTTTTTGACAGCAGACTGGATGATAAGAGCTTCTCAACCGAATAATAACACGCATTTCCCATATTTATTCTGCGTTTAATTTCCTCCCGAGTGTCATTTATATTCGTTACTGTTGCTCCAAGATATTTGAATTTTTCCACCTCTTTGAAGGATAAATCTCCAATTTTTATATTTCCATTTCGTACAATATTCTGGTCACGAGACATAATCATATACTTTGTCTTTTCGGGATTTACTTCCAAACCGATCGCTCTACTTGCTTCAAGTAAAATTTCCGTGTTTTCCCTAATCGTTTGTGTATTTTCTCCTAACATATTCACGTCATCCGCATAGACAAGAAGCTGATGTAACCCGTTCAATTCCAAACCCTGCCTGTTATCCTGAACTTTCCTAATGGCATATTCTAGAGCGAAGTTAAAAAGTAAAGGTGATAGTGCATGTCCCTGCTTTAGCCCGCAGTGAATTGGAAAAGCATCAGATAGAAACTGACCTATACGGACTCTGCTGTATGTTTCACTGAGACACATTTTAATTAATCGAACTAGTTTCTTGGGAATACCAAATTCAATAAGAATATCATATAATACTTCCCTCTTAACCGAGTCATAAGCCTTTTTGAAATCTATGAATTACTGATGTACTGTACCCTTATACTCCCATTTTTTCTCCATTATCTGTCGAATACAAAAAATCTGATCAATAGTCGATCTATTACGCCGAAAACGGCACTGATGATCCCCAATAATTTCATCTACGTACGGAGTTAATCTTCTCAAAAGAATATTGGACAAAATTTTGTACGACGTCAACAAAAGTGATATTCCTCGAAAGTTACCACAGTTGGTTTTGTCCCCCTTTTTAAAAATAGGTACAGTTATGGACTCCTTCCATTGTTCTGGTACAATTTCCTTTTCCCAAATAGCAAGTACAAGTTTATAAATTTCGCTATATAATGCACTCCCACCCTCTTGTATTAATTCTGCTGGAATTTGATCGATACCTGGAGACTTGTACTTTTTCAGATTTTCTATCGCAATTTCGACTTCTGAAAGCGTGGGTTCGGGTATAAATGGCTCAGCAGTTTGTATTTCAATTTCGTCCCGATCATTTCTAAAAATAAAAAAACCTAGTGTTTTTTTACAATCTCTTGGGCTGTAGTACTAATTAAGAAGAAGAAGAAGAAGAAGAAGAAGATACACTGGTTACATAAATTACTAGTACAGGGAAATCATTTTATTTTTACTAACATTTATAATATTAACGTGGCTATACCTTTGAATCAACGGTTGAGAACCGGAAACACTGTTTGCTACCCCCCTTCCACGAGTGGAGTTCGATGATACTGGCGTAATATACAAACAAATCACTTTATTAGGTACAGGAGGGAAGAAAAGTATTCATCCATTTACGTAAACTAGGAAATATCACGCTTTTGAGTTTGATAATTTCCATTAGGTTTTTGTTTAATCAAAATACAGTACAGTATTAACAATGAGTGTTTTTACTCACGAACTGAGCTGTCCATGCGGACGTATTCATTATGCAGTGTATATTATACTGTCTACAGCACATTAGCGTACACTATAGAGAATGAAGTTAAATTGAAAAATAATCATAATATGGATATTTAAACACATTTTTGAAAATAGTGGCCGTTCATTTAGATACAGGCTTCAGTTCTAATGTGTGTAATTCCAATTACCAGTTTCGTCCTTCGTACTAGTAACTCATGGTGAAATAATTCTGTACCTACTCTGTAAAAGACTACCTTACGTACTGTAAATTCAATCTTCACTTCTGCCTTATCCGAAAATATAAAATTACTCAGATATGCTATCTACTGTCCGTCCAAGTGGTTATATCGCAGGGTCGTAGAAAGGGGGGAAGTCACGTGAAAGTTAATTACTTTACGAGGCCCTTTTATTTAAGTTATTTTAAACAATAATTGTATGGGTATAATATTACATAGACGTCCAATTCCTAACAGAAATTATTGTTCTCAGAAAAGAGCTAAGATAGCCCAGTCACTAGCATTTGCAGGGAGGCGAATAGAAGCAGGTGGGGGAAACCGGGATGCGACGTAGGCAAATAGAAAATGATTCAATATTGAAAGCTCTTTCCTCACTGGAAAACGCGAACATTTTTTGGAATGTACTGTTTACTATGACCGTAAGGCTACTATGACTGTATATGCGGTCTTGGATCTGTGTGGAGGACGGTTGAACTTCATTAGTAGACGGAGTGGGAGTGAAGTACATTCAAAAACTCAGGTACAATAAAAATTGAAGTAAAAATAAAATGATGTCCCTTTATAAAGAAATAAGTATTGAAGCAGTAACTATGACAAGACTTGAGTACTATGGTATCCGAATTGCTGCTCGAATGGAGGTGTGGCAATCCCCAATTCTAGTGCAGAGATGGGGGAGAATGATGAAGGGAAGAAAAGCGACTTTGGATTACAAAACTATAAAGTGAGGATAGTACAGAACGCTCAGCCACGTCTGAAAAAATATGGAGCAAATGCTGGTGCTTACGTTGAAGTTTAATCAGGGGCGGCTTTTATTAAGGGGCACATGGGCACGTGCCCTCCCAGTGATTTTTGTTATCGTATTATGACTATATTATAATACTATTTAATTGCATTATGAAATAATAACTTAAAGTGTTTCACATTTTCATTGCTACTAATGTTTTCAGAATGTGTAGTAGTCTACGAAACCTAAGTTTTCTGAACAGGTAATAAAATGGGCTCTCTCTTCTCGTGCCCAGCGATGGACGAGGAAGGGATGGGGGTGCGAGTTGTAGGAAGGCGGAGCTCTTTGCCTCAGACCGTGTGCTTTGGGCACTGTATTTGCCGTTCCCACCAAGTCTCTTTAGTTTAGGAACAGTCCAATTAGCTGCGTGCCATTTTTAGGGGTGTTGATACTTGCTGAATAGCAGACGACATTTTATAGCTGAACTTGACATGAAAAACGTTAAATGTAAGTTTACTAATTTATAAGCTCGACTCATTGTATAAATCACGTGTGTATGTATATATAGATATTCATTTGTCACAGTTATGTTGTTAATGCTCCCTGTAAACTTTTATGCTTCCTTCGTATCGAAAAAAGAAAGTTTACATTACAATACATGAAGTTGGCAGTTCTCAAAAAGCTTTGTCACTGACAATAGAGAATCTTGGCGGGCGTTTTGCCGCCTTCAGTGCACACTACAGTTTTCAACTGAGTTTCCCCAAGTCTAGTGCTGCGGTAGTAAGAAGGCAGGCAGTTCCATGATCTGTGAGTACGAACGAGTGAGAATCAGTGCATTTCTGTGAATTACACTTAGAATTACATTTAACTTTCCTCTGGGTGTGGCAGTGCTCTCAATTGAGAGAAAGATGGTACATTCTATTCCGAACTTCAACAATAGAGTTATAGAGGTTTTTCTCGCAGAAAGAACCGAAAAATGGAGCTCATCTACAAGAATTAGAAAGGTTAGTGCACATAAATTGGTTTTATACGTTTTTAATTTTCAGGGTTCATCATTAAGGTTGTGCCCCACTTGACAGAATGGCCTTCGGCCGCCACTGAGTTTAATTAATCCTAATGACTGTACTATTGTTTCATTCTAATTTGACCCTTTTATGTAATGTCATTTATGTATAATAAATGGATGAAAAGTTAGATATAAATATGGATTGCACTGTAGATTGATAGTTGATAGGTGGTTGTTTATTGGATGGATGGATTTTGGACTGACGACTAGATGAGTGGATGACGGTTGATTGATTGGTTGGTTGGATTGATGAAATATTAATTATGTCGTAATCTTTACGCAACGTCCCTTTGAACTGAAGGCTGTCAGACAGCATGTTACGGTTTCTCTCTCGTGAGTGTTTGGACTTCGTTCACCTTATATAAATTTTAATCCCACTCATTATTACACACATACACACACACATATATAAGGATACCCCCGTGACACTGGATCAATACGAAGCCCAACTTCCACCTGAAACAACACAACATGACATTGACAACTGAAAAACATCCTTACTGAAGATGAGATTCGAATCGATGGCCAAAACGCACGCCTCATACCTGCTGACTTAGCGTTGCGTGTACGATTCTGATATTTTGTGTAATTAATTACGCAATAAAGTTATTAATGAAATATAGAATACATTCAGAATTATTCCAGGAATGTAGACAAGATAGAGAAACGTCACGCAAGTTTCGATCACATCGCGCATCGATTAATCCCTACAACTTTGTTCTTTCTGTTTCCGGAATTTTGGTTAATTGTGCACTATATTATATTGATTTGTGAGTTACTCCGTTAAAATTATGTATATTTTGTCACACATGGTTAACAACATGACAACTACCGGAAATAAAGATATTTTCTTATGGTGGAAATGTGATGACCGGAACGCAGTTATGTCATTGAAACAAACTTGGTTTTAAATCTAAATGACGCACACTTAAGAGTGGTTCACAATAAACCGGGAACGGAAACTGCAACGAGAACGGAAATAATGTTAAAATAAATGCATTTCCGTTCTCGTTCTCGTTTCCGTTCCCGGTTTATTGGGAACCAGCCTTTAGCCGAACTAATTCAAGATCAGTTTCCCACATTGGAGAATCAAATATAGAATCCCGGAAAGTTGCAGTGAATTAAGGATTTTAACGGGTGTACGCCTGGAAACAGGTTTCGCTTAGTACAGCATCATTCGAAAATTGACACGGGCAGGTAACAGCCCGCTTAGCGGTGACTTAGCCCGTCAGCTTTCGGCAGTAAGACCTCGTGACTTATACACTACATTACAGATGTAATTGATTGATTTTGCTTGTAAATGCTGGAACTGTTGACCATCCTCTTTAATGGGAACTTCATATCGTTAGGAAAAAAATATAAATAAATCTTGGATTTAGTCTCTGTCGACAGAATTGAACTCTAGACACATGCTCTGTTTCAGTCAATTTATGAACTGCTGTTGTCTTATAACAATTCCTTTCTAAGCTAATGTTTTGGATACACCTTTATTGACCTAATTTTCTTACCGAATTCATGGAAGACTATTCGTATCTATAGCCTATTCCATCGAGTTGTTCTTCATTTATAACGCGATCTGTGGATTTTTAAAATAAAATGAGCCGGTTTCTCTTTCTTTACTAAATTCTGGATTGTTGAATCAGATGATTGTTGAACGTCAAGCTATTTCCGTGAAAATACAGCAAAACCCATTTTATACGAAGTTTTCGTAATATACGTATTATAAATGAAGATTTGTTTCGCTAATAGCTTATATACTAAGCAGTAAACTGAAATGAACTGCACTGAATGGAAGTCAGCTGTATACTAATGCTCTAATCTTGACGTTCCTTCATCTTGTGTTATCTGTTCATTCTGCACAACACTAAACCTTTCCACGTTCGACTTAGGAAAAATAAGCGTTTTATACAGGGTGTTTAAAAAGTGTCGCATATTTTTAGAGGAAGTAGCAAATAATTGGGCAAGCGGCAAATAACGTCCTCATGTGCTTTCTGCGAACGCCAACGAAAGAGCCAAAATGATGGGCGGTTATATTAAATATTTAGCGAGCCTTAAGAAGTGCATAATGTCATCAGCAGCGAATGCCAAGACTCACATGTTTAAATGTAGCCGAACTGCAACGTGATTGGCTGCCGGAAATAAGAGCGACGGGATTTTAGACTTTATAGAGCCTTCACTTTCTAATGCGTAAGCAGAGAGGAGGAGTCACACCGGAAATAACAGCGACGCGACTATAGATGGCAGTAGTGTGTTATAATGAGCTGTTCTCTTGTAACCAGTTGTGCCAACTATACAATCTGACGATGAAAGAGTAATGGAACGGAGAAAAATTCTCTCCGGCGCCGGGATTTGAACCCGGGTTTTCAGCTCTACGTGTTGACGCTTTATCCACTAAGCCACACCGGATTCCACCCCGGCGTCGGAAGAATCGTCTCAGATTTAAGTTCCAACTCTTGGGTTCCCTCTAGTGGCCGCCCTCTGCACTACGTCATAGATATCTATGAACCTAGGACCGAAGTCCACACATGTGCTGAGGTGCACTCGTAGTGAGTGACTATTTGGCCGGGATATATATATATATATATATATATATATATATAATTATTATAATGTACCGAAGTACATATGATATTTCCATGCAGATCATTGATCTCTATGGACGATTACTTACTAGTCAAGAAGGCTTTGTTGATTTAATAACAAATATCAAAATATGATTAATTATTATTCAGTCATTATGGCTTAAGCATTGCATTACATATGAAAGAAAAACATATGAGAAAAAATATTGATGTGTTACATCCTATTTAATCTTGATACAAACGTTTTCGCCCCTAGTGGGGCATCTTCAGGTACAAATACTACTGGGTTCAAAAAGTTCCCGGAATTTTACTACCATTTTTCGTATTAATATATAACAAGGGATATTATACATTTGTTTTGTTGGTAACATTCATGATGTCATTTCCTTAAAGTTTGTTGATAATGGCGATTGTTGGTTTTGAGTTGTAGGCAATTGTTTATCATAGTGTTTTGCTTGTTCGTCGCATTTTGTAATTATGTCCACAGAGCAAAGTACAAACATCAAGTTCTGTGTTTTGTTACATAAAACTCCTGCAGAGATATTAAGATTGTTGGAAGAAGCATATGGCGAAGCAGCCATGAAAAAACTCAAGTGTATGCTGGCATAAACGCTTTTCTGGTGGCCGCGATACGTACGCAGCGGCCGACCAACAACTGCAACAAATGAAGCAATCGCTCAGCGTGTGCGTAATGTTGTGAGGGACGACCGACGTAAAACCATAAAAGAGATAGCAGCAGAGGTCGGAATATCAGTCGGAAGTGTACACAATGTTCTTCACAAGCATCTCAACATGCATTACGTGTCTCAGAAGTTAGTTCCGAAAATGTTGTCGGCAGAACAGAAAGAAACAAGAATGACTCTTGCTGGGGACATGATCAGTATGGCTGATGAAGATGGTGATTTCTTAAACAAAATTATTGCTGGTGATGAAACTTGGTGCCACTTGTACGACCCAGTCCCTAAACGACAGTCATCTAAGTGGAAATCGAAAACATCTCCTCGGAAGCAAAAATTTCCTAGGGACACTTCCAAAGGCAAAGTTATGTTGGAAGTTTTCTTCGACTCTCAGGGTCTCATCCACCATGAGTTCATTCCAGAAGGTCGTACTGTAACGAAAGAATTGTACGTAGAAATCCTCCGTCGCCTCCGGGACACAGTGAGAAGGAAACGTCCAGAAAAGTGGGTAGAAAACAACTGATTCCTTATGCATGACAATGCACCTGCTCATCGTCCAATTACTGTAAAGAATTTTCTTGCCAGGCACAACATAACTGCTTTGGATCACCCACCATACTCTCCTGATCTCTCACCCCCTGATTACTTTCTGTTTCCCCGTCTGAAAAGTCATCTGAAAGGACGGAGATTCAATGCTGAAGAGGTTATCGCAAACGCGACTAGAGCACTAAGACGGGTTTCACAAAATTGCTTCCAGGCCTGCTTCCAGGAACTCTACACGCGTTGGCAAAAGTGTGTTGTTCCGGAAGGCAACTATTTTGAAGGGAATGCTGTAGAATAGTGTTTAAGGTACGTTGTTTCTATGATACTAGCAAATTCCGGGAACTTTTTGAACCTAGTATGTATAAGTATCATCTAAAATCAATTACAATACAAGCTTTACATTTGAAACTGCCTTGACTAGAATAAAGTATGACATTGTGACTATGTTATCTATATCAACATTAATTGTCCTGTCAAAATTAAAAACAAATTCATTTTAAAACAATGTGAATGTGCTTAGCCATGCTAAGTAGATCCCTTGTATGGCATCTCAAATGTATTGTGTTGTCAATAAAATCATTAAAATATTAAAACTATACAAATTAAAATCCAGTGTTATCAAATGTGGAGTCATAATGCATATATAACTAATTTCGTGGAGCAATTGAAATTCTCGTAAAATGTTCAATGCCCTCGTATCTGAAAACAAACATATCTGTGATAGGTGAAATAGAGATTATTATGAAATGCCATGGGGAGGTATGAAATTACATTATGTGATTTAGTTTAATTTTTATTAAAACAATTGCATTACACTTCAATTATCAATAGCCTATATATTAAACAATCTCTGTTACGTGACTATACATAATCTCATACAGCAGAAGCCATAACATAACATAAATAATATAAACAAGATAAATTATAGAAAAGTTTTCATTAAGGATGATGAAATAGACATGAATCATTTTAAAAAGGTAGCTACAATAATACATTATTGAAAGTGTAATGTTGGCAAACAAAGAAACAAAAAATGCTAGGGAGATGATAAAAATTGTAGGATAAGCAGCCATGATTGGGTGAAACACGTCGATTCGTACAGTTTTATTGGTCAAAAGTAATATGACGTAGTAAAAGTGTAATAGTCACCTTAATCTCAATTTTTACTCTCTGTGAGTGTTTACCACATATTGATTTTGATTTTGAGCTTGAGATTTTCAATTAATATTTTTGGCAAATTTTATTTAATTCGTTAGCGGTTTTCTGTCAAGTATAACTTGGTCATCGGCGTATAATAGAGTTTTGATTTTTTTCCTATTGTTGAGTTGGATGCCACTAATTATTGTTTGTTTCTATTCTTTAACAATTTTATTAATATACAGGGTGTAACAGGACCTAACCGACAAACTTTGAGGAATGATAGGTCACACAGAGAGGATAATTTTTTATTAAGGAACATATGTTCGAAGACGCTGTTAAGGAGCTAGTATCCGAAAAGTCAGATCTCCGGTAATTTTTTTACAGAAATGAAATTTAATTTTCCATACCAGATGTGACAATTTACAACAGCTGTTAAAATTACATGGCCTATACAGTATCGGTACCTCGTATTTTTGACACCTCAGCGTTCATCATCCAACTGTATCAAGCATGTTAGGGTTGTGTTGAATTTGTTGTATGGTAAAGACGGACTGAAGATCCATCACACAGATTAATAATAAACTACAGCATGTAACAGATTTGATAAGGACTTAAAACGCACACTTATGCAGTATATGTGATGCGGAATGGGCCTCTAAAATGATGCATAACTCATGAAGGACGTGTTATCGAGCTTATGTTCCTTAACAAAAAATGATCCTTCTATGTGACCTATCATTCCTCAAAGTTTGTCGGTGAGATCTTGTTACATCCTGTAGATATTAAATAAAGTATTAATTCAATTCAATTCAATTCAATTTATTTGGCCATTAGACATACAGTTTTAGGCTTCGTCAAAATACATTGAAAAACATATAAATACATTTATAAAAACACTAATAAAAGAAACAGTAAAATTTAAATAATACAATGAAAACATGAAATAATTTGATACTTTTAAATCAAAGAAAACTAACTAAATTGCAATTAAACTTATTTATTAAAATACAATTTCATACAAATTTGTGTTGAAAAACTCAGCAACAGAATAAAAAGGATTATTTAATAACCAATTGTAAAATCTAGTTTTGAAGCTATTGATTGGTAATTTATAATATTGCCTGAGGAGCTTATTATATAATTTCATCCCCATAATTAAAAAGTTTGTGTTGCTCTTGTGTAATTTACAATATGGAATATTAATTTGTTCACTATTTCTAATTTCGTGATCCGGTATATTGGCCACTAATGAGTAATTGTCGATATTTTGTCGAGTGTAAAGTACTAGATCATATATATACAAATTTATGATTGTTAAAATCCGTGATTGTCTGAAAAGTGGCCGACAATGTTCCAGATAGTTTGCTTTACATAAAATTCTAATGGCTTTCTTTTGTAAAATCAAGACGCTTACAATTTTGGTTCCATTTCCCCAGAAAATTAGGGCATATCGGATTATCGACCAATGTTAATTGGTTCTGATAAGTAGAATAATGCTCGTTTGATAGTGTTTGTTTGATTGCTTTGATTTGATTAGTATTTTATTAAACGACGTTTTAAACTGCGAATTTGTTCAGCGTTGGTCATAAAATGCCACGTAGCAATAGCGAAGTAACTGGCAAAAGAAATCGTGGAAAATAATGGAAGTATCGTGTTTCTTCTTTTGTTCCAGCACAGCGTCACGGATATCTTAGAACTAAGTGTTGGAATGGATTAAAAATATTAAAATCTACACAATATAATCATGTTGCACGTCTAATCGCACGTAAATGTGTTTGTACACGTGACATATGGCGTCATCACATCAACCATTGTCCTTGTAGTTTCTTCCCCCTCCAAAAAAAATAAAATAGTATGGGAAGAACTCGTTTATTATAATACACTACAGATAACGTCAATGTAAACATTGTACCTGGTGCGTGTCTTATACTGCTCCCCACTGTGACTCATGTGGCAGCGTTTACAACGGATCCAGGTTCGATATCAAGATATGCTGCATTTCCTTGTAAACCGATTTATGTCTCCAGCTTTTATGTTTACCCAATTTTGTCTTCATAGGTGACCTTGTACCATGGTACAAGACCAGGGTGTTCTGGCAGTTTTTAATGTCTGTTTGCAAAAATTTTGAACATGCATGTGAGATGATCTAAATTGGTGTAATAATAATAATAATAATAATAATAATAATAATAATAATACTTATGGCTTTAAGGAACCCAGAGGTTCATACCTCTCGGCCTCCCCAAAGATCTTTTTCCCTCCGGCCTCCCAACTAACATTCTACTTGCATTTCTGGACTCGCCCATACATGCTACATGCCCTACCCATCTCGAACGTCTGGATTTAATCTTCCTAATTATGTCAGGTGAAGAATACAATGCGTGCAGTTCTACGTTGTGTAACTTTCTCCATTCTCCTGTAACTTCATCCCTCTTAGCCCCAAATATTTTTCTAAGTACCTTATTCTCAAATGCCCTTAACCTCTGTTCCTCTCTTAAAGTGAGAGTCCAAGTTTCACAACCGTACAGAACAACCGATGATATAACTATTTATAAATTCTAACTTCCAGCATTTTTGAGAGCAGACTGGATGACAAAAGCTTCTCAACCGAATAATAACAGGCATTTCCCATATTTATTCTGCGTTTAATTTCCTACCGAGTGTCATTTATATTTGTTACTGTAATAATAATAATAATAATAATAATAATAATAATAATAATAATAATAATAATAATAAGTGCTTATTCTTATCGAGGAAGTAGACGTGACAACGTGACGCTTAGAATGAAACCTACAGAGCAACAATCGGTCGGCAAAATTATGTTTTAAAAGCACACTGCACGTTATTGTATGATGCCGACATGTTAACCATGAGAGCGCGGCGATAATATCAACAATATTTTTCAAGTGATAAAATAATGAAATGTTATAGTTTAAGCCGGATACACTATATTATGTTCCTTTACTTATAGTCCCGACGCTGTTATTTCCGGCGTGACTCCGCCTCTTTGCTTACGTCTTAGAAAGTGAAGGCTCTATAAAGTCTACGTAGGTAGTATTGTTTGCCATTTTTGTTCTTACGTTGCCGAGCTACCATGTGAGGAATCTATTTGCTACACCGTTAAACATTATCATGTCGTAGCTCCTATGATAATAAATCAAACACACTGTAATTCAGCAAATAATTGAGCGGCAAATAACGTCTTCGTGTGCTTTCTGCGAACGCCAACGAAAGAGCTAAAATGGCGGGCGATTATATTAAGTATTTATCGAACCTTAAGAAATGAATCACCGAATCACAAGACGCACACGTTTAAATGTAGCCGACTTGCAACACGATTGGCTGCCGGAAATTAGAGCGACGGGACTATAGTTATCATTTTCAAGAATTGTAAGTGAAAAATTTAGAAGATTTACCTGTTAACACATTGATGGCATTGAATTTCTACCATCAAACTTTCCACAAAAAATGTTCCATCCAAAACGCTACAAAATGCTAAATTGTAACATTAAAAGTGCTATATAAAATGCTAAATTTATATCTTTAAGTTGCTAAATTTTTAATTTTAAGTTGCTAAAATCAACCCATACCATCTCTAATAGCAAAGTCTGCCATACATTCTTGGTTTCAACCTAATACAGTTGCATATCCGATTCCTTTGTATTGACAAATAAGAGGCCGTGACGCAGCAAAAAGCAAAATACTATGAGCGATAACCATAGCAACAGTTTATCTAAGATCTTGAACTTTGCTGTGACTAATGATAACAAGCGTAAAGCATAGTACAGAACTTTTTTGTGTATAAATACAGTGATTTTAAAGCTAACAACCATCGAGTCAGGATTGCTAGACTGGGCGAAAAGTCTCGGGTTGGGATACTCCGAGTACCTGTTTGCAACTAATTTTTACTTCAAACGATTTGCGAATTTTTGGGTTACTAGAAATTTTGGCGAGGGAAATTCGGGCGGATGAGCACTCCTTGTAATTTTCAAAAATCGTCTCTTTTTCTTTCTTTTTTCGTTGAGTTTATATTTGGCATGAGATGGGTTTTTCGATCTCTAAATCAATTATTTTTTCTTATAACTTATACGATAATTGAAACCCGCCACAGACCAGGAATGTCAAGGTCAAAGCACGTGAATGACTCTGCTTGCTATCAAGCGCACACTGGTTCCAATGAATCTATTCTACAGGCAGCAGCGGTGAACAAGAAGGGATGAGCAAAATGAACCCTATTGGCCTACTACTGCAAGATGAATTAAACTGCTCTTAAGTAATACAGGGTGAATCAAAAGTCTGGAACCATATAAATATCTTCCATATGCTTGATTTTCAATAATTACTATAGGTGTTACCAGTATTTGTAAGACCAAATGCTCTAAAAGTGACACATTCGATTCTAGCCCCTAGCTATCTCAAAAGCCGCCATTTTGGGTGCAACTTTGAAATTTTAAATGGAAAAGGGAGTAATGTAGGTACTCAAAATCATGTGAAATTTTCTGAAAGAAGAAAAAAAACAATGGTGCAAACTGTTTTGAAGTTTTCAAGTTATTTAAATATAGGCTGTCATAATGACACAGACATTAGTTACTGCATCTACAGATATTTTATAACATGGTACAGTACTAAGGAGGCTTTGGAAAAAGTATTTTTATGCAATTCTGGTAATTAACTTTGAATCACAAAACAAATACACCTTGCTCTGGAGCAAGTCAATATCTTTAAACCGCTTTTGCAACTATTCCCAGAGATTTTACACTGTTGAGCACGGAGTTCAATGACTGAAGGCGTTGAAATTATAAAAATTGTGCTGTGAGATCTGTGACATCCACGAAGAAATGTTCATTTGAAAGCTTTTAACAATATCTATCAAGTCACAAAATGGATTCTTTTCTTGCGATCTCAGATTCAAAACGTTCAGATCTGGAATATATCCGTCAGAAAGTTAAGTTCCTCATGTAGAGTCAACTTAGTTCTGGAATGTGCCTATTTTTCTATTATGAATTCTGATAAATATTCACGCAATTCAAAAGACCTGGACAGAACTTTTTCTTGGCTTAACAAAGGACATCGCAATGGTAAGAAACATCGTCAAACTGAGAAATTTTTGTACGGAAATCTGGCTATTTATAGACACAACTCGTAGTTGACATATTATAACGAGTCTACGCCATTAGCAATACACCCTGTTGTTTGTACTTCGTTCTGTAAACATAAATACAATGCTGTGAGGGAGAAGGTCTACAGTACATCTTCAGATACATTTACTACTATTTAATGTCAATAAAAATAACCAAATTTGAATACATCATTCTGTAGATGGACTAATAATTTCAGGCGGTAGACACTATTTCTTTTGTAACTAAATAATTTACACATACCAAACGAATGTCACTCCACTTTCATTACATAAGAAGTCGAGTCCAGTCAGTTCGAAACTTAAATGTACGACTTTTACCTCAGTATTTAATGTACAGTAGTGGCAAAAATAAACCGGACCAACCCTTGTAGCTGATTTCAGAGCCTTGTTCACTCCAGAGCACGATAGATTGGTAACTAAGACTTTCGTGGTTCGAATCCTGCCTGGGAAGGAAACTTTTTTTTTTTCCTTATTCAAATTTATTCCCAATACTTTTCGATTGCAGCAATATTTTACTACTTAATTAACTTATTATTCCCAGAACATGAATTTTACCAGCAATCGAAAAGTATTGGGAATAAATTTGAATAAGGAACAAAAAAAAGTTTCCTTCCCAAGCAGGATTCGAACCATGAAATTCTTAGTTACCAGTCTATCGTGCTCTAGATTGAACAAGGCTTTGAAATCAGCTACAAGGGTCGGTCCGGAATCCTAGAGTTCACCAGTTACTTGTACCTACGTGCCTAACGTGCTCATACGTTTGGTGAGTCACGCTGGCGCCCTCGTTGACATCACTGACTCAGATTATGTTAAACCACAGTGTTACGCCTCCACGTGTATTCGAAGGGGAGTCCCCATCTTCACACCCCTACTCGTCTGAGGAAGCTAGACTAGATGCAGTGTGTTGTAACTTAATAATTACCGGTAGTTCGTGGGTTTTGCAAAGGAAAATTTGTTATAGTTGATCAGCTGTTGTACTGTATTATTCGCTGTTAGTATGAGTGTTATTTACAGCAATAGAGAGTATAAATTACTTATTGCTTGCCGCTGTAGAGTAACGGTTAGCATGTCTGACCGTAAAACGAGCGGGCCCGGATTAAAATCCTTATTGGAACATGTTACCCGGTTGAGGTTTTTCCGGGGTTTCCCCTCAATCCATTAGGAGCAAATGCTGGGAAGCTCTTGGCGCTGGACCCTGCCAGGGTTACCATCCGTCCGGTAAAAAGAGGACATGTCTTCTTTTTTAATCATTTTATCCCGTCAGGCAGGCATTAAAAAAAATTAAATGTCCGGCATTTCGCATTTCAACTAGAATTAATATGAATATTGAATAATGTGCGATATTATGCATTGAATATCTAAACAAATGGTGAAAACCTATGAAAGAATTTAACTGCTTTCAATTGTTGAAGCTGGAGCACATAAAAAAACAAGTTATGATGACCTATTGACATGTATTGAATTCTTACACTTTAAAAATGTCACTATTCATGATTCTAAGCTATTTTATCAATTTTATTCTTCAGTATACAAAGATATGCCAATCAAGTTAATTTTGACAAAGATTTAGATAAACAATGGTGCAAATTCTTCAATTCCAATAGTTCTGCGAGCACTGACACTTTCTCAGAACTCTTAAAAATATGTCAATTCTATTTATCTATCTCAAGTCACAATTGAAGTGCTGAGAGAGTATTTTCCATAATATCTGCTCAATGGACGAAAGAACAAAATCACATGCTAACGGAGACAGTCATAGGCATCATCCTGGTGAAATATAATTTCAAGGACATGTCCTGTGGACAGTTCCATAGTTATTTGTTACAAGATATAAGTTTCTCTCTTCAGGCTCTTGTGCACAAAGTGGGCTCTACCGTTAAGTAGGGTACAGATGTAATACTGATTCAGCAACTAGTGAGAAAACTGAGGTGAGCCATTGTTTTATCTTTAATTTTGTTCATACCAATTTTTAAAAAGTCCTCCTTTTTTCAGCAATGCCCTCTTATTTTAGATTCCATGTCCTTCTATAGAATTTCTTCTCATGGTAACCCTAGACCCTGGACTCATTTCGCTGGCATTATCACCTCCATCTCACTCAAACGCTAGATAACCATGGCAGTTGATAAAGCGTCGTAAAATAAACTAATTAAAAAGTTGCTTATTATTTTGTGTTTATTTACAAATTAACATGGCTAACTAGAGTCGGACTTGGGATATCAACAGTGAGTTCGTGTATGACTTGAGGCTTTCCCGGCGTTTGATGTAGAATAACTCTTCTCGGTTTCTCAGCCAGGTGAGTTGGAGATTAGCTTCCAAGCTTTCGACGGCTAGCTCTGCCATCTTCTTCAGGGACGAAGTGATGTGGGAAATGCTACATCGGGCAGACGGGACGAACTATTATGGAACGCTGCAAGGAACACCAACGCAGCATAAGACTATATTACCCTGATAAGTCTGCAGTAGCCCAACACAGCCTAGAAACTGGCCACAAGATAGATTTCAGCGCCACCACCATCTTGGACAAGACATCAGGTTACTGGGACTTAGTTATCAAGGAAGCCATCGAAATCCAGCTAGATGGCAATAATCTCAACAGAGACGGGGGTCTACAGCTGAGTACGGCATGGAAACCTGCCATCAATACGCTTAGACCACCAGCACACGGCAGACAGTCGGGACCAGCAAGTGGCTCCTGATTGGCTGACGTGTCCACCAACCAGAATGCGCCTGGCGGTTGGGACTAGGAACTAGCTCCTGATTGGCCCGCAGCGGGAAGCCCTACTTTTGCATATATACCGGCTGGACGTGGTCCCACATCACGGACCTATATGCCCTTCCCCATATATATTCCACCTTTATTATAAGTTATGTATGCCCTAGTTCAGATAATATTAATAGTCTATTAAACATACGAGGTCACTCAATAAGTCGCAAATTGAAAGGACAGGGACCTCTCAAATTGCAGCTTAGATTTCACGGCGCTTCTTCCGACGGCCTTCACCTGCTTTGTCATCGAACAACAGATGACGGCGTCTTGCCATCCTAACGGCAAACACCAGCCAACTCCTCCTCGCCCCGTTCCGTGATCAATTGATCAATCTCAGTCCCCCTCGCGTATGTGGTACCTAAGAGGTTACGTCCAATTTCGGCTTCCCCTTCAAAATTTTCTAGAGCTCCTTCAGGGGAGCAGCGTAACCCGGAGTGAGACTAGTGGCCAACAGGCTTGGAGCTCACATATTTAGTTTTGTACAGCCCCCAACCCCTTGCAAGGACGCGTTTTGCGTACCTTTTAAATTTTCCTCCCATTTCTCCTTCGAATTTTTCGATTTTTTTTCGTCCCACATCACTTCGTCCCTGAAGAAGATGGCAGAGCTAGCCGTCGAAAGCTTGGAAGCTAATCTCCAACTCACCTGGCTGAGAACCCGAGAAGAGTGAGTTCGTTATTGCCTCTTTCACACTGCGTATTGTAATATTTCTTTCTGCGTTATTATTAGTTTTTTGTATAATTGCAATGAAAAAATTGACAAAGTACAGTAAGAACTAAGGGCACAAAAAGCCAATTTGAAAACAACATGTAACTTAATCAAAATACTAACAAAATTCAGTATCTAGCTTATTCCAATTTTATTAATGGGTGTACGTCTGGGACCAGGTCTTGCTTAGTAGGGCACAGATAAAAACCATTTTTTGAATCGCCCCAAGCAGAAGGGGCTTCAGTCATGGAAATATTACCGTATTTTGAGAAAAAATCTCAAAACTTCATTTTCCTTTGTTAACCGCACAATAGTAGAATGGAACAGCTTACCTGCGGCAATCTTTCAGGGTGGTCCTCTCAAAATCAATACATTTAAGGAAAGGTTGAGAAGATTAGACTGAAAATGTAATTGTAGGTGCAGTGTAATTATCTAAGTTGTGTCATGTAATTAATTAAGTTGATATGTAAATAATTAAGATAATATGTAAATAAGTTGATATGTAATTAATTAAGATGACATGTAAATAAGTTGATGTGTAATTAATTAAGATGATATGTAATTACTTAAGTTGTTAATAGTTGGGTTTAATAGAAGTACTTATAAGTTAGGTTTACATTTACTTATTGTAGGCGTTATTATAGCATAGTTTTTATTTATAGTCTTAGTTTTATTGCTTCTATTTAATTATAGTTAGAATTAGATTTACGTTTATTTTATTTTTTTCTGCAATTATTGTAAATTTTATTAATATTTATTGTAATGTTATTGTATATTATATATCACTGCCACCGGGTGTATACCCAATTGTAGTGTTTAATAAATACATACACATACATACAAGACACTTGCGTTTCGAAAAAGAATACTGATTAATTAATTCCCTTTGAAAAAGTGATAATATGATAAACATGTTCTTAAAAGAAATTCTAAGTGAGAAAAAATATTTATACCCATAGACTGAAACCCTGTTTGTTTAGAGGTAATTTCAAATTTATATTTTTCTTGGAAAAATAGTGAAATGGTGGCAAGTTGAAGAAAAAATAGAGTTAAATATCCCTAACAGAGTTGAAAGCATTTGAACTGAGTTTAATCAAATTTGAGCATTACAAATAGCTATGATTTTAGGAGACTGTAACCATTCACACCAACTCGACGTTTAGTTATCTTGATCTTTCATGTTTTCATTTTCATATACTGGCTGTCAAACGGATTTCTTCATAAAACTGAACATCCTCTTGAGGTCATAGTATTCTTACATCATGAAACGTTTTCCCTGTGGATAGACATGTTGTGGAGGAAAGATAGGTTTTGGTCTGCCAGGATATGACAAACGAAAGGTGTGTTTCACAGCACTGCCAGTGAATTGATTATGACTAAGGGTGTGATTTTATGGTGATTATTTTATCCTGGTTTCAGTGATTAAAGTGGTTTAATTTCGCTGAATATTTCATAAATAAACAAGTAATTTCACGCATATTTTTCACCCTAAAGAAACTTAAAAAATAATGAAATTTCATTTTTTGAATTATTGAAACAATCCCTTTGAAATTAACAGAAAATTGTTTGCATCAATAATTTATTCATAACTAGCCGTACCCGTGCGCTCCGCTGCACCCGTTAGAAATAAATATAAAGTAATTATATAATTAAAATAGGACATTTGATCCAGGGAACATTCGTGTTTGACAGAAGGATAAATCGTTTATTATGTTACTTAATTTAAATTTAATTAAAAAATTAAAATGCGATCATTTTGATCCAGAGACCACTCATTTGGTCATAAAAATTAGTTTAGGAAATACAGGAAACGAATATACAGAATAGCCTATCAAGTTTTCTGTGCATAAGAATCTATTTTAATCTTACCTGTCCTCGATTCACTCAGAAGTTACTGTGATAGCATTATGTCCATCTAGAGAAACTACACTTTCCAATGGTGAATTAATAATTAATTATACAAATCGGTTAATTAAGCTTCTGATATTACTTCATAGAAACGCAGAAACATTATCTGTAGGCTATCTTTCATAGCTTTCGATTGTTGCTGTCCAAGGCCCCTTATAGACGAAGTCATTTGTTTTTTAATTCATTACACGGCCTTAGATGGCAGTTATTTTAATTTTAAAACTCATTTATCTCATTAAATATCAGTCCTATCAAAATTTTTCAAAGAATAAAACCTATCGGAAATGATTTTTAAAGCAATTTTTATTATGTAACATTTTTCATAAAAATCAATAATAAGCGAGATATTTCGATTTATTTAATTCAGGCCCCCTTATAACCCCCCCTTTTAAATAATGTATTTTGAATGCCATATAGCCTATAATCTAAGTTACGACGAAATTAATTTATATTCCAATTTTCATCGAAATCCGTTCAGCCATTATCGCGTGAAAAGGTAACAAACATACAGACAGACAGACAGACAGACAGACATACAAAAATTTCAAAAAAGCGATTTTCGGTTTCAAGGTGGTTAATTATATATGTTAGGACCAATTATTTTTGGAAAATCGAAAATTACCAGAAAAATTTCGGCTACAGATTTATTATTAGCATAGATTCAGTTCATTCGACTGTTAGGAAGTGAAGGCACTGCCATCTTGATCTCATTAAGGCAGTTGTTAAGGGGTTAGGTACAGCTTACTGCAGTAAAATTTTTGGAAATATTCAACATGTTTTTCCTCCATTACTGTATCTTGTACAATAATGAAAATTGGTATGTGTAAAACACTGTCCTTCTGCTATATGAAAAAAATATTTTTACGATTTAAAAAACTTATTTTTTTTTTCTTTTTCAAAATTCAAATGATGCCAGTTTATTGTGCAGTGATGAAGCGTTTCCCTCATAACTCATAAACTTGTTAACTTTTTCATGTTCTCTCTCTCTTATTTTATAGCTGAAATTCATGTTTACAATATCATATTCTTTCAACTACATTCCTTAATAAAAAATATATATTTTTTTAATTTTGTGTTAGAAGGAAATGCTGATATTTGACCATTTCTAAATGAATTTATTTTTTATCAGACAATCTATTAAAGGCAGGGAAGTGATCTTGCATCATATTGTAGATATGACATGCATAAATACACACATATAATTTTATCACAGAATGTTGGATAGTTTTTGAGTTATGTGGGAAACGCTTCATCACTGCACAGTGAACTGAATATTGGGGGAAAAAAAAAAAATGTAAATCATTTTTTTTTAATCGTAAAAATATTTTTTTTTCATATAACAGAAGGACAGTGTTTTACGCATACTAATTTTAATTATTGTACAAGATAATAATAATAATAATAATAATAATAATAATAATAATAATAATAATAATAATAATAATAATAATAATAATAATGTTTTATTTTCGCTGGCAGAGTTAAGGCCATAAGGCCTTCTCTTCCACTCAAGCAGCCTTAATCAATACAATACATATTTAAATTATGAATATTTACACTACACTTGAAAGGTTCTTCAGCAATATTCTTCATTTAAGTTTTAACGACTAGCAGACTACATATTTATTTAAATTTAGATAAACCTGTAAGGTAAAGTAGTAACTTAATTCATTAGCTAATTTAATTCAATCAATTATAATTAATTTGAGATTTGATATAGCTAGTAAAATGATGAAAATTAATTTAATATAAGCTTACTAGAACTATGTTACAGGGAAAAAAAAAAAAAAAAAAAAAATATATATATATATATATATATATATATATATATATATATTTCTATAATGAGAATATTAATGTAATTGCCATTAGAGGTTTTGTAAATCTATTTAGAGAAATTAATGATAATAATAAGAATGGACAGATGTTAGTTTCATTGTATGTAATAAATATTAATCAGCAGTTAATTTATTAAGTAAGAATTTATGTAATTTTTACCTAAATGAAGTTATTGTCCAACAACCCCTTACATCACTCGGTAGCGAGTTCCAATTTCTAGCAACTGAAACTGTATAAGATGAAGAATATAAAGATGACTTGTGGTAAGGTATAATGAGTAAATTGTTATGATGAGATCTTGTACTTAGCTGATGATATGCGGATAAATTTTGAAAACGAGAAGCCAAATAGATTGTGGTAGCGGTGCGCAGAATTTGAAATAAGAGAACAAGAGAATGCAGGGCTCGTCGATCGCTTAGCCTTAGCCAAGACAGAGTTTGGAAAGACGGGGCAACATGATCATACTTATGAATATTACAAATATAACGAACGCACGCATTATGCACACGTTGTAGCCTGCTGCTCAAATTTGCATTTAGGTTACTTAATATAACATCGCAGTAGTCGAAATGTGGCATCACGACTGTTTGTACAAGGATTAATTTTAATTTATCAGGAAGAAACATATACAGTAATGGAGGAAAAACTGTTGAATATTTCCAAAATTTTATTGCTGTAAGCTGTACCAAAATCCTTAAGGGAAAGAAAAATGACCATTATCTGCTTGCGCTGCTCCCTGGAAGTAGGTCCTGAAACTATGCGTACATCGTTGCCAAAAATCACACGCATGTAATGCTGAATGATCAAATATGTAGAAATTTTAATGTATATTTTATGAGGAAGAAAATGTTCTCGTTTTATTTGGAAGAAAGAGGCGTTTTTCGTGCTAATTCTCCGTAAAACCTGTTTTTGTTGTGAAATATCGTGATCATGAAGTACTTTCGTGGATTTCTATCAATTTCTCGAAAATTCGCGAATATATTTCGCTTAAATTTGGACTGCCATTAAGTGATTTGTATTTTCCATGCATAACAATAAGTTTTTAACACATTTCGCGTGATCCGTGACTATAGTGACTGGCTCTCTGACGTGAGTAAATTTGGGCGCTCCTACCATGAACTGTTCCTCCACTACAGTCATATCCTACATGAAGAGAAACGCTAGGGCAAACATAGGCTACAGATAAAAGTTAACTGGAAGGAAGCAGTAACTAGATATCATTCGAGTGCGCTGTTCAAATATTGCCCTTTATAATCACTCGAATCATCTCCAGAATTACTATAGGACGTCATGCACAGACAGTTCCGTCTTGTAACTGCGAACTGTGTGAATAGGGAAAAAGATGGACTATGAACGTACGTCAAGCTACGGAAATGCAGAACAACGTCAATAAAATATAATATAGAAAAGGAAAATCACTCGAAGTTCCATCCCCAACTGCGAATTCACATCAGAAAGAAACTAGCGAAGTTCGTATGTTTTCTGTTGCATGTTGACAGACACATTATTTCTTACGTTGACAATATTAATTTATTTGTACACCACGAATGTCTATTCTACACACTGCCATCGAAAATATTTGTTTTATTATGTGTAGCTGTGTACTTTCCATTGCGTGTAGCCTACATTTTTAGACATTTTATTTGTTGATTTATTTTGTACACCATGACCTTCAATTTCATACACTATCGTTGGAAATATTTACTCAGTTATGTATAAGTTATGTAAAGAGAAGTTATAAAACTAGATTTAAAATTATACAATTGTATTGAAACATTAAAATATTATCGGATTGCATGAAGAGAAATTATAGAAAGCCACCGCCGTAGCTTAGGCGGTAGCGCGTTTGCCTGCTGATCCAGAGTTGCACGCGGGCATTAATTCGATTTCCATGATTACCTGGTTGGGTTTTTCGTGAGGTTTCCTCAACTATAAAACGAATGTCGCGTAATCTGTGACCAAATAACATTTCGCTATCACCAATCCAATCGACGCTAAATAACCGAATAGTTTATTCAGCGTCGTTAAATAACCACGTTAGCCTATAGAACAAATGCCAGAAACATTCGTCACGTATCACAAAACTATTTCAGTATATGAGCCAAAAGAAGTAAGATCACTGGATGACCAAAGAAGAGATGACAAGACTAATTTTGAAAGGAAATGGAACTGATCATAGAGCAGTGGTCGTCAGCACTCGCTGAAATGTGCAAAGGGTAAGCGGTGCCGTCCCGTGTGAACCGTCGTGCAGCAGGAAGAGCACTCTTTTCCGGTAAGTCTCTACCATGAAAATCCTTTGCTTTAATGTAAATTTTAAATTTCTGTCAATGATATTTATTTATGAAAAGTCGTGCAGCGAAGTGCACGGGTACGGCTAGTATTTAAATATATCTTGAAGTCATAGTTGTGGTTATAAGAGTAACATCCAATAACATAGACCCACATGGACATTACGACGAAGTGAAGAGAAGCGACTGGAAGCATTTGAAATGTGGATATGGAGAAGGATGGAGCGTGTGAAATGGACAGACAGAAACGAAGCTGTGTTGGAAAGAATGGATGAAGAAAGAATGATGCTGAAACTGATCAGAAAAAGGAAACGGAATTGGCTAGATCGTTGGTTGAGAAGAAACTGCTTACAGAGGATGCACTGGAAGGTATGGTGAATGGGGGAAGAGTTCGGGACAGAAGAAGATATCAGATGATAGACAACATTAAGATGTATGGAGTCTACACCTGTGTAGTAACGGTTAGCGCGTCTTGCCGCGAAACCAGGTGGCTCGTGTTCGATTCCCGGTCGGGACAATTTAACAATATGAGCAAATGCTGGGTGACTTTCGGTGCTGGACCCCGTACTCATTTCACCGGCATTATCACTAGGAACCGGATTTTTATGTAGTTACATATTATATTCCTTTCATCCTAACCGTATATAAATAACAAATCTTTACGAATCTTGTAATTACCATTAATATATTAAAATTTCATACTACATATTTTTACATATTTACCCCACATTACATATTATGGCTTGGTATTACATAAATCTACATATTTAGGAGTTTTATTCATTTTTACTTCTTTAAAAGGAAAAAGAAAACTTCTGCTGGGGAAGTTTGCAATTTGAAATACACAGATTTAAAAAGTCTTTTTACCTACCCGAGAAAGGATATATTTCGGGACGAAACATAACATCTTAGTTCCAGGAAGTAAAAGAGTCACTCACCCCTTACCGCCCACTGTAAATATGAGTGAACAAAAGGCAACCTTTCTCATACAACTACTTTCTATTGTAAAAATCAAGAAGGGAATAATCTCATACGCATAAGCGGACGACATAGTAGTAGGGTCTAAAGACCTTCCAAAGTTACAAGAAACAATAAACATCAAGGTAAAATGGTGCAATGGAAACAAATTTGATATAAATGTGAACAAGACAAAAATGATGATACTCAGGAACGGCGGAAGAGCACCAGAAACAGTAGAAATTGTCATGAAGAACAGAAAATTAAAAATTGTACCAGACTATAATATCTAGGCTTAACAATACAACCAGCGCAGATATTGGTATTAAATATTTTCATGATTTTACATATTTTGGTACGTATTCAGCTTATTTTTCTTGCATAAATATGTACATATTTCACACCTTGATATTACATAAAAATCCGGTCCCTAATTATCACCTTCATCTCATTCAGACGCTAAATAACCTAAGATGTTGATAAAGCGTCGTAAAATAACCTACTAAAAAAAAGATGTATGGATCATAAGCGGAGACAAAGAGGAAGCCAGAAAATAGGAAGACTGGAGAATGCTGGGTTTGCCTTGGGCATAACACTGTGGATGAATGAATGAACATAGACCCGTCCAAAAGGCTAATAATTGAGTTTTCTCATACTAGGTTTGTCATGGTATATTCGTAGGTCTGGAGTCCGGAAAGTAACTATAACATGAAGTTCCATTTTCCGTACTGCTTTGAAGTACGGAAAGAAGTAAAATTCGATATAGTATGAAACAACTTACATATTATTTATTCTTATTAATTGGTTATTTTACTACGCTTTATCAACTGCTATGGTTATTTAACGTCTGAGTGAGATGAAGGTGATAATGCTAGCGAAAAGAATCCATGTTTTTTTTAGTAGGTTATTTTACGACGCTTTATCAACAGGTTAGGTTATTTAGCGTCTGAATGAGATGAAGGTGATAATGCCGGTGAAATGAGTCCGGGGTCCAGCACCGAAAGTTACCCAGCATTTGCTCATATTTGGTTGAGGGAAAACCCCGGAAAAAACCTGAACCAGGTAACTTGCCCCGACCGGGAATCGAACCCGGGCCACCTGGTTTCGCGGCTAGACGCGCTAACCGTTACTCCACAGGTGTGGACGAATCCATGTCCCAGCGCCGAAAGTTACCTAGCATTTGCTCTTATTGGGTTGAGGGAAAACTCCGGAAAAAACCCTCAACCAGGTAGCTTGTCCCAATCAGGATATGAATCCGGGGCCGTTAGTTTCACGGGCAGGCGTGCTAACCCTAAAGGCTCACAATAAACCGGGAACGGAAACGACAACGAGAACGAAAACGGAAATAATGTTAAAATATATGTATTTAAATGTGAGAATACCCATATTTAAATATATTTTAACAATATTTCACTTCTCGTTCTCATTGTCGTTTCCGTGCCCGGTTTATTGTGAATCACTCTTTACTCAACAGCGAAATACTATTTTATTTATTTATTTATTTATTTATTTATTTATTTCATAAATCCCGCTAAACGCGCTGCCACGTTAAAACAGCTACCGGTAATCTGCGTCCTCAATTTACCCAGTGATTTGGGCGCGTCGTTTGCGTAAAGCTCGAGTTAAAATAATTCATAGTCTAGCAGCACTTGATGCGCGCCGCCATTTTGCATCGTGTTATCACGTGTTGGCGAGGTTTAGCATGTGCGCGGACTTGTCTGCGGACAGTAAGGCTGAGCCCTGAGCCGTCAGCTGGCGCTATCACCGGGATGAAGACACGTCACCCTCAAGGTCTGTTGCTTTATATTGCTTCGTTTTTACATAATACTTAAAACAAAACTTTATCTCTGAGTTTGAATTCTTTGTTTTGTGTATTGTGTTAGTTTTATGGCTTGTAATGCGGCTTTTTATTATTTCCGTGATTTTAATGAACTTATGTGTGAGTTAAATATTTGGTATCGTATTTGGAATGTGTGGGGTTCGAACTCCAAGGTCATCCATCGTAGCTGAAATACCATGGCTTTCACAGCCTCTGTCAGGATGATTTGTAAGAGATAAATCTCTCTTCCCAATGTCAAGCATCTCTATCTTAGAATAATTTCAAGGAAAAATTGTTCCGGAGCCGGGTATCGATCCCGGGACCTTTCGCTTAGCGTGCGAACGCTCTATCGACTGAGCTACCCCCAGGAACTATACACGACACCGTCACAATTTTTTCCTTTTATAACCACACAACTCAAATGGGCTGACAAGATGCCAGAACTCAACTATGGGTGCACAACTATGAGTTGAGTTCTGGCATCTTGTCAGCTAATTTGAGTTGTGTGGATATAAAAGGAAAAAAAAATTGTGACGGTGTCGTGTATAGTTCCTGGGGTAGCTCTGTCGGTAGAGCGTTCGCGCGCTAAGCGAAGAGTCCCGGGATCAATACCCGGCTCCGGAACAATTTTTCCTTCAAATTATTCAAACCTGCTTTACAGGGAGCTACTACCTGAAAGCCAGATTTGTATCCCTATCTTAGTTTATCCCAGGGAGGAATGATATTTTCCCACCCCTTAATTTTCTTAGAAATGATTTAGTAATAAAATTATGTTTACTTTCAAATTTTATTTTATTGCCCGGGACTAACAAGCAAATATTATCATGGGGGCAGATAAAAAAAGTTATTTTTTTTCTTCCACCATGTTAATAATGTCAAAACAAGTGCTTATACAAATTTTGACCACTCGAACGCTATTACGATGGCCGTAAAAATAAGTCTCCCTGGGGCCGTTTACAGAAAGAAAACAGAATTTCATGGTAAGATTAATTTATTGGAATAGATATAACAATTGTTGAGCTATTTTTGAACACATCCCCCACCGAAATTGAGACATTTGTCAGACCGTGTGATCAACTTTTGTATCCCTGGTCGTAGAAATTTGCCGTCTGGGATCGGAACCAGTGTGTGACAACCGTATGCACCTCTCTGTTGATCCCACGGTGTGACAAATATCTCAATTCAGGTGGGAAATATGTTGAAAAATAGCTCAACAGTTGTGTTTCATTAATTTTTTCAATGAAATTGTGTTTTCTTTCTGTAAACGGTCCAAGGGAAACTTATTTTACCGCCTTCGTAATTGCGGTTGAGTGGGAAAAATTTGTACAGGAACTTGTTTTGACATCATTAACACGGTGGAAGAAAAAAAAAATAAACTTTTTTTTTGTCTGCCCCCATGAGAATGTTTGCTTGTAAGATCTGTAGAAAATTGAAGCTGGAAGGTTTCGCTTTTTGGCTAGAGGTGGAAGTGTGATTTTTATGGTCCATTAGTCAGAATTGTGTAATATCTGCGAAAACATTTGTTCGGCAGCGAATTTATTCTTCATTATTTTCTCTCGTTTTCCCTATCTTTTATAGAGGAGGAACTCAAAGGGTTAGGCCGATGACTGACTTCAACCGAGCATTGTAGTGTAACATGAGCATGCGCTAGTCAGTGCAGGAAAACGAGCGTCTACCCGAGCTGCTCAATGTGAGCATGAGTGCTCCAATCGGCTGTCGGTTTTCTCCGAATCCCTTTGAGTGTTACATTACAACAGTGTACCCAACTGTAGCGAAATTCCGCTAAGTGTAGCGAAATTTGAGACTTCGGCAGATGTAGCGGCGATAATCGAAATTCTTCCGAAATGTAGTGGAATTTAAAAACATTTCATGTTAGAAGATTAAATATGCATATTTTCTCTGAAACTTTACTAATAATATTTATTAGTTTTCCTATAAGATTTACTGGCATGTAAAAGAACTCCTGCGGGACAAAATTCCAGCAAGTGTATTCTGTTTCTTGCAAAATTGTCTCAGTTTTTTTTTTTTGTATACAACATAAATATACTGTTGAATAAATATGGTAATTAGCCTGCAAAATTGAAATAACTGATTTTTTTCGTTAATATATTTTGCAGTTTTTAGGAAAATTTAGTCCATTTAGTTACGCATTCGTTTTCTGCCTAAGGGCAGGTCTTTCACTGAAAATCCATCATTCTCCAATCTTTCTTATTTTCTGCCTTCTTCTTTTGCCCCGAACTTTTCTTCCGTTCGCCACTCCTTCCAGTGCATCCTTCAGCAGGCAGTTTCTTTTCAGCCAGTGATCAACCAATTTCTTTTTTTCTTTCTGCTCAGTTTCAGCAACATTCTTTCATCACCCATTCTTTCCAACACAGCTTCACTTATTATCCTGTCTGTCCATTTCACACGCTCCATTCTTCTCCATAGCCTATTCACATTTCAAATGCTTTTATTCGTTTCTCTTCACTTCGTCGTAATGTCCAAGTTTCTGCCAAATACTCGTATAATGGTACACTCCAGACAAAGCAATTCACTAGTCTCTTCCTTAGCTCTTTTTCCAGAGGTCCGCAAGAAATGCTTCTTTTGCTTTTAAAAGCTTGCTTTGCCATTGCTTTCCTTTTCTCATCCTGGTATTACCAAAGGCAAACCAAACGATCGGTTTGTCTTTGCTGCGTCATCCATACGTTCCGATTTCAATCAGCGAATGCATTCTTTTGTCGTTCGTTCGTTCGCTACGTGTGTACGCACCTTTAGCTATATTATCCACCTCCATGTTTGCTTTCGCATGCGAGATGTTTACATGTTATGTAGTGAGTCAGTATTTTTCGAACAAAAGTAATATTAGCAATCAAACGAAACTTACTTAATTTGATTGGCTACACCACATTTTCAGTTTCTATTAGCTGAATACTAGATCTATAAAAAGTGCTCAAATTTATCATTGCCTATTAAAACTGGGTCAGAAGGAGATCGGGGATCATGCAATTACACTTCAATCTGAACTCTTTTAATTGATATTTAGGTGTAATTGTATGAGTTTTATACTGGGTGTTCATTTCAAAGTGTGTCATGACGTCACTGTTGATGAGTCAGCGATTTGAAGCGAGTTTCAGCTTTTGTGTCAGAGAAGTTGCCTATTAATCAAGGCGTTCAATCAACTTGAGAACGTGTACGGTATAACTTTAACGTCGTAGCAACAGATGGCGGTCTGTACGGTCTATGTGCTACCATAACCTCTTTCGAACTGTGTTTTGTGCGGCCAAGTCGAACGCAGGGTATTTGTTATCATCGGTTGCGTATGGCAACATTCCACAACACAAATCAAATGCTCCGTGTCCATGTTGACCGTCGAAGTTAATGTCAACAAATACGTAAGTAATCGTTTTAACCCTCTCCCCATATCCCGACAGTAAGAAAAAACTCACCTCAGTACATGTTTCGAAACAGTTCACATTCCTGCCACTACCGGCGTTACCGTACGTATCGGTAAGTACTCTTCTGAATGAACGCCGTACTTGCTAGGCAACTTCTCTGGCAGATAAGTAATACACCTCTGCGGAAATGTAGGAAGATTGAATTGTCTAGGCTCATCGACTAGCCACATGACGGCATACAGCGAGCCATGACACACTTTGAACTGAATACCCAGTAGTGGTTAAAATGTTTAAAAGATATTTAAAATTTGCTCGTGGTTACTTTCTTAGGCTGTACTAAAGCATCCAGCGACCTTACAGATTGCAACCCCGTCCACTATCCAAGTGGGAAGTAAAATTGGATTTAGTAATGTATTTGTAGGGTTTTAAGGACAAGAAGATCTCTGTACAGCAGTTCACATTTTGGCACGAAGATCAAACTAAATGAGTGTGGAATCAGGCCATCTCCTGATGGAACTTCGTGGTCCATTATCCTGATATCAGCGGATATGAAACGCGCTTCCTCAGTTTACGAATTAATATTAAATAATCAGCTTCTCATATTTCTCAACAAAAACTAAGAAGTTTTAATTGTTATTTATTATGCGAAATTGCGATTAAAGAATGAGTTATTTTATTGCAACATTTAAAAATTGTAGTACTTCTGATGAATAAATAGTTTTGATTAGAAAACAGGCACAATTTTCGAGACAAAGTCTATTTTTCTTTCCATTTCATCAGACTTAGTTCAGCATTGAATTACGAACTGTATATGGTGAAGTAACTTATGATGTGAAACATCAAACTTTATCAGCGAAAAATTCTTTAAGTATTGACACATTCTCCTATCAGAATTGTGCTACTTTCTCATGCTAACATGAATGCTGAAACAGTGTTGAAATTTGAGAAATAACTGCGTTATTTATTTCGCATATAGATAACATAAAAAGTCGCTGATGAGAAAGGTGGCATATTGGAGAACCTCTAAGATATTTTTCCAATTTCTCAGATCACAGATGAATGACCTCTGTTGATAGCCTTTTGTAATGATCCGGAGACTTAAAAAAAAAAAAAAATTGGAGCTGCAGAATGATATAATCTCGACTACTTCAACCATAGGCTGTGATAAATAGAATGATTTAAATCATGACAAATAGTAAAAATTGTACGAAAGTAATGCAGTACTGAAAAACAATTGATTTTGACGATATGCTACGTACATCTTCAAAATTGCTTATAGCGAAAATGTAACGTTTAGGTTTATTATTTCATCAATTTGCCCACTTATGTGTGAAAAGCGGTTTACGGTTTAGTAAAAACTAATGTACATATTTTTTCGTTTTTTTTTTTTTTTTTTTTTTTTTTTTTAAGTAACGTAGTAACTGGGTAGCTAAGTCGGTTGTACAACTGGCTACTGACTAGAATGTTCGGGTTCATTTCCGGGTTATGGTGGGAGTTTTCTTGTCAAACCTTCCCGAATAGCCCCGAGATCCATTCAACCTCCGACAAACGAATATCGGTTTTTGCCGGGGCTTAAAGGTGGTCGTAGCGTGTTTCCTACCACACCACCTCATTCTAGTTCCAAGGACATGAGAATATACATCTATTTCCCCATGCCTCTTATACGCTTTAAGCTGTGTTATGACGTCATCTGGAACATTTTAAAATGATAGTTTGTTTTTAGGTGATAATGACATCTAAATCTCACATTTGCCAAACGATGGATCGGTCGTAGTGGTCACGTGCATTGTCCATCAAGATCCCCATGCCTTACTCTTGTCGATTTTTGTGTTTGGGATTGATGAAAGGCGAAGTGCACAAAGCAAAGTAGAGACAGGCATAGGTACACATAAGGTTCAAGTTTTGCCCCCAACAAATTATTGTATTTCATTTAAACACCTTTTTTTTTTTTTTTTTTTTGGTGAAACACAAATACTCTGAAATTATTATTTTTTTTGGAGGTGGGGGATTGAAATTTATTTTATTTGAAGCTGGTAAATTATTATTTTTTCTTCTTTCTTTTCTTTCGAAAATTGTACTTCATTTGAAACTTTTCGTCTTTGAAAATAATGTTTCGTTTGAAATCCTTAATTTTATTTTCAGAAAAAATAATGGTACTGTGTTTGGAGTAAGCAACAAGAAAGTAAAATTACCAATCGCTGTTCACTCGAAATCTTTTACATTTTTCTTACATGCATGCAAAACCTTAAAATGAAAACAGACAGCCATATGTGAGGAACTTAAGTTGTATTGGCGTTAACGACGAAAAATATGAATGTAGTGTGCTTACACAAACAGAATAGTACCTACTTGAAAAACGGTGGTTACTTACATACTTAATTTAACGTAAAATAACAAGTTTATTAATTCATGTGTAAAGCATTTTATCATACAATATGCGCAGTTTCTCATTGCTATATTTATTTCATCTGACGCAACAATATTAAAATTATATTTTTATCCTTCTGGCAAATTTTTAAAATTAATTTTTACATCTATTCCTTTTCTCATAAACAGATCTTAAATCGTATGTTGAAAGATAATGAAAGGAGTCGAAATGTACAGTACATAATTGTGCGTTATATGTAGTGTGTTAGTGATGTATATGGACCTTGTTAAAATAGTGTTGTTGAATGTATTGAAAAATGTAGATAATATAATAATTTCAATTATCTAACTATCTATCAGACTTTTCCAATGCACTGTACACTAAATACCCAAAGAATACAACATGGATTGAATATAATTTCAATTATCTAACTTTTTCTTTTTTTTCTGTCCCTTTTTGGTTGTATTTTAATAAGTTGTATTAGAAGGTAGTGTAAAATAGTGTCTCTTTTTTTTAGTAGGTTATTTTACGACGCTTTTTCAACATCTGAGGTTATTTAGCGTCTGAATGAGGTGAAGGTAATAATGCCGGTGAAATAAGTCCGGGGTCCAACACCGAAATATACCCAGCATTTGCTCATATTGGGTTGAGAGAAAACTCCGGAAAAAACCTCCATCAGGTAACTTGCCGCAACCGGGAATCGAACCCGGGCCACCTGGTTTCGCGGCTAGACGCGCAACCGTTACTCCACAGGTGTGGACAATAGTGTCTCATCTTGCTGTTGGCTCCAATATGAATTTTCAATGGAAGATGGGAGAAATAAAAATTATAATTTAAATTTGTTGGTTTCAGAAGGAGGGAATGTTTTATGCACGTAATTATACTTTTCGCCACTTGGTGCACTGCTATCTGCATGGAGTAATTAGTTATCCCGGGCATAAAAAGGTGGCAGCAAGATCAAATTCTACATTAGCGCCTCTAGCGTTTGAAATGAGAAAGTCAGTAACTTTCGCATCATATTATAATCATCCATGGCAACATGTGCGCCATTTAATGTTTGTGTGATAAAGCTGTGGTCTGCTCTTGCGGCTTTGGTGAAGAATTCAAACAAGAGGGGAAATATGTCACCTGTGAGAGCCTTGTTATCTTACATTTTGAATCACCCTTGTATAACGCATAATATTCTGTATTAATTTATCAATCTTGTGTTTCAGGTAGTGGTGATGTAACCAATGCTCGCGATCGCTTGAAGGGTGCTCTTCAAGAACTGTTAGACCAGAGTGATGACTCCTCAGTATCGAGCCATGATGATGCATCTCAGTCGGATGTATTTGGTCAACAAATGACCATGAAGAAGCCATCTGCTATAAAATCGTAAGCATAGAATCATTCTCCTACCCCTTGTCTGAGCATGTTATGTCCATTGTTCTAATAGTGTCAATAATAATGATTTTAGTTATTTGCCGTGCATTTTATAGACAAAAATCTTCTGGAAATGTCCGGTTTTGTTTGAAAATATGAGAGAAATGTTCACTTTCGTTCGAAAAAAACTATTTGTCATTATAACAGTAAAACATACACGTCACTTACATCAACTGTATCATGGAGTAACGAATATAACATTACATCGTAATTATGTAGTAAGCGTAAGCCAGATAATCTTCCAGCAGTAGGGGTCCGAGCACATAGGCTTACATTACCGAATATATACATACTGTATATCTTAATTAATTTTTTTAGTAGGTTATTTTACGACGCATTATCAACAGCTTAGGTTATTTAGCGTCTGAATGAGATGAAGGTGATAATGCCAGTGAAATGAGTCCGGGGTCCAGCATTTGCTCATATTGGGTTGAGGGAAAACTCCGGAAAAAACCTTAACCTGATAACTCGCCCCGGCCAGGAATCGAACCCGGGCCACCTGGTTTCGCGGCTAGACGCGCTAACCATATTTTAATTAAATTTCCAAACCAAGTTACAAGCAAAAATAGTTCTGTGGAAATGAAATAATTTTATTCCTCTGTACACCTTATTTATATGTAATTTATCTGTACATCTCACACATACTGTATTCATCTGACGTTGTTTACTTGTCTACTTACAGTATTCCATTCAATGCGCTGTCTGAGGGATGGGGACAGGAAACTACACTTAAGCAATGCAGATAGCGTAATGTGTAACGGACATGGTCGGTCCTGATATGCACGTCTGTAGACAGCAGTGTATGTGTACAAGTTGCAGTGTCCAGTCGATCAGTCCTAGTGAAATGGAGGAGTACACGAGAGCGGAATAATCAGACCTAATTTTCGAATACGGATGAGCCAATGGGAACAGTAGACAAGCTCAAAGATTGTATCGGTACAAGTACCCACGTAGGAGACATCCGGCCCATACCATTTTTCCACGACTATTCCAAAAGTTAAGGGAAGGAGGGCACGTGGTGCCAAATTACAATTCCATTTCCACACAACTATTTTTGCTTATAACTTTCGACTCAGTCATTTCTGGACCAAGGTTCCTGGTCTCAAATTGATACATGTGCCTTTCTCCATCATCCCTGAAAGTTTGTAACACCACCTCGCAAACACCCTGTATAATATATGTTTATTTATTTATTTATTATATTTCATAGATGGATATATTCTAGGATATATAATAAATTTGTATTAACGTTGTATCAAAATCATTTTTTTATAATGAAGTACTAACAACAGTTAAATTTCCATTCCGATCTGATCGATTTTTTACTGTCCATTATATTTCTTGACTTTCATGCTCTACCTAAACATGATGCTTGCCGATTGCAGGGAACTTATTCTGCACGTTATATCTAAGTATGTAAATATTGGCTTTCTCCTATATCATGTATTAAGAAATATAAATTGTAAACTTACTTTTGGGACGACCTTCTTGTGAGCTTCATGTACGTGTGGTAGTTTTTTTGAGCATGTTGTAATATTTTTAATAACACCGCTGTTTTTCCATTTGTAGTGAACCCATGACTATTCCGCCCCAGCAGTCAATGAGGAATCTCCGTCCTCAGAGGAAGAGACGTCGCAGGGAGGCTGTGAACGATGCTGCTTTCCACCACACTTACGTTATGAAGCTGTTTGACCGAAGTGTGGATCTAGCACAGTTCAGAGAAGATACGCCACTCTACCCGATATGTAGGGCATGGATGGCTAACCAGCCTCGAAATACTAATCTTACACCAAAGTGAGTGGCAACTAGGCAAATGAAATGGCATGACGAACTGTTCAAAGGATAAGGTAATGCTCTTTCAAAGTAGATGAAAAACAGACTGAAGCTGTGCTGTAGATTACCAACAATAACTTCACAAAGCAAAAGGGTAATTAAATACTTAAAAGGTCAAAATACAACAGTGTTCATAAGTGAAGATTAAAAATAATGGAGATAATTATTACAGTTGTCTGAACACTATTTAAGGGTAATGTTTCCAAACGTTTTTGATGTAAATACATCTATATTGAAGGTTCACTAGAGAAATCTGGTTGATGGAAATGGGTAACATAATCAGAAAACGAAAACTGTAAGTTGTACACGGTAATTCAAAAAGGAATTTACAACTTTGAAAGCTCCTAATTTTTTTAGGTATTGTTTTATAACGTGGTACTGTCCATCCATAAACCACAGAAGAAGTAAATTAAAATCATCAGTACCAGTTGCAGAAGACACAGCCCTTTAGTATATATTGACTACACCCCAACTCTGGCTACTAGCAACAGGCATCTATAATGAACACAGATCAAAATACTCATTTCTCGTGAAAAACAACAACTGAATAGACTACAGTGGACTATAGCGGACTTTATGTTGTCAGCAAACAGCTGGATACATTAAGAAGATTGATTGATTTTATAACAGTCTCTGCGTGGGTCAAAAACGCTGATAGAACTTATACTGTATTTAACCTTTGTGGTGAATTTCAGTGAAGTCTGGAGGGCCTAATTAGTCAAATCCACTCTCTTCATTTCCACACTGGGGCTCCCTGGGATCTTTTAAAATGCAAAAGAGAAAATGGTGTGCGGAAAACAATGGGAAGCTACCGCATTTATCTTTCACAAGAAAAACTGCAAACATCGCTTGATGAATCTTTCCACAGTAAGAGTTCGGGATAGGAGAAGATATCAGATGATAGACGGCATTAAGAAATGGATCGTATGAGGAAACAAAGAGGAAGGCAGAAAATAGGAAAGACTGGAGAAAGCTGGGTTTATCTGTCCTTGGGCAGAACAATAAATTAATGAATGCAGAGACTAAGAGGAAGGCGGAAAATAGGAAAGATTGGCGAATGCTGGGTTTGCAGTGAAAGACCTGTCATTTGGCAGAACACTATGTATATGTATGTTTTATAAAAATATTTTGTATGCGAAAATTAGACCCATAAGAAAATACCGGTAATAGAATTCTAGTGTCGTATTCTAAGTAAGACAGAAACTGTAAGTTTTTCAGAAAATCGTTGGCAAGAGAATACAATAGACCTATAAGTCAATAGAGAACGGTACGTGGAATACTGTTAGGTTCAGCCCAAGGACAGACTTCACCCTCTTTCAGTAACTTTTAGCAGAAACAATGAGATCTCAGGAGTGTGGAAGCTGGTCGTTCTGTACCTGATCATGCCTTTCAGTATTACAGCTCATAAAATCAGTAACTACTGGTAGTCTTGTGCTTGAGTGGCATGGTGCTTTCAAGTGCCTTGTGCAATTCAGATACTGCATGAGAAAATGAATTCCAGGAAAAGTTATCCGAGTTCATGTAAGCTGGATGTTCTTGAATTTGGCGAGAAAAATGGACTGTGGGTTGCAAGTCGTGAGTTCTCAGTGCAACGAAACGTAATCAGATACTGGAGAAATCAGAAAGAAAAAATTCGAGCCACAAAGAAAGGAACTCTAAGTCGTCAAATTCCATTTTCATTATTACTATTTAATACGAGAAAAATTCGTACCAGCACCGGGAATCGAACCCAGGACTTCTCAGCTCTGCGCGCTGAGCGCTCTTTCCAACTGAGCTATGCCGGGACACGATCCACGGTGCTGGCCGAACCCCTCTCATAATGCTTTTTACGGCCTTACTACCTGCATTTGAGAAGATACAAGTCATATATGCAGGAGCGCATATTTAAATGACTTTGTGGCCATATTCAACATCAGCTTGTGACAACTGCTAAGTTAATACATCACTGTTAGTAGTTGTCACAAACTGATGTTGAATATGGCCACAAAGTCATTTAAATATGCGCTCCTGCGTATATGACTTGTATCGTCTCAAATACAGATAGTAAGGCCGTAAAAAGCATTATGAGAGTGGTTCAGCCGGCACCGTGGATCGTGTCCCGGCATAGCTCAGTTGGAAAGAGCGCTCAGCGCGCAGAGCTTGAGAGGTCCTGGGTTCGATTCCCGGTGCTGGTACGAATTTTTCTCGTATTAAATGGTAATAATACATATTGGCTACTTCATAGTAGCCGTGTAGTATTCAATGAGGTAGGCGAGACCTCATACAAAATGAATATGTGATGTTCCATTTTCATGTTTTTATGTACTCGATTTTTAGACTCGGTGCGAATATAAGACCCTCCCAAATTTAAAGACAAAAATCTGGTAACAATGGGGAGTCTTATTTTCGAGTAAATATATATCAGGCTGTGTACCAGTAAGGAAAGTAACTAAAAAGTAACTAATTTAAGAAATTGGTAATGGAATTAACGAAAAGTAAAAAATTTAAAAAATCTGAATGAACGTGGGTAACGAAATTATGCATGCATTCTGCTTCACTTACTTAATTTTTATTTAATCTTGCCTAAGGTGGAGCTGAAATTGTTGCAGTTGCAAAAACAAATGTTATTGGAAGACAGAGCTGAGGGATTGAAGTCCATTGAAATGAATATCAGAGGACTTAAGAAACAAGTCTAATGAGAGACTGTGAGATGACTGAAATGTAATTAGTGTTTTTCATCGTGCTCATGAGTAATTATTAAATTGTAGTAAATAAAAAGTAACTAATTTTTGTTTCAAATTTCCTGTAGACACCCAGAATATTAGTAGAACGTAAGACTCTTCAGAACCAACTTTGAGTGTAATGGTAAGAATGATAACAAGTATAGCACCAAGCATGGCCAAACATTTATCTTACTTTTGATCAGTTCCCCCAGCCCTTTTAAAAACTGATCTGCATAGTTTACACAAGGATTTCTTGTTGATCTTACAAAATTCATAATAATTCACTTTTTATTCCACTTAATATCATGTGCTCTTTTCAAATGGTAGAATACTCACAGGTCCTTTATATTGTTTTGTAGACTGCGAACTCCAACGCCACCTCCACCAGAAGACACATCAAGTGGAGTTGAAGGAGGGGGAGGAGGAGATTCCGACACAGAAATCGTGAGAGACACTTACAAGATGCCACCACCTGTACCTCTTCCAACTGATGTGAAAAAAATGCGAGTTCCATCTCCTATACTTCAGCCAAAGGATGATTCTGAACAAGTAGGTTTACTTCCTTGTTTCTTCCTTCTTTTTATTTTTTGAACTTTTTGTTTGCTTTTATTTACCTTTACTTCACTTTATTTTTATTTTTTTTATTTTATAAGGGTTATTTTACGACGCTGTATCAACATCTAGGTTATTACTTTATTACCAGAAGAATTCGTAAATCAAACAGGATTAAAACAAGGTAACGCTCTCTCACCAGCCTTATTTAATATACCATTAGAGAAGATAATACGATAGACTTAATACCAGCTGCAATAAACCTGGGTGGACAACAAAGTTTTTGCATATGCTGATGATTTATTATTAATAGGAAGAAATGAGCTTGAAATAAGACAGCTGTTTATTGAATTAATATACTTACTTACTGGCTTTTAAGAAACCCGAAGGTTCATTGCCGCCCTCACATAACCCCACCATTGGTCCCTATCCTGAGTAAGATTAATCGAAACTCTTTCATCATATCCCACCTCCCTCAAATCCATTGTAATATTATCTTCCCATCTACGTTTCGGCCTCCCCAAAAGTCATTTTCTCTCCGGCCTCCCAACTAACACTCTATATGCATTTCTGGATTCGCCCATACGTGCTACATGCCCTGCCCATCTCAAACGTCTGGATTTCATGTTCCTAATTATGTCAGATGAAGAATACAATGCGTGCAGTTCTGTGTTGTGTAACTTTCTCCATTCTCCTGTAACTTCATCCCTCTTAACCCCAAATATTTTTCTAAGCAGCTTATTCTCAAACACCCTTAACCTATGTTCCTCTCTCAAAGCGAGAGTCCAAGTTTCACAACCATAAAGAACAACCGGTAATATAACTGTTTTATAAATTCTAACTTCCAGATTTTTTGACAACAGACTGGATGATAAAAGCTTCTCAACCGAATAGTAACAGGCATTTCCCATATTTATTCTGTGTTTAATTTCCTCCCGAGTATCATTTATATTTGTTACTGTTGCTCCCAAGTATTTGAATTTTTCCGCCTCTTCAAAGGATAAATTCCCAATTTTTATATTTCCATTTCGTAAAATACTCTCGTCATGAGACATAATCATATACTTTGTCTTTTCGGAATTTACGTCCAAACCTATTTCTTTCCTTGCTTCAAGTAAAATTCCCGTATTTTCCCTAATCGTTTGTGGATTTTCTCCTAACATATTCACGTCATCTGCATAGACAAGAAGCTGATGTAACCCGTTCAATTCCAAACCCTCTCTGTTATCCTGGACTTTCCTAATGGCATACTCTAGAGCCAATTTAAAAAGTAAAGGTGATAGTGCATCTCCTTGCTTTAGCCCACAGTGAATTGGAAACGCATCTGACAGAAAAATAATTATAAATTAATTATGAATTAATATAAAAAGCACAAAACATTGGATTAAATATTAACGAGAATAAAACAAAATGTATGGTAATCACTGAAACAAAAAGGATTCCCAGTAGGGTTAAAATAAATAATTATACTTTTGAAACAGTCAGTCAGTTCAAATATCTTGGTGTTTCGTTAGACAATTCTAATGACAGAAAACATGAAATATTTAACAGACTAACATACTGGAAACAAAACTTTTTATGCTATTCACAAATTATTATCTTCCCGTTTTTTAACCAGAAATTTAAAAATCATTTTGTGCAAAACACTAATCCAACCTGTACTATTATATGAATCGGAAGCATGGAACTTAACTAAAGAGGAAAAACACAAATTAATGGTTTTTGAAAACAAAGTGTTGAGGAAAATTTTTGGTCCAATTTTTGACCCACTTGAAAAGAAGTGGAAAATTCGACATAATAATGATATGCACAAACTTTATAATCAACCATCAATTTTAAAACATAATATTCTTTGTTCTTCCTTAGAATTTATGTGGTAATTCTCAGGTTGTTCTCCTTATAGGTTTGTGATGTGGGTTGTTCTTGAATTTTCTTTCTGTTTGATGTACCTTGATTGAAATGTGTTGGAGTTATTGGCTATAATTGCTATACTTGTGTCATCTTCAAATAATATGGGATGACCTACATCTTTTATTAGGGGGCCATGATCATTTATGAACACTGGAAAAAGTAGGGGACCTAATATTGATCCTTGAGGAATTCACCCTGTGTTACAGTATGCATTTGTATATCGTGTACATCGGCACTGAAGTCTAGGAACAATAATGAGAGGACTTACAGACTAGTTAAAAGAAAAAGTGAACAGGCAAGTAACAAAAGAAAGCTAGCCCTGCACATGCAGGAAACCCTTACCTTAATCGGATTCTGTGAACTTATCTCTTATCCTTATGCATTTGATGTAGGAGTAATGGAACGGAGAAAAATTCTCTCTGGTGCCGGGATTTGAACCCGGGCTTTCAGCTCTACGTGCTGATGCTTTATCCACTAAGCCACACCGGATACCACCCCGGCGTCGGACAGATTAAGCTCCAACTCTTGGGTTCCCTCTAGTGGCCGCCCTCTGCACTACGTCATAGATGTCTATGAACGTAGGACCGAAGTCCACACATGTGCTGAGGTGCACTCGTTATGAGTGACTAGTTGGCCGGGATCCGACGGAATAAGCGCCGTCTTAAATCACGAAGTGATTTACGCGTATCGTATATATTATTTTAATGTACCGAAGTATATATGATATTTCCATGCAGATATTCTGTGTCATCATACGATGTAATAGTAATGGAACGGAGAAAAATTCTCTCTGGCGCCGGGATTTGAACCCGGGTTTTCAGCTCTATATGCTGATGCTTTATCCACTAAGCCACACCGGATACCGTTCCATTACTCTTACATAGTATGATGACGCAGAATATCTGCATGGAAATATATGTACTTCGGTACATTCAAATAATATATATGATATGCGTAAATCACTTCGTGATTTAAGACGGTGCTTATTCCGTCGGATCCCGGCCAACTAGTCACTCATAACGAGTGCACCTCAGCACATGTGTGGACTTCGGTCTTACATTCATAGACATCTATGACGTAGTGCAGAGGGCGGCCACTAGAGGGAACCAAAGAGTTGGAACTTGAACTGAGAAGATTCTGTCCGACACTGAGATGGGTATCCGGTGTGGCTTAGTGGATAAAGCATCAGCACGTAGAGCTGAAAACCCGGGTTCAAATCCCGGCGCCGGAGAGAATTTTTCTCCGTTCCATTACTCTTTCATCGTATGATGACGCAGAATATCTGCATGGAAATATCATATGTACTTCGGTACATTAAAATAATACTTATGCATTTGGATTACAAATCGCATCTGTGTCATAACTTCATATGATGTATTATTTTTCAGCAGGATGTGAAGCCTAACCTGAGTCGGGAAATCCTCTTGCACAACCACCTGGTTCACTGGACGGCTGTTCGCAAGAAGTGGCACGCAGCTTCTCACCTGAATGAAGCTCGTTATCATGAAAGTGGACAGATTCTCAAGGCAATATATAAAAGGTGTGTTAGTATGTTTTATTTTAGTATGTCACGCGCACATTCCTTCTCTTCTTATGTCACTGATTTCCAGGAACATTAGCTAGGTTGTATTACTGGTGTATAATGTCGACATCTGTTGAGGTAAGGTTATGGGTTAGAATCTCACCTATGGCATGAATTTTTTGTTCACTGTTAGTTTGACAAGCTGCCAATTTAATGCCTCGTAAGTTCTATCATGTGTTCAACTAACAGGTGTCTGAGTCTCCAGTGGCGACTCGTGATATTTTTTGTATGTAGGATATGAGATTGATGACTGATGACCAAGACAGAAACTAATATTAATAACATACTTACTTACAAATGGCTTTTAAGGAACCCGAAGGTTCATTGCCGCCCTCACATAAGCCCGCCATCAGTCCCTATCCTGTGCAAGATTAATCCAGTCCCTATCATCATATCCCACCTCCCTCAAATCCATTTTAATATTATCCTCCCATCTACGTCTCGGCCTCCCCAAAGGTCTTTTTCCCTCCGGTCTCCCAACTAACACTCTATATGCATTTCTGGATTCGCCCATACGTGCTACATGCCCTGCCCATCTCAAACGTCTGGATTTAATGTTCCTAATTATGTCTAGTGAAGAATACAATGCGTGCAGTTCTGTGTTGTGTAACTTTCTCCATTCTCCTGTAACTTCATCCCGCTTAGCCCCAAATATTTTCCTAAGCACCTTATTTTCAAACACCCTTAACCTATGTTCCTCTCTCAGAGTGAGAGTCCAAGTTTCACAACCATACAGAACAACTGGTAATGTAACTGTTTTATAAATTCTAACTTTCAGATTTTTTGACAGCAGACTGGATGATAAAAGCTTGTCAACGGAATAATAACATGCATTTCTCATATTTATTCTGCGTTTAATTTCCTCCCGAGTGTCATTTATATTTGTTACTGTTGCTCCAAGATATTTTAATTTTTCCACCCCTTCGAAGGATAAATCTCCAATTTTTATATTTCCATTTCGTACAATATTCTCGTCACGAGACATAATCATATACTTAGTCTTTTCGGGATTTACTTCCAAACCGATCGCTTTACTTGCTTCAAGTAAAATTTCCGTGTTTTCCCTAATCGTTTGAGGGTTTTCTCCTAACATATTCACGTCATCCGCATAGACCAGAAGCTGATGTAACCCATTCAATTCCAAACCCTGCCTGTTATCCTGAACTTTCCTATGGAATATTCTAAAGCGAAGTTAAAAAGTAAAGGAGATAGTGCATCTCCCTGTTTTAGCCCGCAGTGAATTGGAAAAGCATCAGATAGAAACTAATTAATCGAACTAGTTTCTTGGGAACACCAAATTCAATAAGAATATCATATAATACTTCCCTCTTAACCGAGTCATACGCCTTTTTGAAATCTATGAATAAGTGATGTACTGTACCCTTATACTCCCATTTTTTCTCCATTATCTGTCGAATACAAAAAAATCTGATCAATAGTCGATCTATTACGCCTAAAACCGCACTGATGATCCGCAATAATTTCATCTACGTATGGAGTTAATCTTCTCAAAAGAATATTGGACAAAATTTTGTACGCCGTCAACAAAAGTGATATTCCTCGAAAGTTACTACAGTTAGTCTTGTCCCCCTTCTTAAAAATAGGTACAATTATGGACTCCTTCCATTGTTCTGGTACAATTTCCTTTTCCCAAATAGCAAGTACAAGTTTATAAATTTCGCTATATAATGCACTTCCACCCTCTTGTATTAATTCTGCTGGAATTTGATCGACACCTGGAGACTTGTACTTTTTCAGATTTTCTATCGCAATTTCGACATATGAAAGCGTGGGTTCGGGTATAAATGGCTCAGCAGTTTGATTTTCAATTTCGTCCCGATATTAATAACATAGTAATAATAATAATAATAATAATAATAATAATAATAATAATAATAATAATAATAATAATAATAGCATGCAAAATCAATACAAGTAGGCCTATGTTAGTCTTTGACTCACCCTTCTGGAACTGGCAATTTATTTGTAGTGAAGTTCGATTCTCCTCTCCTTTTTAGTTGCGAAGATGGCTCCTATGCAATTGTACTGCCCGATATTTACCGATGCTCCATCATACATTTGCGTAATTAATTCTTGCTACAGTTAAATTCTTCTAAATGATAAAATACAACTTAAGATATTCTTTCTGCTGTCCTATCATCTGAAATTCTTGTTAATTCTTATATTTATTATAGCTTATTTGCAACCACGACCGCTTCAAGTGATATCTCTATCCAGTGCTTTTGCTTCAGTTTCACAAACCTATGGATCAACAATTGGCTCTCTTCTGACAAAGGAATAAAATTTTACAGTCTGTACAAAAGAAATCAAATGACCTGAAAATGTACAAAAACTTGCCCAGACATGTTCAAACATTTTTAACAAGAGCCAGAACAGGTCACATTGTCACCCAATTGTACCTACACCGATTTCACATTTCTGATAATCCTACTTGTCTGTGGTGTAATAATCATGATGAAGATCTGGAACACATTCTTCTATACTGTCCATCCATAAACCACAAAGGAAGTAAATTAAACTCATCAATACCGGTTGCAGAAGACACAGCTCTGCAATATATATATTGACTACACCCCAACTCTGGCTACTAGCAACAGGCATCTATAATGAACACCGATCAAAATACCCCTCATTTCTCGTGCAAAACAACTGAATAGACTACAGTAGACTATAGTGGACTTTATGTTGTCAGCAAACAGCTGGATACATTAAGAAGATTGATTGATTGATTGATTGATTGATTGATTGATTGATTGATTGATTGATTGATTGCTTATTTTATTTATTTTTATGTAATTTTATTTTTTATTCATTTTATATTATATAATTTTAAATTATTTATTATTTCGTTTATTCTATTCTTTTAAAATGACCAATGAACTGCATTTAAGGAGTCTATAAGGGTAGTTGAAAATTCTTATTGCAGTTTCTGACAAGGTCTCCACCACCAAGAAAGAAGGGTCGTAGTAGGATCCACGGTCATATCCTTAAACACGTTTAAACTCAAACCATACCCCACCCTCCGCACCCTCCCCTGTCCGCTAACTTCACTGCCAGAAAAAACCGTTTACTGTAAGATATTTGGATGGTTCCTCGGAAATTATTTCTGAGCTGAGCAGTGGCGACAACTCACGACAGAAAGTAGAAGCTTAAAGAAAATTATTACGTCAGGACGCATTGAAAATCAAAATCTGTAATTAAAAAGTTTTCTATCATCAGAGGCACGAAATTAAAATGTAGGATCATCCTCATATCCTTCATGGCGGAATCGCCACTGTGAGTCTTGAAATGTTGTCCTCCTGCTAAGATGCTTGCCTCACATTGTTTAAAATTGTTGGTAGCAATAGTAATTTCTGTACGAATATTGTTTTTCAGTTCATTTATCGTCAACATGAGCTTTAGATAGTCATAACCGAACTAAAAATATTGGTATCTTAACTAAAAATGCTGTAATTTATACATAAATAAAATAAACTATTAACATAAAAATTATTTGCTAATAAAGGCATATACAATACAGGCTGGAAGTAATGTAACTATGTAGATTTCAACAGTTTATTCCTTGGATAGAGTACAGCAAACATTTCTAATACCTATTAGGGTTACCATACGTCCAGTTTTGCCAGACATGTCGTGCCTTTTAGGTGTGTGTCCTGCGACCAGCCAGACTTTGTAGAAAATCGTACATTGTCCTGCTTTTTAATGCTACTAGACATAAAAATATTAATTTTCGCATGATGTGATACTTGCACTTTATCACAGATCACAGTCGAATCTACAGTATGACCAAAGAATGTCGAATGATAACCATGATCTATCAGGCAATGGTGCTTCGATCATGGAAAAATATCGATTATGGGTTGTGAAAGCAGCTTTCGATTTTCGATTAGTGTACTTTCGGGCCTTCTGTTTCCTCTGAACATGTGAGTTTGAATTCATATGGCGAATCTCTGTAGTGTATGTGTTTAAATTATCCATGTAATATTGTGCGAACTTCAGTTCATTTAAGATGTTGTAGGCTGGCGAAACTAGTAAAAGAAAATTCACATTTTACCTATGTTCCGACTTTGAAGCTATGGGTTAAATAAATGAATGAATGAATGAATAGCTTCAGCCACTGGCAAATAAAACGTTATTTTATCCATACTTGGCTTTTTTCACCACTTTTCCCCTCATATTAACAGATTTTTTATTTAGGAATATGTATGGTAAGACTTTCCTGTGTTAAATTTCAACATACCCCGTTTACATGTTTCGACCTATTTATGGATCATCTTCAGAACTGGTCGTTGTTGGTCTTGGCGCCACTTGTTCTGTTTCCTGTGAGGGTGTCTTCCTGTGGTATAGTGTAGAGTCAAAGAGTGTGTGTGTTTTGAAGTTGAGTTGTGTGTTGAGAATTTCGTTGGGGTTTATTTTTGTGTGCCTGTATATTTCGTATTGTTCTAGTGTGTTTAGTTTCCGACTTTTTGGTTGGATGTGCAGTATTTCCATGTCTTTGTTGATGTCTCTGTGGGTGTGGTTAGCATTTGTGATGTGTTCTGCATATGTGGAGGTGTTTTGTAATTTTGTTATAGCTTTGATGTGTTCTTTGTAATGTGTTTGAAACGATCTGCCTGTCTGTCCTATGTAGAAGTTGTTGCAGGTGTTACATTTGAGTTTGTATACGCCTGTGTGGTTGTGTTTGTGTGTTGAGATGTTTTTGTGGAGTGTTATTTGTTCTGTATGCGATGTTGTAATTTAATTTCTTGAATGAGGTTGCAATTTTGTGTGTGTTTTTGTTTTCGTATGTTAGTGTGATGTAATTTTTGTGTTCTTGTGTTTGTGTTGTATTCTTATGCTTTTTGTGATTATGTTTTGTCTTACGTATTATGTTGTCTATTATGTTCAGGTTGTATCCGTTTTCTTGTGCTATGTATTTGATTGTGTTTAGCTCTTCGTTGTAATCCTGTTAGTTCATTGGTATGTTGAGTAGTCTGTGTACCATTGTTCGGAATGCAGCTTGTTTGTGTTGTGTGGGGTGGTTGGATGTGTTGTGTATGTGTGTTGTTGTTGTTGTGGTTTTCTGTATACCTTGAATTTGTGTTTGTTGTCTACTTTTGTTATTGTGATGTCTAGAAAATTTATGGATTTGTTGTTTTCAATTTCTAATGTGTAGTGTAGCTTTGGGTGTGTTTTGTTTATGTGTTGATGTAGGTTTTGGATCTGTCTTTTGTTTCCTTTGTATAGTATTAGTATGTCATCTACATATCTTTGCCAATATATGATGTTGTCTGCGTGTTTGTTGTTGTCTTTCTTTAGTATGTATGTCTGTTGTATATGGTGTAAGAATATTTCTGCTAGTATGTTAGAAATGGGTGATCCCAGGGTTAGGCCTTCGGTTTGTGTGTAATATTTGTTATTGTATGTGAAGTAGTTTTGTTTTGTGATGATGTCTGTGGTGTGGATGATTTCTTTAATGTGTTCTTGTGGTGTGTTGTTGTTTTTGAGCATTTGTTCTAATATCTGTAGTGTCTCTGACTGATATTTCATGTTTTTATTCACTAATTAATCATGTCCCTGGAGATAAATAACGAAGGTAAAAGGACAAAAGAGAAAGAGAGGGGGTGAATTAAAAGAATGAGACAGGCGACTGAAGAAAAGAAAATGTAAAACAAAGGAGAGAAGAAAGCAGGCAGGAAATAAATAATGTAGCATCTTGAAACTGATGTCTTCCACACATAACTTAACGCTGTTGGCTAAAAATTACGTAGCTGTGATTTTCTATTACAGAAGAAGTTCAAAGTGATAACAGTTAGGTACATTACGTGTTATTCTCTTTATAGAACACATTGCGGTGTTAGCTGGAACTATAATAATGATAACAGCAGAATCAATGAATATTGTAATGACTTCTCCGTAATAAATGAATATAGCTAAATGATCCTACATGTGTTAGGAACAGTCAACAGAAAACGAAGAATAGACAGTGCGTATCAGACAAAGTACGTCATATATTCTTCATCTGTAGAATAACATCATTATTTTGTCGTGACAAAAAAAATCAAGATAAAAGCAAAATGATTGCAGCTAATTATATTACTATTGACTAAAGAAAAAGGCTTCCACATATTCTGTCCCATTGAAAAGCTTTGGATATCATGAAGAGAGATTGAATGGAATTATATGGAAATAATGTCGAAATCTTTTTACAGCTAAATACAAACTTCAGTGAACCATAAGTTGGATAGTAGTACATTAGCTCTGCCAGTGGCGGCTTGTGAACGAAATCAAATATACACTTGGCAGTTCTTTTCGAATAATTTCAGTGGTTTCCTTTAAGAACTTCATTTGATCCGACATGTTCCTTTCTTGGCATCCCATTTTGAATGGGATGGTCCATTCTGGACCTTCCATCTCTGGTGTCCTGGCTGTTATTGTTGGGACGCTTATTAGTTCCGGTTTCTTGGAAAATGCGAAAAAGGATTCATTTTCTATTATTTAAGATGGAGAAGTTAAAGCTATTTATATATTCTTTAAAAATTCATTTCTTTGGATTCATCATTGCAAGAATATAGTGATATTAAATGACTCTAGAGCCACAATAGAATCAACAGTATCAACAAATCAATCTAAAGCAGAAAAAATAAAAGAAATCCATGCAATGATTAAACAAATCCAAAGTTTGAATAAAATCATAATTCTTCACTGGATTACCGCACATTGTGGCATAAGTGGAAATGGGAGAGCCGACATTCTAGCAAGGAAAGGCACTAAAATTAAAAGCAAAACTATAGTTTTTCATATTATTCTGTAAAACAAGTTATTAAAAATTAAATTAAAAATAATTATAATACTACAGAAAATTCTCATTAGAAAAATTTACTAGAAAGACTTTATCTAATTCCTGACCTACCACGTAAATCTACTGTGGCTATGTTCAGGCTTCTTACTGACCACGACTGTGTGGGTAAACATTTACATTGAATTGATATCCTGTCTACCCCGAATTGTGTATTGTGTTATCAAGAAGAAGAAATGAATATGATCCATTTAACACACTATGAAGCACTTCAAAAAAGTACAATATTGCAATAGTTAACACAGACAGCAAAGTGACACTGGACACTTTACAGAACAAAAATAAACATAATCCAATAATTGAAAATATAAAGAAAGAATTGAAAAAATTGGAGAGACAGCAATGGACAGTTCTCTTTAAGTGGGTGAAGGCCCATGTCGGAATATTAGTGAATGAGATAGCTGACCTCTTGCCAAACAAGCCGCCATAGAAGATGAAGGGGAAATAGCTTATAACAAAATACCGAGAGATACCATATTAATAGAAGAGAGAGAAAAGACCTTAAGGAAATGGCAAGAGCAGTGGAATATCTCAGCTAAAGGCGCAATAACGAAATCATTCTTCCAATCAATTAAAGACAAATTGAAGATAAATTTGCTTATCAGGGCAGAATTTACTTCTATTGTGACAGGTCATGGCTTCACAAGATCGTACCTTCACAGATTCAAGATTATTCCAACTCCAACGTGCCCTTGCAGGCTAAAAGAAGAACAGACAGTCAACCATATAATATTAAGATGTGCCACACTGATAAAAGAAAGAAGAATTCTACGAGCTAGTATAATACGCACAGGTCAAACCTGGCCTCCACCTTTTGATCAGTTCACAACAACAAACCTCAGAAGCTTCAGAAAATTTATAAAATCCATAGAATTTGGCAAAATGTAACAGTAATTGAAATTAGAAATAATATAAACAATGATGGTAACCTAAAATAGAAGAAGTACAATTAGGCAACACTTGTATCTATTAGAATTTCAAGATCTCAGTCAAAATTGTAAATATCTTGTTCTAATGTCATAAGTTATGTAACTAATTATTGTAATATTTTATGTAAAACATGTAGTATTACTCCAATGTAATGGAGCATGCTGATACAAAAAAAAAAAAAAAAAATTCTTACATCTAAATACTGGGAAGCAAGGGAGAAAATAATTGTTAAATCAAGAGCATTGGATACCATACCTACCATTTTCTATTATTTAGATATAGAAAATATAAAAATTGTTTTAACCTGTATTATATTACCTTATGTAATTTTTGCCACAATGATAACAATAACATTTGGATGAAAGACAACCAACTGAGACTGCTGCTAAGACTGTAGTTTACCGTGGTCGAGACATTTCCTCCTTTCAACAATTGCCATTCAAAAACGATACTAAAATTATAGAATTTAGCTTTTCCCTTCCTAGAATCATTGGTCCTGTAGAAAGAGTTTTTTTTTTTTTTTTTTTTTGCCGAAATGAACAAAATATGGACATTGGAGACAACATAATAGTTGAAGGTTGACACATTGAAGGCATTATTAATACATCTTGAATACACAACTTTTAACACTATATTACTTCGGAATATGTATTATATATCTTTCTCGTGTTAAATTTTACAGTACCTGGTTAACATGTTTCATCCTATTATGGGCCTTCTTCAGAACTGGTTGGTGTTGGCACCTTTTGTTTGAGTTGCCTGTGGTGGTGTGTAATGTGGAATCAAAGAGTGTGTGTGTTCTGAAATTAAGTCGTGTGTTGAGAATTTCATTTGGATGTGTTTTTGTGTGTCTATATATTTCGTATTGTTCTAGTGTGTTTAGTTTCTGGCTTTTTGGTTGAATATATAGAATTTCCATGTCTGTATTTATGTATCTGTAGGTGTGGCTAGCATTTGTGATATGTTCTGTATATGTGGAGGTGTTTTGTAATTTTGTTATAGCTGTGATGTGTTCTTTGTAACATGTTTGAAATGATCTGCCTGTCTGTCCTATGTAGAAGTTGTTCCAGGTGTTACATTTGAGTTTGTATACGCCTGTGTGGTTGTATTTGTTTGTTTGTGTGTTGAGATGCTTTTGTAGAGTGTTATTTGTTCTGTATGCGATGTTGTAATTTAATTTCTTGAATGAGGTTGCAATCTTGTTTGTGTTTTTGATTTCGTATATTAGTGTAATGTATTTTTTGTATTCTTGCGTTTGTGTTATATTCTTATGCTTTTTGTGATTATGTTTTGTCTTTCTTATTATATTATGTTATGTTATGGTTGTATCCGTTTTCTTGTCCTATGTATATGATTGTGTTTAGCTCTTCTTTGTAATCTTGTTGGTTCATTGGTATGTTGAGTAGTCTGTGTACCATTGTTCGGAATGCAGCTTGTTTGTGTTGTGTTGGGTGATTAGATGTGTTGTGTATGTGTGTTGTTGTTGTGGGTTTTCTGTATACTTTGAATGTGTATTTGTTGTCGACTTTTGTTATTGTGATGTCTAGAAAATTCATGGATTTGTTGTTTTCAGTTTCTGATGTGTAGTGTAGCTTTGGGTGTATTTTGTTAATGTGTTGATGCAGGTTTTGGATCTGTCTTTTGTTTATTAATTATTAACTACCAAAGTTAATTTTAAATACTGTTGCCTTGACGACTTCAGTTTCTTGAAGGAGAATAAGATATTTCTTCTGGAAATTATTCATAAGATAAACATGTCCAATAAGAGTGTTGCTTGCTAGTAGGCTAATGTAATTTTGTATTTTCTGCTATGAACAATGTCATTTTGTATTTTTTTTTTCTGTTTTTGTAATTTTGTTGTATATATCGATGGCCCAGTTCAAAAGAACCTGCATTTTAAAGCTTTATGTTTCTGTGAAAAATTAAGGGATAGTTGAAATTACTACAAATTCTGTTAATTGTGTTTTATATATACTCTAAGTTTAAAATTAGAGTGTGTTGATTGGATTTTTCATAGCAACATGAAGCTTTAAATTTCAGTTGTCTCAAAACTTTAAATATATATATAAAATAAAAGCGGTGACGTACTACAACTACTAATAGGCAAACATTTTGATGGGGGCACATAAAAAAGTTAATTTTTTTTCTTCCACCATGTTAATAATATCAAAACAAGTGCTTATACAAATTTTGGCCACTCGACCACAATTATAAGGGCGTCCAGAAAGTGATTTTCTCTTGGGATGTTTACAGAAGAAAGCACAATTGCATGGAAAGATTTATTGAAACAGATACAGCAATTGTTGTCAACATATTCCCCACTGGAATTTAAACATTTGTCATACCATGGGATCAAATTTTTGTATCCTCGTGTCATAGAAGTCGGCCGCCTGGGATCGGAACCAACGTTTGACAGCCGTCTGCACCTCTATGTCGATCCCATGATATGACAAATGTCTCAATTCCGGTTCGGAATATGTTGAAAAATAGCTCAACAATATTGTTGAGCCTGTTTCAATAAATTTTTCCAGTGAAACTGGTTTTCTTTCTGTTAATGGCCCCTGGCGAACTTATTTTCTTACGGCCTTTGTAATTGCGGTCGAGTGGCCAGAATTTATATAAGCACTTTTTTTTATATTATTGACATGGTGGAAGAAAAAAATTGTCCCGCGCCGTGGCGTTGCGGTCTAAGGCCTAGGACTCGCATTACGGAATGCGAGCTGGTTCGAGTCCTCATGGGGGAAGAAATTTTCTCATGAAATTTCGGCCAGTGTATGGGACCAGTGCCCACCCAGCATCGTGATGCACTTGGGGATCTACGATAGGTAGCGAAATCCGGTTGCGAATACCAGCTATAACGGCTGGGGGGATCATCGTGCTAACCACATGATACTTCCATTCTGGTTGGATGAATGTCCACCTCTGCTTCAGCATGTGGGCGTGAGGCCAGCAGCTGGCTGGTCGGTCTAGGCCCTTCACAGGCTGTAGTGCCACGGTTTATTATTTATTATTTTAAGAAAATAATTTAACGTTTTTATCTACCGCCATCAGAATGTTTGCTTGTAAGTTAATTTTTTCTATTTTATCTTAATTTTCCCCATGTATCTTTACTTTTGGAGTTTAAATAGGTATGCATAAAAGTATTAATCTCTAAAGAGTATTTCGTAAATAATTGAAATATTTATTTCATGTTTTCATATTTTGGCAAAATTTTCTTCATATTGTGCCTATCAATAATTATAAGTTACTAAGTAAATCTCCATATTCCCTGAACGTTTAGTTCAGGTACATATGTCTGTTATATACTGTTGTTATGTCTGTTGTAATACTGTTTCCTTTCATTTCTTTCAGAGCGCAGAAAGCATTTGAATGAAAGATATGCCTGCCACATCTATACAGACCTGCTTGTGAAAAGTTGGAGTTATCCAGTCCATAATATTGCAATATTGCCAATTTTTTTCAGTTTATCGATGTTTGATGCTTATATCATTTATACTATACTTTTGAAGTAAAAATGTGATTTTATTATAGGTATTTATAATTTCTGAAAAATGTAAACAGTAAAGTCTTTATGATACAAGAAGCTGACATTTGTTTCATTAAACCTGCTTCCCAGCTACATTCTGCTTTCTTAGAACCAAATTTTATCACTGAAATATCTAAACAACAACAAATCTTAGTGAGAGGTCGCATTGAAGGCAGTCAATGTTAAAATTCTTCTGAGTTTCTTCCTCCTCATTTTTTTCTTTCTTGCTGTCCGGAGTCACAGATGTGGAAATGACTTGAGAGAAAAACTTGACAATTTTTTTATCACTCAATTAAAGACAAATATTTCCCAAAGCCTTACCTGATCGCTTATATCAGTTAGAACGTTAATTTCTTGGCAGAAAATTTTGCATTTCTGTATCTTATTCACATCAGCAGCAGACATACCGGTATCAGTTAAACTCAACAATTTTTAATTGCTTTATATAAAAAATCTCGCAGTTGGGCCTTTAATTGGCTTGTTCCATCTGCAACATCTAAAAATTGGTTAGAGCTATGTCATCTCTTCATAAGTTGTCCCGCTGACTTTTTCCTTCTGATGAATAATTATAAATTTTGAATTGTTTCTAATCATTTGCTTCAGCAGGTAACTACTGTAATTTAGTTGTAATGTCTTCCCTGTCTTATTCCTATGGTTATATGATCAGTCAGCAGTTCCAAGAATGAAAGAGTAATGGAACGGAGAAAAATTCTCTCCTGCACCGGGATTTGAACCCGGGTTTTCAGCTCTACGTGCTGATGCTTTATCCACTAAGCCACACCGGATACCCATCTCAGTGTCGGACAGAATCTTCTCAGTTCAAGTTCCAACTCTTTGGTTCCCTCTAGTGGCCGCCCTCTGCACTACGTTATAGATGTCTATGAACGTAGGACTGAAGTCCACACATGTGCTGAGGTGCACTCGTTATGAGTGACTAGTTGGCCGGGATCCGACGGAATAAGCGCCGTCTTAAATCACGAAGTGATTTACGCATATCATATATATTATTTTAATGTACCGAAGTACATGTGATATTTCCATGCAGATATTCTGCAGATGACGTATGATGACGCAGAATATCTGCATGGAAATATCATATGTATTTCGGTACATTAAAATAATATATAGTTCCAAGAATGGTTGGAATCTCATAAGTGACACCAATAAGGCATCACTCATGTGGCAACTAAGCCAGGAGATAATGGGGTAGGGTGGCCAGTTCCTTTCCCCCTCCATTACATACATCGCTGACTAGTAACATATTCCACTAATCAGACTTCAGATGTATACAAACAATTGTTCTTTCTCTGACACATATCGTCAAGTGAGATGTACTGCCTGATAATATATGTACATATCATCCACAACCTTAATCAGAGGTATCCATTAATTTGAATATACGAGAAATAAGTTGAGTGTTGAAATAAATTAAATTTAATATAATTAATTTAAGCTGAAGTAAAGGGAGGGTCTATTCATCAGTTAGCGCTGGTCAGCTTGATGAATTAATGACCGAATTTGATATAATTTTTCTCTATTGAATACCTAATTCCCTCTTTACCCTTTCCTATCCAGTCCTCTGACTGAACTCTTACTTTCTTCGACCCCGATGGTATTAGATCATTCGAGGCCTAGGGTTTCATTTCACTTTCCTTCCTACCCTTTCTACTTTTCTGTTCCTAGTGCTGACCTGCTATGGCACTAAAATCGAACTCCAGTGGCTTAAGGAGGGAAAGCTGGTGATCAACAAGATCTCCCAAGTAGGTCTAGTAGACCCATCAACCAACAGCAGGTGTGGTTCTCCAGACATTCTGGGGGTTGTGTGTGGATGAAGTAGTCACCAAAAACGTTAAAATATGTTATTCACTTAAATCGGCTACAACTTGCCATTTTTCGTCTGTAGTTGCATTTAGATTGGCAACAGGCAATGACTGTTTGTTTTGCAATTCATTTTGAATAATTTTCAGAAAAGTCTATGATATATAATACGAAATATTTATTTTCAGTCAATGACTTTACTTTCTATATGTGTAAGGTACAAGTCCTTATATTACATAATTTAATACTGTATTAACGTTTTCGTCAGTCATGCAGAGATCATCAGATACAACATTTTATGCAGCAATATCATCTCTAATAAGTACATTGTAGAGAATTATGTACTTATTAGAGATGATATTGCAGCATAAAAAGTTGTATCTGATGATGTCGGCATGACCGACGAAAACGTTAATACAGTATTAAATTATCTAATATAAGGACTTGTACCTTACACATGTAGAAAGTAAGGTCATTGACTGAAAATAAATATTTCGTATTATAATGACTGTTTGGCCAAGCACCTGCATAGAATTGGAATATATCAGTCCCCTAACTGCCCATTGTGCAACTCAAATCAAGAAATGGATTCGGAACACCTCAAAATCTGTGCTTCAGTGGCTGACCATGACAATATCTTTGAAAAATATTGGAGTGCAAAGAGGTCAAATGACTTTATTGTCAAACGCCTGGCATTAGAAAACAACAACAACATATTATATAAAGACAGTAAAATCAATGCTTATTGTGAAATCATTTTACAGTGAGGTTTGTGATGAATTTCATACCTTAATGCTTCAGAACAAACAATATTTACAATAACTTTACCCTTCAGAGAGGTATTGTTGAGTGACTCTGATTTATAACAACACAATCATGAACCCACCCCATCATAACAAGAAATCAGAAGATGACGCTGAAACTCACTAGGCTTCGGAGAATGACGCAAACCACTTCGAAACTATTTAGCCAGGTAATTTACCATAATATTAACACACGAAAGCAGTTATTACTAGTTCAGTAAAAGATTAAAGTTAGGTACGGGAAATTGAAATCAAAGTTTAGTGTCATTTAAACCCAGTGCATTCTGCTGCATAAACACCATTTTGAAAACTATGTTGTGCTACCGTCTGTCCTATAGTAAAGAAACAAAATGGGACACTCGTTGTATACGGTGTTCCACTCAAACCTCCCACATTTTAATTAATCATTAATAACAAGGTATACCAAATTATGGAATGTAAGTGGTACTAAAAGAAAGAGTAACTCAAAGAATTTTTATTCAATTAATTTGACGTTGATTGTTCATTCACTATGTTTCACAATCGCATAAAGCAAAATGGCGACTCCGCAGCAGTGCGCACAATTTGTATTCTGGTATGCAGAGACAAAATCAATCATTACCGGAGAGAATATAGAGGAATTGCACCTGTTGGGAGAACCATTAAGGCATGGCGTGAGAAGTTTCTGGCGACTGGAAGAGCTAAAAAACAATCCAGAGGTTCTCGTTGACGTGTTTCAGATGAGAAGGTAGAAGAAATTCAAGTGGGAAGCCTGCGTAAATCAATTCGTTAAGCATCCCAGCAGTTCAACTTGCCGACAACAACAGTGCATCGAGTACCGGTACTTCATAACCTCAGATCGCTGGATTGGACGCGCAGACCAATTTGGTGACCACCACGTTCGCCAGACATCACTCCATTAGACTTCTTCCTCTGGGTTATGTGAAAGACCATGTGTTTGTGACTCCAGCAAATAATCTTCAAGATTTACGAGCCCGTATCTGTGATACAACTGTAACATTATCAATGGACATACTAGACAGAACATGGCAAGAAATCGAATACAGACTTGATATTGTTCATGCTACCAATGGTGCACATGTAAAGGTGTATTAGTGTTTATTAGCGTGACAATAAAAAGTATTTGAGTTTCTCTTTCTTTTAGTACCACTCACATTCCATAATTTGATATACCTTGTTAGCAATGGTTATTTGAGTTAGGTACAGTTTACAGCAGAAAATTTTGAAAACATTCAACATTTTTTCCCTCCATTACTATATCTTGAACAATAATGAAAATTACTATGTGTAAAACACTGTCCTTCTGCTATATGAAAAAAAATATTTTCACGTTTAAAAAAAATGGTTTGTATATTTTCTTCAAAATTCAAAGTGGTGCCAGTTCATTGTGCAGTGATGAAGTGTTTTCCTCATAACTCAAAAACTATCCAACATTCTGTGATGAAATTTTTTGTGTATATTTATGCATGTCATATCTACAATATGATGCAAAATCACTTCTCTACCTTTGATAGATTGTCTGATAAAAAATAAATTCATTTAACAATTTGGTCAAATATCAATATTTTCTTGTAACACAAAATAAAAGAAAAGAGCATGATATTGTAAACATGAGTTTCAGCAATAAGTAAAAGAGAGAGAACATCTAAAAGTTAAAAAGTTTATGAGTTATGAGGAAAATGCTTCATCACTGCACCACTTTGAATTTTGAAAAAATATATATAAATAATTTTTTTTTAATTGTAAAAATATTTTTTTCATATAGCAGAAGGACAGTGTTTTACAAATACCAATTTTCATTATTGTACGAGATACAGTAATGGAGGAAAAAAATGTTGGATATTTCCAAAATTTTACTGCTATATGCTGTACCTAACCCCTGAAAATGTGGTAAGTTTGAACGGAACACTGTGTATTCTGGCACATTAAAGGACTCTGTCCCTGAATCAGAGGGCTCCAGGCAAAATTCACCGGCCATTTCTCGCCCGCGTCAAAATTTGTACGAAAAACATTATATTAGTTACCTAAATCCGTATGGTCTTGTTTCGCTTCACACCTGCATTGCAATCCATACCGTACTATATCATAATGGGTTTGAATAACATTTTGAGCTAGAACGGCAATTAGAGTGGCATTTTATATTGTTGGAAATGAATCTCTAGCGTTGTACTGATGAGGCTATGGAAAACTGAATAGAAAGAGATGAAAATATTGAGCTAAAATACAAATATTATGGTAAGAAGCTTACTAAAATCCCTGATCATAATCCTCTACGCATGCTAGCCAGATGGTTCGTTTCAGCTAACAAATGCATGTCGTGTGTCAGAGATTTCAGGAATATTTCTAGTCTTCTTTACCACTCTCAATTTGTAGTCCAAAATTTGCATAAGTATTTGTAGTCTATTTATCCTTTCACTTATTCATTAATAAACTCATTTTTCCATTATTTCTGTCTCTAGAGCTAGAACTGGCATCTGATCACAGAACAGTATCTGGACAAGTTTCATTCATCAACTTAGTATGTAAAAAAATGCAATACAAATGAAGAAACAACTTTGCACATCCTTCTGAAATGTCCAGATCTTGAACAGGAAAAAAGAACTATAAGAAAATAGAACACAAAAAGAAACCACTAAATTTCTAGACAATCCTTACACAGCCTACTGTGTGATCCTTCGCACACAGACTATACTGTAGAGCAGCCGTGGCGAAAATGTAATCGTGCGCCGAGCCACTGTGTAACCTGCAACGTGCATAGCACCTATGGAGGGAGGTGGACACCCGAAGGGGAAGTGAAGCAACTGTCTGACTTATTAACGGATTTTCATTTTCCTTACGTCAAGCACTTAAATATAATTTTATAGAGTATAAGTTTACAAACTAACGTTTAGTACAGGTAACGAAGAAAGAAATGAACGAAACTTAGGACACATTATCACAATCTAAAGTTAACATCTTCAGAATGTCTCTGCGACAAAGTTTCAAAATCAGGAATTATGTCACTGCCAGTCGTAGTTGATCACGAAGGTATTTGTCTGTTAGTAGTGATCTAAATTAGGTTTTTACTATTTTCATTGTTGAAAATAATTTTTCACAAACCTAAGTTGTAGCGTACATGGCTTCAACAGAGCAAGCGAAAGAACGAAGCTTCGGATATTTATTTTTTGGTAAAGATTTGAAAAGTTCAACATTTGTCAAGTCCTTACATCTAGCTTTCATTGTAACATTACATTGTAAATCTGTGAGTTTAAATTGAAAATCTAACCGCATTATTCGTAATCTGCTGAAAAATGATCGAAATAATAATAATAATAATAATAATAATAATAATAATAATAATAATAACACTTAACCTTTTAATGTTTCATCAGTGATATGTAGTATAATGCCGTTTTATGTTATACAACCGTTTTCCTCGTAATACTTGTGAACAAATCATACATTTAATATTCTCACCATATTGGCAGCAAAAAAAAAAAAATGCGTCTTCCCATCCTACTTGAAACTTTTTTTTTGTAGAGGTACATGGTTACGAGAGAGACATTGCGACGATACGCCACTCGCAGGTCAGAGACAAATACAAATGGAAAGGAGTTTGACTCCAGTGAGTGAGAGGGTGGGGGTTGGGGGAGCAAGAGACATGCACAGCTATCATTGCAAGCCACAACGTGCTCATGAGTTACATTTTCGCCACGGCTGCTGTAGAGTGTGAACACCAATGTTTTCGACATATTTAATAAAGTCAAGCCTGAATGAAGAATAAATTCTTTCAGTGTTGTGTTGTCATCCAGTCTGCTCTCAAAAAAAGCTGGAAGTTAGAATTTATGAAAAAGTTATACTACCGGTTGTTCTGTATGATTGTGAAACTTGGACTGTCACTTTGAGAGAGAAACAGAAGTTAAGGGTGTTCGAGAATAAGGTGCTTAGGAAAATATTTGGGGCTAAGAGGGATGAAGTTACAGGAGAATGGAGAAAGTTACACGACGTAGAAGTGCACACATTGTATTCTTCACCTGACATAATTAGGAATATTAAATCCAGATGTTTGAGATGGGCAGGGCATGTAGCACGTAAGGACGAATCCAGAAATGCATAGAGTGTTATTTGGGAGGCCGGAGGGAAAAAGACCTTTGGGGAGACCGAGATCTCAATAATCGAATGTTATAGAATATGTAAAAAAGAAGGCTGAACACATCATTGGTTTGGGTCACAAAACGAAGATTTGTGTTCGGTACTTTGCGGGCTGTACTATGGTTTTGATTGTAATGTTCGGATTCATTTCTGTTTTATTTCCATATACAGAGGGACGGATGGTCTTTAGGGGCTACCGGGGCCGTGCCCCACCATTATTTCATTCCCCAGAAATTTTTTTTCGCCTTTAAAATGTGTAAGTTTTGTTCAGGACATTGTACTTAATTCATACTTGTTTCAGTAAATTTCGTCACATAACGCGTTGTGTGTCAGTAAAACGTCAACGATTGTGTGACACAATACAGTATATTATGAGCTTGGGCGACTAAATATTGTGAACTTCGGCCCGCGTCAAAGGGTCCCATAACTTGAATCACTTTAGCGCTCAACTGCCATAGTGTGAGTGAGGTATGTAATGATCGCTATTGACGGAGATTCACGAAGTATTACGAAGTTACCGTTACGAGTATAATGCTTCGCACTGGGGCCCGACGAGCCTGGCCAGCCTGTTGGACGGAAGCGGCAGTCGCAACAGTGTCGCCAACTGGCCGGAAATTCCGTCAAAACACGTAGCGGTCGGGAAAAGAATGGCTTTGACAAGTGACGGATTTTTTGGCTGAAATTACAATTTACATCGTCTTTTGACTTGTTTAGCTGCTATCATTTTTAATTTTGACGTATTCTGACGATTTCCAGTGTTACACTGACGGGGATACAATGTTGGCGACATTGAGTCGCAGTGCCACGGTGTCACTAAGCGGTGGGTAATGAGAAGTGTCCTTGAGAACATTGAATGGTGCATGCAAGCGAAGTGTGAAAACATGAATAAAGTGTTAAAAACATCGTTTTCTTTGTTAAAATTAGAAGACAAACTTGAATTTAAACAACTTGGCACACATCAACTTAATGACTTCAGTTTTACACAGGCGGATAGCAAGAAAAGTATAACTTTGTGCAACTCGTTACAAAGAAGTCCTGGCTAACTGTAAGTGAAATTTTGTTCTATTTCATTATAGTTTTAGTTTGGACAGTTTTCTTGATTGAGAATTAATCCATTATCTATAGTTACGTCGCAATCACTGATCACTTAACAAGCACGTAAGTCTAACCACGATCCAGTCATCACAAGAAAATATCGAGGTAGATTTCATAGTTGTATTGATTTCGAATTTCTGTTTCCTATCTATGAGATATGAATGGGGGGCGACGTCCCTAGCTCTGTAAGTTGAGGGGGCAGAAAGTGCCTTGCCTCCTCCCTCGAAGTCGGCGTCTATGGCTATATCTTCTGTACAATTTTCATATTTAGAATAACTTTTACCATTACGAGTGATTAGCAATTCAAAATGGCAGCTGTATTCTGTGCATTGTGCATTGAAATGCCGTTTTCCTGATAATTTCCACAAAATGTCAGTATTTCTGAGCGATCCTTTTTCTATTTATTCCTGAATGTGATATGAATAATATGGCCTAGAATCTTTCAAATATTTTGACTAGATATTTTTTATTTTAATTTCTAATTTGAAGTAAAGTTTTTCAAAATTTCATTAGGTCAAAAATATTTTTTGTAAAATGAACTAAGTGTTAAACCAATAGTTATAGATAGATTTGTTCACAACTATAAAATGCAATTCCACGCAAATTTCTACTGCAATATCTTAAAAACTGTTTGAGTTATCAGGGAAGCCGTTTGAATAAAAAAGTTACGGGCGCCATTTTGTATTTCTAATAACCCATAACGGTAATAGGTTTACTAAATCTGAAAATACTATACAGTTGCAAAAGTAGTGTATATTCAGCATATAAAATTAGAATGTTACAAATTTATGCATTGCCGAGAAAAAAAAATGAATTTCACCAATTTTTCAGTACGTAATAGTACATTATGCAACGAGCCTATAATGATAGTAATTAAGAAGCGAGTATGGATGTTTATGAAACGAGCGCAAGTGAGTTTCATAATTTTCATACGAGTTTCTTAATTACCATTATTGGCGAGTTTCATACGACTTTTTATGCTCGACCATATTTCTAACTTGAAATTATTCATTTTATTTGTATCTAACTGACCTTGAGCAATACCTCGTAAATTGTGAGATGTGCGCAGACGCGAAAATATTGATTTTTTCCGAGGAACAGATGTCCACATTGAAGCCTATAAGAACCTACAGAGTAAACTAAATATTAACTTTGATGTAACATTGAAATTAAATTGAAAAACGAGATGACAAATTGAATTTATTTGAATATTATTTACAATTAACGCTAATTATTATAGTAACAGAACATAACCTTCTGCGACAGTATTGGATTTCCAGCCTCCGTGACTTTTCGCTAATTCTCTTTCGATTGCATATCCGAGAATAATCGATACTTGCGGTTTTATAACAGTACAAAGCTGACTTGTCATTGGCTGAGGTTTTATAACGGTACAAAGCTGACTTGTCATTGGTTGAAAGACCTGACCTTTAATGAGTGGGTGTACTTTAATGATATGCATTAAAGGACTGCTACCAGGTGTATAATTACTACATTTCGGCATGGTCGAGCATAAAACTATTTAAAGGTGTATGCTACCCTTTAAGAAACGTAATGTTGATCTTTTAAAGCCATATTAACTGTAACAAGATCATTATAAAAGACCAGACTTACTTAAGTGCGTCGGCAAACTGCACTGATAATGATGCTGAATTCAATCTTTGTTACATATTGTATCACTCTATGATAAATGTAATTTTTAAATGCTCGCAAGCAAACATTCTCATGAGGGCAGATAAAAAAGTAAGTTTTTTCCTTCCACTATGTTAATAATGTCAAAACACGTGCTTATACTAATTTTGACCACTCGAGGTCAGTTACGAGGAGTCCCCAGAAAGTAAATTTCCCTGGGCCGTTTACCGAAAGAAAACACAATTTTATGGAAAGATTTAATGAAGACCAACCTAACTAAAGTACTCTATTAAAGATGTTTAAACGTAATATGTGGTAGAGGAATGCATAAAAGTATAAAGATAAATATGTTGACAAAGTATAGCCTAAGGATACATTTTGTTTCATGAAGTAAGCAAGAAACATTCTTTTTTTTTTTTTTTTTTTTTGTAAGTCATTATTTGAGGCAAAAGAACCATTGTCAAAATGTTTTTATTTTTTTAAGGACGCAATTTTAAATTTTCAATAACAAACACTTCTGCAATATTGTTTCTGTCTTATGAACAACATGTATGAACATATTACCAGGCTTCATTGCACCTTACAATCACATTTACACTGTTTTTTGTTCTTCCTGAAAATTTTGCTATTTTGATATTGATTGTTTCTGCCAAAACCCCTTCAATTGTTTGTATACATCTTAATCTGATTAGCGTAATATCACAGTCTAGTATATACAGCCACGAAGCTTGAGTTGTGAGGGTGCTAGGAACAATAGACTGTGCCGGTACTATTTTTCGCATTGTCTGTAATGAGGCGATATTAGCGATCCTAGTGGTTCGCAACTGTCTATGGATGCATATTTACTACGTATTGACCTTCGTGACTGTATATACTAGACTGTGGTAATAAATATGTTACTAGTCAGCGATGTAAGCAGTAAAGGATAAAAGAAATTGGCCACTCTAATCCCATTATCTCTTGGCTTAGTTGCCTCATGAATGATGCTTTATTGGTGTCACTTATGAGGTTCAAGCCTGTCTTCGGACAGTTGACTAAGCAACACCAATGATAGTGATAACGATGATAATATATTATTATTATTATTATTATTATTATTATTATTATTATTATTATTATTATTATTAATACTGGTGCAGTTACATTCATTTCAGTGTGATACTATATTTAGGCCTATAATTCTTTGCTCGTATGTGTAGACTTACGTATTTGAATATCGTATGGAGAATCGATTTCATGAATTTATGGCATACTGACAGTGGCGCTGAGCGCAGCTGTGCAGTGACGTAATAGTGAGACAGCTGACAGGCTATGGCGGAAAACTTAAGAATGGCCGTTCTTGGTGTTTTAGTCTTAATATATTCATCTGTGAGTGTGACCAGTGTTCGTTTCCAAAAAGAAAAAAAAAAAAAACGAAATGTTCAATATCTTTTACAAACAAATTTTTCAGTTTTAATCTTGGAAAATAAGTGTAAAATAAAGAAGCTTGGAAGGCCGTTAGGAACGACTTCAGAACACGCGTAAGTACGTATGTAATTATTGCTTTATTGTATTATTTATTTTTGGTCCAGAGGACATATTTTTTATGTAGGCCTACTTATTTATTATCTATCCTTGTGCCCTCAATAAAAAACATGTGTTTTAATAATTTTTAATTTATACATTCTTTGTACAGTAGTGGCAGAAAAAACCGGACCGACCCTTGTAACTGATTTCAGAGCCTTGTTCACTCCATAGCACGATAGACTGGTAACTAACAGTTTCGTGGTTCGAATCCTGCCTGGGAAGGAAACTTTTTTTTTTGTTCCTTATTCAAATCTATTCCCAATACTTTTCCATTGCTGGTAAAATTCATGTTCTGGGAATAATAAGTTAATTAAGTAGTAAAATATCGCTACAATAAAAAAATATTGGGAATAAATTTGAATAAGAAACAAAAAAAAGTTTCCTTCCCAGGCAGGATTCGAACCACGAAAGTCTTAGTTACAAGTCTATCGAGCTCTGGAGTGAACAAAGCTCTGAAATCAGCTACAAGGGTCGGTCCGGTTTTTTTTGTTCCACTACTGTACATAAGTAGGCCTACTTAAGCGGTATTCTAAAGTATATAGCAGGCCGTTACCTCAACTCGATTTAAAGCAGACACAAACAAGCCGAGGTAAGATATTTTGCAGGGCTTTTAATACAAAACTATATGAAAGAAACAGCTGGATTCGCGGTTGTGAATCTACAAATAAAGGCTGGTTCACAATAAACCGGGAGCTAGAACCAGAATGAAAACGAGAAGCAGAAGACGTGAATATGAAAATTTTTGATTCACAATAAACCGAGAACGTAGACGACTATGCATATCGATATGCATGTCAATAACGATATGTAAAGTCGATATTACGCATTCTGATGTTATTTGTGTATAATTGACCAATGGCGTTCTCTCATGAGTACAAGGTAGTCAGCATAAACACAGGTTAACCAACTTCGAAATTTCAACTGAAACAATTCACGGAGCATACATACTGGGTGTTCATTTCAAAGTATGTCATGACGTCACTGTTGTTGGGTCACCGATTTGAAGCGAGTTTCAGCTTATATGTTAAAGAAGTTGCCTATTATTCAAGGCGTTCTTCAATCTAAACTTGAGAACGTGTACGGTACTATAAATATGCCCATGCATCTTTATTATCACAACCTATTTTAAGTCTACCATAACGTAAAATAATTAGAGAAGAAACATTTGTAATAGAACAAAAATGAACACAACAGTAGTTATTGAATTGAAGCATGAATATGTAGTGTGTAATACAACCAATACAGTAATAAAATATGATTCACTTACGATCGGTGTTCAAAGATGCAGCTATTGAAAACCACGTATTCTCCTTCATTTTTCACATCTTTATACGAGGCGCGCCGCTTATCGTAAACGTGAGGATTTTCCTCAACACTCAATATTAAAATCTCATCAAATAAAACTTGCTCCATGATGCACAGCACAGAACAAAATAATGCATAGGTTATGTCACGGTCTTCTTGCTACAAAATATACGACGACAAAATAGCTTTTAGATGGCAATAGAATGAATCTAAGTGGGCTGTGATCGGAAACGTGAACGCCAAAGTTGAAACTTGGCCAACTCTCCGTTCCCGATCCCGGGCTCCGGCAAGCTTTTCTTTAATTGTGAACGCTCACATTTAAATATACATACTGGGTGTTCATTTCAAAGTATGTCATGACGTCACTGTTGTTGGGTCACCGATTTGAAGCGAGTTTCAGCTTATATGTTAAAGAAGTTGCCTATTATTCAAGGCGTTCTTCAATCTAAACTTGAGAACGTGTACGGTATAACTTGAACGTCGTAGCAACAGATGGCGGTCTGTACGGTCTGTGTGCTACCATAACCTCTTTCGAACTGTGTTTTTCGCCGGCAAGTCGTACGCAGGGTATTTGTTATCGTCGGCTGAGTACGGCAACATTCCACAACACAAATCAAATGCTCCGTGTCCATGTTGACCGTCGAAGTTAATGTCAACAAATACGTAAGTAATCGTCTTAACCCTCTCCCCATATCCCGACAGTACGTATTTCCAAACGGTTCACATTCCTGCCACTATCGGCGTTACCGTACGTATCGGTATGTACTATTCAGAATGAACGCCGTACTTGCTAGGCAACTTCTCTGCCTCATAGGTTATACACCTCTGCGGAAGTGTAGAAAGATTGAATTCTCTACGCTCATCAGCTAGCCACATGACGGCATACAGCGAGCCATGACACATTTTGAACTGAACACCCAGTATTTTTAACAATTTTACCGTTTTCGTTTTCGTTCCGATTCTCGTTTCCGGTTTATTATGAACCAGCCTTAACTTATTTTGTTTCCCGTGCCTGCTATTTGCTAAGGGTAAAGGTACGAGCTGGACATGCACTGGTGTGTCAGATTTAAGCCATTTGACACAGAAAATTAAGAAGCATGAGGAATCTATTGCTCATAAGAATGCTGGCCTAAATTTTTCAGTCCTAGGAAGAACAGAAATTTTATTAGGCAACAGCTTAGCTCAGCTTTTAGACAGAATATTGAAAGAATGATAACGTAAGGAAAAATCGCTATGTTCTTTCAAAGATAATTCATCATCATCATCATCATCATCATCATCATCATCATCATCATCATCATCATCATCATCATCATAATCAGTATCAGACTCATTTTAAGGTAATTATCTACTTTAAAGAATAGTTTTTTTTTTAAATAATTTCAAGGGAAAAATTGTTCCGGGGCCGGGTATCGATCCCGGGACCTCTGGTTGAACGTACCAGCGCTCTGCCAACTGAGCTACCCGGGAACTCCACCCGACACCGTCTCAACTTTTCCCTTTATATCCACACAACTTGCGTGGGCTGACGAAACGCCAGAGACCCACATCGAGTGCACACAAACTCTGTGTGACTTGGAATTGTGGTTTTCTGTTAACGTACACAATGACGTATATGTATTATATATAATATACTCGATGTGGGTCTCTGGCGTTTCGTCAGCCCACGCGAGTTGTATGGATATAAAGGGAAAAGTTTAGACGGTGTCGGGTGGAGTTCCCGGGTAGCTCAGTACGTTCAACCAGAGGTCCTGGGATCGATACACGGCCCCGGAACAATTTTTCCCTTGAAATTATTCAAATCTGCTTTACAGGAAGCTTTACCTAAAAGACTAGATTTGCAGTTTTTTTTTTTTTGTTTTTCAGAAATTGTTGGAAAACTATCTAATATCATAAAAGTAACGAACCCCTTGTCATATTAGGCACGAACCGCCACTGCATACTGATGTCGGTTACATCATTTTACATAAGTAGGCAGCGCAGAGAATAAAGCGTGCTTCATTTACTTCAGTGCTGCTATTGGCGTTACATTTATTGACATTTCAATTTTACAGCCCAGGCTCTGCAAAAGGAAAAACAGTGGTTAGTGTTATTGGTTTATATTTCGTAGACTTATAAATTCTGACGGGTGTGACAGCTAGAATCGATATTTTTATTTCTACGAGTGCATAAAATCAACGCTGAGGGAAACAGAACCGCTGCTACTTACAATCTGTCCACATGCACGCGGTTTAAAGCCATTTGTCGAATGAAATTGCAAGCCATGATTTAATTGAGCTTAAAATCTGCTTGTAATTATTTAGTCTGGATTGAAATGAGATTTTCATAAGTGAGGATATACTGCATATACTTTGTGATTACTCCATCATGAGATCCCATTCCACAGCAACAGTTTAGTGTATTTATGTTTAAAGCTTGGTTAAACCTCAGCGTTTGTTACATTAACGTTTTAGATAATATTAATTTTTAATGACATTTTTATTTTTACAGTATGCTTTACTTAATATTACTATGAACTATATTTCAAGCCACCTGCAGAGCTCAGTCGGCTCAGGCAGGCATGTCAACTGATGCCCACAGGAGCAAAAGCGCGCTTTAGAGCCCAGGAGAGCCTGGGAAAGGAAAGAGACAGACGAAAGAGGTGGTATATGCCGCTTGGTCGAGCTATATTCAGGGATGGCCAGCACTGTTTCAATAGATAAAGGGAAGAGAACTTATTAAAACTGTATCCATGTTAATTTTTAGATTTGCCTGAGAAGTACAAGTGCATTATAAGAATGTAAGTTTTAATTTTAATGCTCATTTTTCACAAGTTTGATTTTTTTATTCAAAAGAAATATTTTCTCAACTTTTCGTATAGAAAAGTGAAATTTTCAGGTATAGGCCTATTTATTTAGTAGCCTTACAGAATGTTTTCGTAAATCTATTATACCATATATACGTATTACTGAAGATAGTGTATTGAAATTTTTTAAAATATTCGCATGGAAATTGTTTGTAAGGAAATGAATTAACAAAGCAACTCCTCTTACCTACATCATAAGCAAAAGATACGTGCCCATGTGTTGTAAAAATGTCAGCTCTATCTATAGCTTTAGCAGATTTAGAGAAAATAATTTAATATTCTGATGACAGGAAGTTGCTCACAAATATCACCTGAAAAGCATAATGCGATAAGAGTTTTGTTATGTAATACACTCAGGGACAAAAAAAAAAAAAAAAACGGACACTTCTATATTTGCTTATATTTTGTTGCCAATTATTTCAAAATGAAACAAAACCCATTTAAACAAAATAATGTTTCATTTAGCACCTTATACGACAACATTTGAAAAAAAAAATCTCTGATGAGAAAATTTACAAAAAATTACAAAGGGCGTATAACTATGGCATCGTTTGGTCTAACTGTTTTTTCATTTTATGGTGCCTTAAACATTAAAAACTCTTTTTAGTAACGAGTATTACCCCCTCTGGCTTGAATAACTGCATCCATACGTCTTGGCATGCTCTCAATTTGGTTAGCAATGTCTTCTTGAGGAATAAGTTCCCATTCTTCGCCAAGTGCTCGCCTCAACTCTTGTAACGATTCTGGTCTCGGTAGTCTATTCTTAACACGCCGTCCCAGCATGTCCCACAAGTGTTCAATTGGGTTCATGTCTGGACTCCTTGCTGGCCATGGAAGAACATGGATTCCCACTTCTTGAAGATAATCTCCGACCGCATGGGCAATATGCGGCCGTGCATTATCATGCATTAAAACAAAATTATCGCCTACAAATTGGCCAAATGGCACAACATGATCAGCCAAACATTCATTTATATACCTATCAGCTGTTAGTCTTCCATTTTCAACAAAAACCAACTCTGTACGAGCATCCGTACACACTCCTGCCCAAACCATCACTCCACCACCTCCATACGGCACATTTTCGGAAATGCAACACTGTGAAAATCGTTCTCCCCTCCTTCTCCATACTCTTTCACGTCCATAAGGTGAGCACTGATTGAAACGGGACTCATCGGTGAACAGAACACAGCTCCACTGTCCATTTCTCCAATCCCTGTGATCATTTGCAAAACGCAGTCGTTCAACTCGATGCATCCTGAGAAGTCTGGGACCAGTTGCAGGTCTACTTGATATCAGTCCACTTGCTTTCAACCTCCTTCTAACTGTTTTGGCCGAAATTGGGCGTCCATGCATGTTAACAAATTGCTGTAGTAGCTGGCAGGTTGTGCTCCCTAAGAACTCTCAACACCATATACCTGCCTTCATTTAGATTTGTAGCTCTTGGACGACCCGAACCTGGTCTTCTGGTATATTCTAGGGTCTCTCTATACCGTTTTATGGCATCATGGGTTGTGCTTCCAGCCATATTCATAACATTTGCAATGTAACGTACACTGCGTCCATCGTAAAGGGCTACAGCTCGAGCCACATCTTCAGGTCGCATCTTGTTTTAAGACAAATGTTACAACCCCACTTAAACTCAGAAAATGTAAAAATAAAGAAATAACGAATGATAACGATAAAGAAGCACAAAATGGTTGAGACAAAATTGTTATAGCTGAGACTCCGAAAGCAAAATTGGAATATTTGGTTGTAATGGCTTGTTTATAAAACAAAAAACAATCGACAATGTATACACGTCTCCATAACAACAGATGGCTACCATAATATTGTATGAGAAGATAATGTTTTGCAAAATACCAGCAAATATTAAAGTGTCCGGTTTTTTTGTCCCTGAGTGTATTAGTTACACTTAAAACAGATACAGTACCTAGGTAACTTTGCTTTGTACTGTAATATTGTTTAGATTAGTTTATTGATTACTTTTGTAAGGCTAAAGATACCATCAATATAAATTCCAACTTATCATGTCATACTCAATCTCTTTCTTTGGAATATCACTTTCTTTATGAATGATGTGTTTCAGCTACTTAATACAGTATAATATTATACTACTATGGAATTTAAGTGGATATTCCTTCTTAACTCTCTATTATGTTATTAAGATTTAAAACACAAGTGCAATATTAAGAAATCAGTGTTAGTACTTTTGTTTTACAGACAATATAGGTAATATTAAGCAGAAAGAAACCATATAAAACTAACGACATAAAATTTCACGTTCCGTTTGAAGTTTGTGCACCACTGTTTTCTTAATCCAACAGGTTGCTTATTCATATACACAACGCTTCCTGTTTCCATACTTAGCGCTTGCTGCCCGCGCACGACGTCAAGGTCAGAAAAATGCGCTTGCTTTGACATCACTGATCTAAGGGTAGGTACACGTTGGAGCAACGATAAACGATAAAAGAAACGACCTAGCGACGCTTTGGTATTATCAAAGAATCAAGTGTTCATATCTGAGCAACGAGGACGCGGGAAGCGAACATTTCGATTTATCAGTAGAAGATATTTTATACATCCACTTAATGAAAGAAGATATTATATAGAAAATATCAGCTGCTAGGTTCAAGATCAATATAACTTAAATACGTATCAAATTGATCAATATAACTTAAATACGTATCAAATTGAACCCGTTTCTCATCCCAAAGCTACTATAAATTCATTGTGATATGATTGGTTCTTGTGATCACATAACGTATCACGAATAAATACACAACTGATCAATTTGTCAGTATCCATGATAATTTATTAATTCAACTAGCCGTACCCGTGCGCTCCGCTGCACCTGTTAGAAATAAATATAAAGTAATTACATAATTAAAATAGGACGTTTGATCCAGGGAACATTCGTGTTTGATGGAAGGATAAATCGTTTAATATGTTACTTAATTTAAATTGTATTTAAATAATTAAAATGCGGTCAATTTGGTCCAGAGAGCAATCATTTGGTGCAATGACAATTCCTTTAACATGTTTCTTAATTGTTATTACATGCAACCATAGTTCAATGAAGATTGACATCATTTAGTTTTAATGTGTATACTTTATAATACTTGCTACATGTGTCAGAAGTTACTGTAATAACATTGTAGAATTATGTCCATCTAGAGAAACTAAACTTTCCAATGGTGAAATAATAGTTAAACAATTTTAATTAGCTCCCGATATTACTTCATACAAACACAGAAACATTCTCTGTAGGCTGTGTTTAATAGCTTTCGATTGTTGTTGCCCAAGGCCCTTTATAGACGAAGTCATTTGTTTTTATTTCAGTACAGCGCCTTAGATGGCGTTGTTATTGTAATTTTAAAACTCATTTATCTCATTAAATATCAGTCCTATAAAAATTTTATATAGAGTAAACATTATCGAAAATTATTTTTAAAGAAACTTTTATTATGTAACATTTTTCATGAAAATTAATAATAAGGGAGATATTTCGATTTATTTAATTCAAGCCCCCTTATAACCCCCCTTTTAAATAAAGCATTTTGAATGCCATATAGCCTAAAATCTAAGTTGAAACGAACTTAATTTATATTACAATTTTCACATAAATCGGTTCGGCCATTATCGCGTGAAAAGGTAACAAACATCCAGACAGACAGACAGAGAGACAATCAGACAGACATACAAACAAAAATTAAAAAAAGCGATTTTCGGTTTCAGGATGGTTAATTACACATGTTAACATCAATTATTTTTGGAAAATCGAAAATTACCAGAAAAATGTTGCCTACAGATTAGTATAGATATGCCGAAATAATCATAAATCGATTAATACTCGGATATATTGATAACCACCGGTCATTATACAGATTAATATTATCTTAATCAGAGACCATATGAACGACAAGAGCTAAGAAAATGGAATTTTTATTTTTCGTCGCTTTTATCGTGTATCTTCGCTTTTATCGTTACTCCAATATGCACACCTCAATGACAATGCATGCTTCAGTTCTCTCTGATATAGCATCGTTGCTTCTTTTATCATTTATCGTCGCTCCAACGTGTACTGTACGTACCCTAAGGCGCTTGCCTGCCAATTCGGAGTTGAACTGAGGCGTAGGTTCGATTCCGCTTGGGCTGATTACCTGATTGAGTTTTTCCGAGATTTTCCCCAACGGTAAAGCGAATGTCAGGTAATCTATGGCGAATACTCGGCCTCATCTCGCCAAATACCATTTCGCTGTCAGCTAAATAATCTAGTAGTTGATACAGCGTCGTTAAATAACCAAGTAAAAAACTATATTTAAATCTTCTTTTAAATAACTTTTATGTAAGATAATATTGTCAATTTGTCAATGTCTGTCATATTAATATGAAAGAAATTAAACTTTTCTTTCTGCAAAGAAATTTTACAATATTACACTTGTTCGTATAACATTAAAGGACAAAACTAAAATTCTTTCAATAATTTATTATCATAATACTCTGCTTTCTTAAATTGACTGATTGTATTGGTAATTAAAGCAATGGCTTTCCCAAAACACGCTATGAAATATTATATATACAACAATTTTTATCTCCAAAATGAAGTAAAGAGGAGCAAAATTGTCTTAAACTTTTTTGTTTTAAATACCTCAAAGAATAACCCCCCACCCCGAAATTAATGACATTACTTACAGTTAGTGCCGTATAGTGTTGTTTTCCGAAATTTATAATATTAACAGCTATAAGAGGAATCTCCATTATACTGAGAACTTAGTTTAATTTTTACGAGTCCTTTTCTTTCATTACTCTAAACCATTGTTTAATTCTATGTGCACTATTTTTGTATTTCGACGTACGTAACAATAGACAATTTAGAGCAAATCCCATTTTTTGAGAGCTACGACCCTTTTCACAACACATTTTCTTTTACTACTGTAAGATCTTTCGTTCCGCCTTATGTCGCCTTGTGTCTTTAATAGCTTAAATGCTGTTAATATAATTTGCGTTTTTAACTTCAACAAGCGTCTTGTAACGGCTCCAATTACTGCAATAGCCGAGAACAGAAACCGTAGACTCAAACATATACAACTCATTCAAAGAATTAAATTTCCAACTGTTTCCATTTTAAAGTTATTTTATATCTTGAATCTCATACCTTATTATTAACTCAAAAGTATAACTACTCCAACAACTAACCCTATTCCAAACACTGGAAGTCAAACTCCAGGAAGTAAAGGCCTGCCCTCCGTACTTACTTAATATCTCCACCTCTTCCTCCCACCTAACTTATTTCAAATGGAAATTAACTAATCAAAATTCGCTCTGGAATTTATTATTACATCTCAGGAGCTTCTCGTTTACAGTCCCCTTCCTCTCCCCCCTCGCCTCCCACCACCCCGTCTGCCTCTCTAGAATTATACTACTAGCGGTGGTGCCTTGCCTCGACTACCGAACATTCCCGCATTAATCGCTCCCGACTCAGGTCTGATGATGAACTCCTTCGCATTTGATCAGGACGACTCTTTCCCAACTTGGCCGGGTAGAGAGACTTCTCCGTCACATGTACACGCCAGAGTTGAACTCCACAAGCCAGGTACTTACTTAATTGCATATAAATAATTACCCTTAAAGAGAATCTGAAACGTGTCCGTCAAGGAAACTTCGGAGTGGAAAGGTGTCTAGCGACGAAATTTAATAAGCAGATGTCAAAAGATTTAGTTGAAATACGTAGGCCTATTATTGGATTTAGTATCAAGAATAAGATTATAAAAGTTAATATAACTGATTAGTCAAAGGCACTTATCAAATTACTTAACATTTGAGAGGGAAACAGAGAATGGTAAATATTGCTGCAAAGGAAGCTTGCTGCCATCGTGTAGCATTTGCTCTGTTATTGTGCTGAGACCATTATATATTTTAGTAACAGTTTTTCTCAATACACAACTACTACTGTCATTCTCTGAGGAGTTTAGTGCTGAGAGGAATGAGGTTCCGACTAGTCTAGCGCGGTACTGGAGTGGGAGGGAACAGTGACAGCGGCAGTCTGGAAGGAAGTACAATCATACTGAAAACATTCGCCCAATTTACGAGAGCAGTATGCCTATTAGTTTCCTAACGTATTTTTGACGAGATAGAGATACAAGTATTGTAGAAAATTTTATTATTTATTTGTTTGTATGTTTGTTTATTTATTTATTTATTTATTTATTTATTCTGGTGAAGTTACGGCCATCACCAAAAATACAGTAAAATAAATAAAAAGAAAAATCATAATACAACTACAATAATATAAATGAAAAGAAGAATCATACTATAAAATTTAGTGATTAGTAGAATTGAATTAAATTTGTAAAGTATTAAATTTAAATATACTGTACTGCTGAACACACTTGAGAAGTAAAACTACTTGATTTGTATTTTAAGTTATTACCAACAAATGATTTTTGCATAACATTATAGGAATCTGTTTTTCACGATACCAATAACACATATTCTAAAATTCCAATAGAATAAAACCAAAAACTTTACCACAGCATGTTTCCTTAAAAATGACTTGTAACAGTGATATATTTAACATGAGTAATTCATATAATATTAACATAGCTAACATCAGGGAGATGTTTGAGCAAAAATTGCAACAATATTATATTTAATAATATATTAATAACAAAACCATATAGACCTAGGTAAACAATATGTACATGAAATATTCACACACTACTACAAACTGAAGACTGCATATTTTTGGACGATTAATACTTCCCACTCCGCTCGGCTCGGCTTGGCTGTAGCAACAAAAGAATCTACCTGCAACCCCCCCCTCCGCACCGATGGCAACAATACCTCAGGTCCCAGCGCTAAACTCGTCGGAGGAAGACAGTAATATTGGTGTACCTCAGGGCTCCATTTTGGGACCGATTTTATTCATTATTTATGTAAATGACTTACCGTAGATATAATTGATGGCGAATACATAAAGTCATATTTATTTGCGGATGATCTTGCTATAACAATTACTGGATACGATAGATTGGAAATTATTAATGATCTTGATGCAATCAACCGAAAAATAGAAGATTGGTGTTCAGCTAATTCTCTTTGCTTAAACAAAGAGAAGATACAGAACTTAGAGTTTTCCTTAAACAATAGAATCAATTGTAAAGAATCTGTCAAATTTTTAGGAGTGCATATACAATCTACACTTAAATGGGACTGTCATATTGACATACTATCTAAGAAACTTAACAAAGGTGTTTTTATGTTAAGGAAATTAAAAACAAATGTTAGTGTTGAAGTGCTAAAATCCGTATACTATGTTTATATCCATAGCCATCTGACGTATGGAATAATAGTTTGGGGTAATGATCCTAAAATAATGAAGTTATTGAAACTACAAAAGAGGGCAGTAAGAATAATTTGTAATGTTGATAACCGTACACATTGTAAACCTTTATTTCTGAGACTTGAAATTTTAACTGTACCGTCTTTGTATATTTTAAGTTGTTTAATGTATGTACAAACAAAATATTAATAGTTGTACTACATATAGCTCAGTGCATAGCTATTCTACAAGGCATAAAAATGATTTAAGAAAAGGACAATGTAACTACACTACTACTAATAGCAGCTTTGTAGAGATTTGTAAAAAGTTATATAATGTTTTACCCGGCAATATTAGACATTTAAGCTTGAGGTTTTTAAAGAAAGAAATTAAAAATTAATTAATAGACTTGTCACTATGTAATATTGGTGAGTATTTTAACTCTATATAGCTGTATACCTTTTAAGGAGAATTGTCTATATGATACTATAAAATGTAATTATTTCCTTGTATGTAACTTATGAACATATTGCTTACTTGTAAATCCTTTTCTAGTATTTAAATGTTTTTTTTTTTAACATGACATTTTCCTATGCTGCATTGTACAGTCTTTGGAATGAAATAAATATTATGATGATGATGATGATGATGATTATTATTATTATTATTATTATTATTATTATTATTATTATTATGTCTCTTCATACCTACACGCAGCTGCTTTATAGCTCACAACCAAACATTCTCATGGGGGCAGATAAAAAAGTTAATTTTTTTCTTCCACCATATTAACAATGTCAAAAGAAGTGCTTATACAAATTTTGGCCACTCGACCGCAATTACGAGGCCGTCCAGAAAGTGATTTTTCCCTGGGGTTGTTTACAGAAAAAAGGCACAATTGCATGCAAAGATTTATTGAAACAGATACAGCAACTGTTGTGCTATTTGTCAACATATCGCCCACTGGAATTTTGTCATACCAGGGAATTAATTTTTGTAACCTTGTATCGTAGAAGTCTGCCGCCTGGGATCGGAACCAGCGTTTGACAGCTGTCTGCACCTCTCTCTCGATCCCAATATTCCGGTGGGAAATATGTTGAAAAATAGCTCAACAATTGCTGTGTCTCTTTCAACAAACTTTTCCAATGAAATTGTGTTTTCTTTCTGTTCACAACCCTTGGCGAACTTATTTTTTACAGCCCTCGTAATTGCGGTCGAGTGGCCAAAATTTGTATAAGCACTTCTTTTGACATTATTAACACGGTGAAAGAAAAAAAAGTAACTTTTTTATCTGCCCCCATCAGAATGTTTGCTTGTCAGCTGATAGAGGTCTGAATTATGAAACCGAGTTCAAACCCCGGAGACGACGTAGCCATATTTGTGGTTGACTATGCCAAATCTATGAGTAGTTATAACTAGGGACCGTATCTTGTCCCAGGGCGTACGGATATAAGGTTAGCTGTTCATAGACTTCATTGACGTGACGTCATATTTGACGCGTGCCACAGCATCTTATTTGTGCTGAAGTTGATTTGCTATTCATGATTAAAAATTAGACCGCATAGACTGTTTACAATGCATTATAGTGATAGAGACTGTTACTACGATCTTTCCTACAATTTAAATTATTTCTTAATTTTTTTAATTCACTGATTTTCACTAGCTGAGTTAAGACCATAAGGGCTTCTCTTCCACTCAGCCAGCATAAAAATGCACAGCAAATATAAATAACAGCGACACAGAAAACAATGAAATATAATAATAATAATAATAATAATAATAATAATAATAATAATAACCACGCCGGGAATCGAACCCGGGCCGACTAGTCTGGAAATAGACGCGCGACAATAAAGCTAACTCGGCGAACAGTTTGAAATTTTATCTTTGTGTATTTTGGGTATGCGTTTATTCTGGGTGCTTTAGGTTTGATTGGTTTTAACTATTGCTTTCTGTTGTTGAGTATTATGTATTTGTTTTTGGTTTATTGTGTTCTTTATTATAGTGTGGTATCGGTATTTTGTGCGTTACGTTTGTAGAAGTTTTAGAATATCAAAAGAGTTGCGTGAATTTTTTGTTTTAGATTAACGTAAAATGACATGTTTAGAACGTAGAATAACATAGTGACACAGGTTGGGTACTGTCAAAATAAAGCATACCTAAATAGTATAGTATTTTTGTTCGTAGAAGATAGCGCAATACAGTACTGCTTGACGTCTCGATGCTAAATATGGATTGGGTAACTTTTTATACTCTCGACTTATAGCACCGACGATTCTAGCTTCTGTCCTTTTTCCTGTAGTGTAGTATAACCCCATGACTTCAAACCTCCATGAATCTCCCCCAGCTGAGTAATAGATAGCTACAAAAACCTGTTTTAAAATATGACTGCTGCTTCTGTTTGCATATGGAATCGGATTCCCGCAAATTAATTCCGTCTCATTTATTCTGAGGATACAAATTGGGAATTGCTCGTTAAAGCAGCGTATATTCAGATAACCAATACTTGCTCACTGCTGTACGCTCCTAGCGAGCGGAGAACATGTTTTAGCTAGGATATTGAATCTCTTTTAAGCCACATGTCTGGGAGGAATTAAGTTAATTTAATTCATGAAAGGAAAAAGAAATCGATATACGAGCAAAAGCTTTTAATGTCTTTATTTTAGTACATTTTAATAACAGGTACATGTATCCTCTATAAAACAAACAAATCTACCTCTCAAAATTGACTTCATATGCTGAAAATATACAGTGTGAATAATTTCGAGGGAAAAATTGTTCCGGAGCCGGGTATCGAACCCGGGACCTTTGGTTTATCGTACCAATTATTCAAATCAACTTTACAGGGAGTTATACCTGAAATCTTGATTTGCATAATACACGTCACTGTTCGTTAACAGAAAGCCACAATTTAAGTCACACGGAGTTAGTGTGCACTCGAAGTTGGTTGCTTGACGGTTGTCAGCCCACTTTGAGGTCTGTGGATATAGAGGGAAAAATTGGATCGGTGTCGGTTAGAGTTCCCGAGTAGCTCAGTGGTAGAGCGTTGGTACGTTAAACCACAGGTCCAGGGTTCGATACCCGGCTCGGGAACAATTTTTCCCTCGAAATTATTCAAATCAACTTTACAGGGAGTTATACCTGAAATCTTGATTTGCATAATACACGTCACTGTTCGTTAACAGAAAGCCACAATTTAAGTCACACGGAGTTAGTGTGCACTCGAAGTTGGTTGTCAGCCCACTTTGAGGTCTGTGGATATAGAGGGAAAAATTGGATCGGTGTCGGTTAGAGTTCCCGAGTAGCTCAGTGGTAGAGCGTTGGTACGTTAAACCAAAGGTCCCGGGTTCGATACCCAGCTCCGGAACAATTTTTCCCTCGAAATTATTCAAATCAACTTTACAGGGAGTTATACCTGAAATCTTGATTTGCAATATACAGTGTGTTTCTAAAGAAACGCAACCCGTAATTTTGTAGAGGTTATGCGCAGGTAAATGTTCTGTCAAATTATTATTTTGTTGACACTACTGTACACACTTGTAGTCTTTAATAACGAATTTGAGTTATCTAGCCATGCGCTAGTCTCCTTTTGAGTTTTGTGCCGACTAAATCGTTTTCAGGAAGGAAGGTATGTTTATTGTTGAAACTTATTTGGAATATATATCACGGGCGTGCCTGGTGGGGGGGGGTTGAGGACTGTGGAACCCCCCCCCCCATTTTCTGGCGCGAAGCTGTTCGACATCTCTAATTTTAAATTGTATTTTGTACTCTTATTTTGAACTCAGCGCCTTCATCGGGAAGTTACAATGCTAACCGATATTTAAATCTTTGATCAATCGACGCATATGTTATATCGAAGCTAATGATAGCAGTGAAAAATTTGCTAAACTGTACATAAAATAATGTTTTACATATGCTTATATCAGCGGTCATTAGCACAGAGCGCCCTGGGGCTAGCGTCTCTTACCCGCAGAGAACACACTGAAATATGGTGCACTCGTAGCTGCTAGCGAGTATGCTCTCTCCCTCTTCCTGCTGCAAGACGGGGCACACGGGACGGCTCCGATTACCCTTTACCCATTTCAGCGAGTGCTGACGACTACTGGTTTATATGATTTTAAAATTAGCCCCTGCCTGTAATTTTTAGTGAGTTATTTTACGACGGTATATAAACTGCTGTGGTTATCTAGCGTCTGAATGATATGAATGTGATAATGTCGGCGAAATGAGTCCAGGGTCCAGGAACGAAAGTTACCCAGCATTTGCTCTTAATGAGTTGAGGGAAAACCTTGGGGGGGGGGGGAAACTTAACCAGATAACTTGTCCCAACCACGATTTGAAACCTGGCCCGCTCGTTTCACGGTCAGGAATGTTAACCTTTACTCCACAGCGGTGGACCCTACCTGTATTTAGAATTCATTCATTCATTCATTCATTCATTCATTCATTCATTTTATTCCATAGATCTTACATGAGCAATGAAGCTTTAAGATGTGGAACATGTCAACATTTTACAATATTACAATTACAATTTTTACAAATTTTTATAGTTTTACAATTTAGTAATTTTCTACAATTTTTACAATTTTGTACAATTTTTTTACATTTTGGCGAGATGTAGTGAGATGAGATGAGGTCCGAGGATTCGCCAAAATATTACCCGGCATTTGCCTTTTCGATGGGGGAAACCTCGGAAAAACCCAACCAGGTAATCAAATTAAAGGGGGTAATCAAATCAAAGGGGTTGATGCCAAGGACTCGCCATAGACCATCCGGCTTCAGTCCCACGGCTGGGGAAAACCTCCGAAGAAACCAAAGTCCAAAGGGGGATCCAACCCAAGCCCGAACGCAGCTCCGGATCAGCAGCCCAGCGAGTCTGCCGACTGAGCTACATCGATGGCTCTACTAAAAGTATACAATATATAGCCAATCAGATTATTAAATTTACAAACGCAAACGATCATTCATAAGTTGAGCTATATTATAATACAAAACAATTTAATTAAATTTAAGGCATAAACAATTCAACCAGTTGTGATATACAGAAATTGATAATACATATCATGCAAACTACTTCAAATTACAAACACAAACAATTTATCAGTAGAGCTATATAGATTACTATTCAATTTAAAGCATATACAATTCATCGGCCAAAACTATACAAATATATACAATACAAAGTAGCATACTTTCATTAAGCTATACAAATTTGTGCAATTAATATCAAGTAAATTAATTCAATTTATAATCATAAACAATTCATCAGTTGAGCTATACATATTACCATTCAATTTACAGTAGGTCTATATACAATTCATCAATAGAGCTACACAGACTAGTAATCATTTTAAGAACATCTCATTTGGTTGTGGTAGTAATGGTGATAATGTTTAAATGTTATGTAAGTTACTGGTGCAGGCTATTTAGTTGTTGCCTGAGTTTTATCTAAAGTTGTTAAAATGATAATTATTTAATGTTTTATTTATTTTGCTGTCAAGTTTATAAGATATAGAAAACTACAAATTAAAATTAGTAACAGGATAATATTCCTGTGGAGTAACTATCAGCGCGTCTGGCCGCGAAGCCAAGTGGCCCGGGTTCGAATCCCGGTCGGGGCAAGTTACCTGGTTGAGGTTTTTCTGGGGTTTTCCCTCAACCCAATACTAGCAAATGCTTGATACAGCGTCGTAAAATAACCCAATAAAAAAAAACAGGATAATATTAAAATGTATCTGAGGGAGGTGGGTTATGATGGTGGAGACTGGATTAATCTTGCTCAGGATAGGGAACGATGGCGGGCTTATGTGAGGGCTGCAGTGAACCCCCGAGTTCTCTAAAAGCCACTTGTAAGTATGGGCACAATGTTCCCGCACGGACACTGTACCTAGGTATACACTAACGTCGCGCTATGTTCGGTTCAAGTTTGTCGAGTATGGCGAAGTTCGATATTCGCCGATGTTCGCTCTGTAGAAGAAGGCCCGTCGAGTTTGTTCCACCTTGTCATTAAAATATTCGCTCTCGTTCATTTCTACCCCTTCATGTTTTAACCGCTTAGCACAGATCTCGCGATTAGTATTCATATGGAATAAGACGATTTTTTTAATATTTTGGTTGCAACTCTCATGTTAGAACATTGCAGGACACTAGTATAAGCGCGTCTGGCCGCGAAACCAGCTGGCCCGGGTTCGATTCCCGGCCGGGGCAAGTTACCTGGTTGAGGTTTTTTCCGGTGTTTCCCCTCAACCCAGTATGAGCAAATGCTGGGTAAGTTACGGTGCTGGACCCCGGACTCATTTCACCGGCATTATCACCTTCACCTCATTCAGACGCTAAATAACCTTAGATGTTGATAAAGCGTCGTAAAATAACGTACTAAAAACACTAGTATAGACAGTCCCTTCATTTCTCCCTCCACAAATATTCTACCTTCTGCGTATACACGTACATCAAGCAGAGGCTGAACTCGGTACCATAGCATTCTAAGCAGGAGTGTGTAAAATGGTGCAATATGGCAAATACATTGTATGTTTAATTTCAAGGAAGCATGGTAACAAGACGATTTTGCTATTATGAATGAAGGTAAAATTCAATACCTCAATGTTCAGTTGAGATTTATATAAAACATATCAGACGGCACTTACTGGATATTCATTTCAAAGTGTGTCATGACGTCACTGTTGATGAGTCAGCGATTAGAAGCGAGTTTCAGCTTTTGTGTCAGAGAAGTTGCCTATTAATCAAGGCGTTCAATCTGAACTTGATAACGTGTACGGTATAACTTGAACGTCGTAGCAACAGATGGCGGTCTGTACGGTCTGTGTGCTACCATAACCTCTTTCGAACTGTGTTTTCCCGACCAAGTCGTACGCAGGGTATTTGTTATCATCGGTTGCGTACGGCAACATTCCACAATACAAATCAAATGCTCCGTGTCCATGTTGACCGTCGAAGTTAATGTCAACAAATACGTAAGTAATCGTCTTAACCCTCTCCCCATATCCTGACAGTAAGAAAAAAACTCACCTCAGTACGTGTTTCGAAACAGTTCACATTCCTGCCACTACCGGCGTTACCGTACGTATCGGTAAGTACTCTTCAGAATGAACGCCGTACTTGCCAGACAACTTCTCTAGCACATAGGTAATACGCCTTTGCGGAAGTGTAGGAAGATTGAATTTTCTAGGCTAATCGGCTAGCCACATGACGGATTAAGGCGATCCATGACACACTTTGAACTGAACACGCAGTATACTTCTTATTGACTGTCGCTGTATCAGAGTTGCAGCACTAACCGTGGTCGCTATAACCAAGTTTCATACTTACAGAAATTTGAGAGTATCAGTTAGTTCAAAATTACAGTGCAGGAAAGACAACATCACCCTTTAGAGCAGGGGCGTAGATTAATATTCTCTAAGTTTCTTGATGAAAGTCAAACAACTTTTTAATATGGATATTTCAGGCGTTGCAAAGCGAGTACATTGGTTTAATCCTATTCTTGAGTAATATACGTTCAGGAAGTTATAAAAGTCGCTGCAAACTTCCAAGGTAACTTAAATTAGACTTGTAATTGTATTTTCTTTCTCTTCCGTGGAAAATGTCTTCGGGGCGTGATTTAAAAAGAGTAGACATTTCATCTCAAGAGCTTTTGGCACCTTAAGGGAGGGTAAGACATGTTTCCTTCTTCGCTATCATTTTGTATCTTAAGTAAGTGCAAAATGATTTTACTACGACAATACACGATACAATAGGATTCGATTCCCTGGACTGCAGAGTGCTACATTGGAGTTAAATCGCTCGCTTGAACTCGGTCGAGTGTCGCACCCTCGAGTGAGATACGATCGGTCGTGATACGCTCGTAATAAATAGAAGCACAGTACAAGGTCATCTCACCGACATGTCTTATCTTGTATGTAAGGCTACAGATAAGATACACATATGTTTTGCTCACACGGTAAAAATAAGGCTTTATTTTCTGCGTTTATGACAAACGTTTAATGGAACAGTCAATGGAACGTACCAAAACAGGAACATGAAGTTATAAATAAAATAGTATGAAAAACTTCGATATACAGTTATTATTTCTAATTAATAATTATTCAATACTTGATTTACCACATATATAATATGATAGGTCCATACATAGTGTTCCACCTATATACTACGACAATGTAGAAACGTTTTACAAAACATTATTGATATAGCAGTAGATTAATAACAATATTAGTACAGAGATAACGTCACAGAAAATATAATAAAACGAATAATCATGCTGCACAACTGTTACAGACGCAAAGATTGATACACTAATTATTAGAGTTTATTATTATTATTATTGTTATTATTTTTATTATTATTATTATTATTATTATTATTATTATTACTAGAAAACTTGATACATTTCTTGCATTATCGTGATTGTGTTCTCCGTTTATAATTATATTTACATCCAATAACATCTATCAGATGTGGCGAAAACAAAAATCACTCCTGTGTGAAAAAAAAAAAAAAAGCATTTACCTACAACATTTATATTACATTTTAAAGCAAGTTTTGTGGTTGTACTATGGAGAGGTTAGTTAAACACTGCAAAATTTTGAAATGATAAACATCTATGATGTTACTGCACAGTTCATCACTGTAACAAGAACGAATGTCTGACGCTCGGCTTATACCGTTCGAGGATTTATCGCTCGTGACAATTTTACCCATCATGCATGTGCGCTACCTATCGGATTATGCTATGAACTACTTGGCGCTCTTGCGAAAACGTCCGATGCAGACCTCTGCTGGACTGATTTCTGTGATGCACAAAATGGGATGTTGAGGGCTTCTGTCTTGGGGTTCTCTTGTTTTACACAAATTTATACATTCTACGAGTATTTCTCTAAGTCTCTCTTTCATTAACCTAGTATTGGGATAATGCAGAAGTACATAGCTTTTCTTCACTGTGACAAAAGTTTTTATTTCTGTTGAATAGAAGACAGAATTAATTACAATAGTAATATATTCTCCTACATTATCCATGACTCTGTCGACGCTGAGGTAATTTATCGATTCCGAGTCTGAAGAACTCCGCTGGTTTGGAGTTAAAGAAGTCAAGTCAAGTTTGTAAAGAATCTTCGTTATCAAAGGAGTTTCTTTGAAGATTTTTGGATAAAGGACGGAAGAGGTGGAAATCTGAGGACGCAAGATCAGGGGAATATGGAATCATCTCCCAACCAGAATCCTAGATAACTCCTTTCATCATGTTAGCTGAGTGTGGGCGGTTATTATCGTGTTGCAGCAGCACTTGATGCAGACTTCCCGGTCGTATTTCTTCAATTGCGGCCGCAGTGTGTCTGAGTTTTTTAAAATAACTGTCAGCAGTTATGGTTGCATTCCTGGGAAGTAATTCTTAGTACACGACGCCTTCTTCATCCCACCACACACATAACATTATCTTCTGTGGAGTCGAATGGTTGGCGAGTTGGTATAGCGCTGGCCTTCTATGCCCAAGGTTGCGGGTTCGATCCCGGGCCAGGTCGATGGCAATTAAGTGAGCTTAAATGCGACAGGCTCATGACAGTAGATTTACTTGCATGTAAAAGAACTCCTGCGGGACAAAATTCCGGCAAATCTGGCGATGCTGATAGAGCCTCTGCAGTTGCGAGCATCGTTAAATACAACATAACATTCTTCTGTGGATGGACACAAATTTTTGCTAAGAACGTTGTATGTTGAAACGACAGAACCATTTTCCTGACGTGCTTTGTCAGATGGCATTCTCCCTGTACACGACACACATATTTCGAGCTGCCTGAAGCGGAAGAATATATAGGAAGTGATTTTTTTTCTTTGTAGTGTTTGTCTGAGAAATTATGGAGTTTTAAGTGAAGCTGTTAAATGAGGGTGGTGGGGAGGAACGTCGGGGACTATGCACGATGATAGAGATACAATGTTCCCACGTAGAATACGTCTGAGGAGTTCGCTGGGATAGAATAAGACTAGTGTTCGTTTTTTACAAGATTTTATTTATCATTGACAAGCTTTACATTGGCTAAGATATGATCATATGCTTCGACATTTCACTGAAACCACAAGATTTTATTTACCATTAACAGAGTGTGTTCAGAGCAACTCCAGGGATTCCGCTAGCAAATCCTAGGGGCTCCATGAGTCCTTAATGTTTTTCCAGTTTTATTTTATACTTCAAATACGTATTGTAAAATGTAGGCCTATATAAAAATCACGAACATAAACAACACTACTACTACTACTACTACTACTACTACTACTACTACTACTACTACTACTACTACTAATAATAATAATAATAATAATAATACATTGAGGAAAACAACCACATACTCACGTTAATGGATCAACATGCTGAAGAAAACAAGCACATACTCGCGCTAATGGATCAACATGCTGAAGAAAACAAGCACATACTCGCGCTAATGGATCAACATGCCGAAGAAAACAAGCACATACTCGCGCTAATGGATCAACATGCTAAAGAAAACAAGCACATACTCGCGCTAATGGATCAACATGCTGAAGAAAACAAGCACATACTCGCGCTAATGGATCAACATGCTGAAGAAAACAAGCACATACTCGCGCTAATGGATCAACATGCTGAAGAAAACAAGCACATACTCGCGCTAATGGATCAACATGCCGAAGAAAACAAGCACATACTCGCGCTAATGGATCAACATGCTGAAGAAAACAAGCACATACTCGCGCTAATGGATCAACATGCTGAAGAAAACAAGCACATACTCGCGCTAATGGATCAACATGCTGAAGAAAACAAGCACATACTCGCGCTAATGGATCAACATGCCGAAGAAAACAAGCACATACTCGCGCTAATGGATCAACTTGCTAAAGAAAACAAGCACATACTCGCGCTAATGGATCAACATGCTGAAGAAAACAAGCACATACTCGCTCTAATGGATCAACATGCCGAAGAAAACAAGCACATACTCGCTCTAATGGATCAACATGCTGAAGAAAACAAGCACATACTCGCGCTAATGGATCAACATGCTGAAGAAAACAAGCACATACTCGCGCTAATGGATCAACATGCCGAAGAAAACAAGCACATACTCGCTCTAATGGATCAACATGCTGAAGAAAACAAGCACATACTCGCGCTAATGGATCAACATGCTGAAGAAAACAAGCACATACTCGCGCTAATGGATCAACATGCTGAAGAAAACAAGCACATACTCGCTCTAATGGATCAACATGCCGAAGAAAACAAGCACATACTCGCGCTAATGGATCAACATGCTGAAGAAAACAAGCACATACTCGCGCTAATGGATCAACATGCTGAAGAAAACAAGCACATACTCGCGCTAATGGATCAACATGCCGAAGAAAACAAGCACATACTCGCTCTAATGGATCAACATGCTGAAGAAAACAAGCACATACTCGCGCTAATGGATCAACATGCCGAAGAAAACAAGCACATACTCGCGTTAATGGATTCTACATGCTGAAGAAAACAAGCACATACTCTCGCTAATGGATCAACTTGCTAAAGAAAACAAGCACATACTCGCGCTAATGGATCAACATGCTGAAGAAAACAAGCACATACTCGCGCTAATGGATCAACATGCTGAAGAAAACAAGAACATACTCGCGTTAGTGGATCGCCAGGCTAGAGAACATAAAAACAGGTAGTTGCCGAGGAGGTTCGACGGGCCATGGAAGAAGCGGCAACAGATTTGAGGACCCCATATAGTGGCTCTGTGGAATCAACGCCTCCAGCCAGACATTCGAACGCCAAGATGACGAAGTTCGACGGAACGACGTCTTGGGCGATTTTCCATCGCCAGTTCGAGGCTACCGCGGCACATAATGGGTGGACGCCAGCGGACAAGACTACCCAGCTGCTGACCGCGCTTCAGGGACAGGCGTCGGAGATACTTCACAGCGTTCCAGAAGACGGGACGGCCGCTGAGATAATGGAGGCCTCGGAGGGACGTTATGGTGACCATCAACTTGCGGCAGCATTTAGGATCCAACTGAAAACGAGGGTACAACAGTCAGGCGAGTCCCTATAAGAATTTGCGATGGCGGTGGAACAACTGGCCCATAAGGCCCTCAGAGGCCTATCTCCTAACGTAGTCGCTGGAGAGGCGGCCTATACCTTCGGCAGCGGAGTTCGAGACCCCGAGATCAGACAACAGCTACTCTTGGCAGAGAATCTCACCATCAGCGGAGCTCTGGCGGCAGCCCTCAGGATGGAGGCAGCCAAGTCGGCGGCGGGTGTCTCAACACCGCACTGGATCAGGAGCGTCACGGCGGCCGATGTTGAGGGACGCCAACCGAAGCCACCAGAGCGGCGGAGACGAGGAGCGCCCACCTGCTGGTCCTGTGGCAGACCGGGACATTTAGGGAGGGACTGCGACCGATCTGGCCACAGGCAGGAGAGGTGGCCGACGTCGAGGGGAGCAAACAGTCACCGGGGCGGCGGAGACGACGGGTGCCCACCTGCTGATCCTGCGGCGGACCGGGACACCTAAGGAGGGACTGCGACCGATCTGGCCACAGGCAGAAGAGAGAGGTGGCCGACGTCGAGGGGAGCCAACCTAAGTCACCTGACGACGGATGCCTACCTGATGGTCCTGCGGTGAACTGGGCACTTACGGAGGGATTACGACCGATCTGGCTACAGTCAGGAGAGAGAGGGGGCCGATGCTAGGAGGAGCACGTGGACGCCGACAACATCGTCCCCTCGGCTCGTCCTGAAAACGGTCAACAGAAGATGCGACGATGGGCTGATTGCTGAAGGACGGATAAAAGGCCGTCCATGCAGAGTACTGGTGGACACCGGGGCGATGCTCACTATCGCAAGGCCAGAAGTCGTGCGTGGCCTATCTGGGAGGACGCAGCTGCGCCGATACTGCTTCAGGCGAGAGCTTGCCCGTCCCGAGAGAGGTCTTCCTGGATCTGACCTTGGGGAAGAGGAAACTGGAGATGTGGGTGTTCGTCGCCAACATCACTGAAGACGTCGTCCCGGGACTCGACGCCATGCGGTTACTCGATGCGACGGTGGACGTCCGACGCCGTATACCCCGTCTTGATCAGGATGAAGTGTACCTGATGGATGCCGAAGACCAACCCATCGCCAGCGAGCTCTCCTTGGAGGTCCAAGTGGGAGAATAAGATGGCGCACACGCAGTACGAGTAATCGCCGCCCAGCCAAACCCGGGACGGGGTGACACCACCAAAAGGAGGAGCAGCTGGAGGACCCAAACGTTGGACCGTCTAGCGGCCTACTAAGGGACTATCCGGGACGGACAGTCCTAAGGAGGGAGCAATGTGGCAACCGTGCTGGAAACTTCTCGCTCTCTCGGGAGTCGAGCACGCGTCCGGCAGAAGGGAGGGCGCGCGGGAAGGAAGGCGTAGGAGAGGGGAGACGCAAGTCGGCGGGCGCGGGGCGGAGGAGAGGGGGAAAGCTGCGAGACGCTGGCCGCTGTGCGGGCTGAGAGAAGATGGAGACCAACTGCGGCGGAAGTGGAGAAACGTCTCGAGACCGATTGAAGTAACGAAACGTCCAGAACAGATTGTTCCCGAAAATCGAAGGTACGAGAATGTGTGACTTAGTCAATAAAAGCGCGAACAGTTCAGAGAGCCAGTTTAGTTTGGACAGCCAGTTAGTTTTGTGAAGCAGCAGCGAAGGGGCAAGGAAGCCAGCCTTCGAGACCATGGTTCGACTGGAGTGAACTTGAGTAACTGAGGCAGCGTCCAGGCGGAAGCAACGCGTCCGGGAGTCTTGGGTTCGACGTGAGTGAACTTGAGTAACTGTGGCAACGTCCAGGCGGAAGCAACGCGTCCGGGAGTCTTTGGTTCGACGTGATCGAACTTGAGCAACTGTGACAACGTCCAGGCGGAAGCAACGCGTCCGAGAGTCTTGGGTTCGAAGTTCAGTGAACTTGAGTGAATGAGCTAGAAGAACTAGCCAAGGCGAACGAACAGTGAACTGAGAACTGACAGTTTTGTTTTGTAAATAGTGCTTTGTCAATATTAGTTGAAATTAGGAGTACATTGTTGTTCTCCTCAATAATAAACGTGAATAGTCATTGTCGTTCTGTGGAGTAGAATACCCATTGTTGACGGGAGTGTTTAAACTCTGAAATAAAAAGTCATTATCGTTGTGAATAAAAGTAAGATTATTGTTGAATTAAAAGTCACAATATCTCAATATCAAATTGAAAATTCAAGATTTTCACAATGTAGGCCTATATCTGTCACAGCACTGTTACAATTACTCGTTGCTCGAACTGCGCATGTCAGAAACGTTCGTCCCTATACTGTGTAGTGCATTTAGGCTTATTTGGATAGCTCTATTAGTTCTGTGATAGCACGTGTTTCTAATTCCGTCAACTTTTGTGACACAGACTGAGTGAATTTGGTTGCCTATACGAGATGCGGACATAGACGTATTCTACTACCGTGAAACTTCCCAATAGCAGACACCGCCGGGGAAAAATTAAATGTCCGTTATTGAGAAGTGTCCGCTATTTAGAAAATCGTTAGTAGGTATACAGTACATTGAAATTTCTCATACATATTCAACACTATATTTTATGGTACAGTACAGTAGACAGTGAGATTGTTTACAGTATTCATCCAGAGAGAAATCGTACCAGTAAATGTTTTGTAAATGAAATGAACATCACTAACCTCTGTTTTTCCCACATTAAACTTTGTGGCCAGCTCACAAACACTTAATTTCTCCTTCTCGCTATGCTTTACAATATCCACTTTCTCTTTTAGTGACAAACGTTTACGTTTTTGTGACATTTTTAATGTGACTGTACTTCCGAACACTCAACTTGGCAAACTAAGAAAGTACGGACTGCTGACGTATAGTATCACAACTAACAACTTTACTGTGCTTCTTACCTTCAATAAAGGACAAGAACGATAATGATTGTTGCAAAGAATTCCGTTAGAATTCCGTTTAATTTACAACCGTCTTTTTCTTTTTTTTTTCTTTCACGCTGTCCGTTATTTGGTAGTTGTAATTGTCGTTGGGAGATACATTTCAGTGTCCGCGTCCGTTGTTGAGAATGTCCGCTATTTGGAAGAATTTTATCATAAGTGCCAATGTTATTTTGTAGGGGAATTTTAAAATGTCCGCTATTGACAGGAGTCCACTATTGGGAAGTGTCCGTTAAGGGAAGTTTCACTGTATACATAAAAATACAGTTACATGCCAAAAAAAGTTGCATTTCTTTTTCCTTTCGGGTACGTAAATCAGTAAAATTTATACCGATGTGACAGAGCTTCTTCTTGTAAATGAATTCATAATGGACATGACCCGTTATTGCGCGTGATCCGCTTGTCGTGTTTTTCTACCGGCCTCGTCAATCTATCTCCTGCCGGGTCGGTGCTTCTCTACCACTGGACCACCTGCTGTCGACTGCCTCCCAACACACGCACACTCATAAATACATACACTGCAGTGCCGAAAGGTTTCCCTTTCAAATCTCTCCAAATCATATACACCCACTTGTATGTAACAAATACCGCATATTCAGTTTAAACCAATGTGGTTGCCGCTAATATTGGCGTTCGTAGCCGCTCTCGGAAGGTCCGCGGACCGTTCCCTGTTATACGTCGCATTACCGCGGTTTTGCTGTCATAATTGTGTAAGTAAGAGGGGCACATATCCACTTGAACTTGTAATTTATGGATTGGTTTATATAGGTACACAGGCTTTCAAAGATATCTGACCTCCAGTTTTGTGATCGTTTAAGATATATGTACATCCACAAAACGCAAAAAATGATGAAAAATTAGAATTTTCAAAATATATCTATTTCAATACAGAATTTTCTCCCCTTTAATTTGATAAAAGAATTTTAGATTTACGCCTTATGGTTTTTCAGATAAATGCTGCGTCATCAGCCACGGTGACTTACTTTTGGAGTGATCTTCGTAGCAGTCAATCCCCTCGTCCAGCATTGCTTGTAAAATAAACTTCTTTCTAGTCCCGAAATAGATGCATAGATATTTTTATTTTATTGGGTTATTTTACGATGCTGTATCAACATATAGGTTATTTAGCGTCTGAATGATATGAAGGTGTTAATGCCGGTGAAATGAGTCCGGGGTCCAGCACCGAAAGTTACCCAGCATTTGCTCGTATTGAGTTGAGGGAAAACCCCGGAAAAAACCTCAACCAGGTAACTTGCCCCGACCGGGATTCGAACCCGGGCCACCTGGTTTCGCGATCACACGCGCTGACCGTTACTCCACAGGTGTGGACGATGCATAGATATCTGGGCATGATCATTTGACTGAAAAAACGTTTTTACATAATGAAGTAATTTATAATCTTTTACTGTTAGTCATAAAACTGTAAATTTGTGTGACAGTGATGTTGTACGTCATTTAATAAGAGTCCAAAAGTAGAAATTACAATTCTGAGGACGATGGGCATAAGTTCTGGGTCAAACACCATCGCAGGATTTGTTGCATCAATGGAAATAGGGACAAAAATGCCAAAAAAAAAAAAACATTCAACACCTGAAGTTAAAACAAGGCGGAAGTATTTGAGAGGCAGAAAGAAGCTGAAACTGGACCGACATGAAGCTGCTTAAGGGGTGACATATGATGATGGAGTCTTCTAGGCTCTGAAAGTTTGTGGCTCATTTCCTGTAAATAGTAATTTTAGAATATTTAATTCTTTCAAACATGATATCTCAGCCAAATATGGTGATATTGGTGTCATTTTGAAGCTTGAAATGTCCCCCAGTGCCTGACAATGAGTAAAATAAAATTAATATAATTAATAATTATCGATGGATTTTTTACATGATTTATGCAACATAAAACATTATTGTAAGTTACATATATGGTAATATTTTATTAATGTAAATAAAAATAAAAAATAGCTTTATGTCAGGCACTAAAGAATAGTTTTAGCTATAAAACAGTGAAAAAAACTGTGGCTCTATTTTAAAAACTGCATGAGCTATCATGTTTCAAGTTGCATGTCAAAATTATAAACAAAATAATTCTTAAAAACAATTTAGACATAATTCAAGGGATCTGTTCACTTCATTCTCTTTCTGGTACCATTCTCAATAAGTATAAAAATTTTACAGAGCAAAATTATACAAAACAAAATTTTTTGTATGTAAAGGTGTACATATACCTTAAGCCAGAAGTCATCTCAGTGCACTATGGTGCAGGCACAGTTTGCTCGCTAGCTCAGTTCTATCCCTTGGACATCAACTGTGCAGCGGGAGGTGAGGGGAAGGATTCAGGTGACGGCAGTGGCCTCCGTTCACTTGTTCAACCCTTTTAATCAGTCTTTAATAATTATAATGAAAATAAACACGGAAGAAGCATGTACTTAATTTATTTTAAGAGGAACTGTGTAATAAGTAAATCACTTTTCAGTTTAAGACAAGAAACAAGTTGTATTTTTCCGTTATGTATTGTAACGGCTTTGAAAGTAAATAGTTTTTTTTTTATATTAAAGTAATTGAGAACTTATAGACCTATAATGCATTTTCACTGTTAAAATATTAAACAAATCGAATCCATTAGTAATATTTAAATCATGTCATCCTATTCCTTTTTTCAAGTGTCGTCAATAAAATAAAATTAATTATCCATTTTTATCTGACATTATAGTATATCACAAAACCAATTATTTGTTATTATGTATAACATATGAAACATATTGTAGTTTCTGTTACATGACTGAAGTAGGGCTAAATTATTTTATTACAATGTAAATAACAAATTATAAAACTTATTTTCGCTGATCATTAGCATTGGTTTTCCTGGATTTTTAAATTCGTTTTCCCTTCACTAACTGGTCAATGTTAGGTGTCAATGCTCGTGTAGAACACAATCGAAGAAGGCATGGTAAATTATGGTCAGAAAGTTGGCTTCTGTGATGGCTTGGCTCGATACATTGCACACTGCACAGTACTACCACAGTCTAGTATATACAGTCACGAAGCTTGAGTTGTGAGGGTGCTAGGAACAATAGACTGTGCCGGTACTTTTTCGCATTGTCTGTAATGAGGCAATAATAGCGATCTTAGTGGTTAGCAACTATCAATGGATGTATATTTACTATGTATTGAGCTTCGTGACTGTATATACTAGATTGTGGTACTACCTCCTCAGCCAGCGTCTCGGCTCTCCGAACTAGTATGCAGCCAGTCCACGATGGCAGGTTTAATCGAACTCTCCGACAATGGTTTCGGAACCAAAGATGTAAAATAAATTGACAAATTTTGAAATAGTTCCGCTAGTTCTCAATAGGTGAGCCTAATATTGGAACAGGTAAAGAACTATTTGGGAAAATATTAATGTAGTTTAAGTATAAATAAATTATTCTCATAATTGAAAGTATTAGCGGTTTTCTCACTAAATCTAGTGTTTTTTACAATCATTAGAGGGAGATGAAATTTTGAATTTTATAATGCGGGTATATTTATGCACTATTGGTGACACTGACTGTTACTTTTGCCATCTATTCATAGAAGTAATAATTAAAGAAGCGACACTTAAAAGAACAAATTATCGATCGCTATCGATTAGTGGGAGTCCGGTATCTCTGAACGCCAGTGTACCAACAGCAGCTCAAAACCCATCATCATAGTTATCATTCCAATGGCTGGCAACCTTGAAACAACAGAATGCTTGCAGGGGAGTCACACATTGCCCATTACCGCTGCGGTAACCGAGAAGGCTCATATGAACGATAAAATGAAATGACAGGAGATTAAGTAGGGGACGGAAGTTACTGAATTGTCTGTAACTTTCACATTTTTGGACCTAGGACCTTGAAATTTGAACTATTAGTTTAAAACAGAGTTCTCTTTATCTTCGATGTTTTTTTTTTTTTTTTTTTTTTTTTTTTCGGAATTTTATGAATAATAATTTTTATTTTTCAAAATTTTCATTAAAAAAATTAGAAAATGATGTACCTACCTTTTCTAAAAATTTGCTAAATAAACCTAAAACTTTGCACGTGTGTTGCCAATACCTAAAAATAACATTTACCTGCAACTAAATATTTTATTTAAGCTTTATATTATTTAAAAAAATATATTAGGTATGAAACACTTTTTAAAATATTTTTTTCCTAAGTTTTGTAATGTATAAAACCCATAAATATTAACAAATCAAAATTTTGTTGCAGGGAAATTATAGATAATACAGTTTTAAGCTTGTGTGGAAAATTTCATATTTTTACTCCTAATTGTTGCAGAAAGAAAGGTGCATAAGCATTGAAAAATATAAGTTACGAAAAACGACGTTTAAAGTTTTTATTTATTTTTTTATTTTGGAGGTTACTTTACGACGCTTTATCAACAGCTCAGGTTATTTAGCGCCTGAATGAGATGAAGGTGATAATGCCGGTGAAATGATCCGGGGTCAAGCATCGAAAGTTACCCAGCATTTTATCATATTGGATTGAGGGAAAACCTCGGAAAAAACCTCAACCAGGTAACTTGCCCCAACCGGGAATCGAACCCGGGCCACTTGGTTTCGCGACTAGACGCACTAACCGTTACTCTACAGGTGTGGACCCGTTTAAAGTTATACTGCTATTTATCTACTATCTCACTTCATAAATTTCACTCAATGTTCTCCATATCCATATGGAATAGTAAGCCACAGCCTTCCTAGTACTGGTAAGATAGTTTGCCTGTCTAAATTCCATGAAAATTTCTATAACACAGAAACTCCAAAATGGCTACTGAAAGGGAGAGTGGCACATTGCGCCGCGCTGTGGTATTTAAATTTTAAAGATCACTTAGATCCTTCAGACAAGCAAAATATTTCAGTATTTAATACAGAAAAGTATGTACTACTCAAAAAAAAAAATTGTCACAGTTTCGCGTCTGTTTACTCGTAATGGAATCCCTACAATTGCGTGAAACGTTTATGATGTTCATGATTGTTATTGTGAGCATGGTTGGCATTGTGCATATGTTTGAGGTTTGAAATGAAAGTTACATTCAACAGGAATAGTTAACACTGTTGTCAAATTTCATTTTAGCCGTGGAAAATACAGTAACTTATCCTACTGTTATGAATTTTTCAGAATTTATTTTATGCATTAAACTACTGCTTTATAAAAATATATTACTGTACTGTAATTTTTAAATCTGATTTCTTAAAAGAAGTTGTTGTTGTTGTTGTTTATTGACTTTACTGGCTTTGAGCCAGAGGCCGTTTTAGGGTCTTACACGCGCAGGATGCCCTCTCCAGCCATTGTACATAAATAATAATAAATATATATTTGCATACTGTATATGACACTATTTCTGACATAAATGCCAGTAGGTGTGTGAGTGCAGTGGTTGGTTTTATTTATTTATATATATTTTTTATTTTGGTGTAGGCCTAATTTGTTAATTTGCGATGCTTAAGGAATGGTGAACGGGACAAGAGTTCGGGGTAAAAGATATCAGCTGATAGACAGCATGAAGGTATTATATGGGGAGATTAAGGGGAAAGCAAGAAATTGGGAAGGATGGGAAATGCTGGGTTTGTAGTTAAAGACCTGCTCTTGGGCAGAACACTGTACATACATACATACATACATACATACATACATACATACAGTAGTCCACACCTGTGGAGTAACGGTCAGCGCGTCTGGCTGCGAAACCAGGTGGCCCGGGTTCGATTCCTGGTAGGGACAAGTTACCTGGTTGAGGTTTTTTCCGGGGTTTTCCCTCAACCCAATATGAGCAAATGCTGGGTAACTTTCGATGCTGGACCCCGGACTCATTTCACCGGCATTATCTTATTCAGACGCTAAATAACCTAAGATGTTGAGAAAGCGTCGTAAAATAACCTACTTTAAAAAAATACATACAGTAACATTAAGGAAACTGCTATTCAATGGCTGGTCGGTGGTCGGAGAGAGGGGTGGTCCTTAAATACAGTGAGTATACAAATTATTGAAACTACTTCTACATCGGACAAACTGGGATAATTACAAACACGATGCAAAGAAAACATCACAGCCATAATCAAATCACACAATACCTCCAAATAAGCAGAACACATTACAAACACCAACCACAGCTATAGCAACATAGAAACAGACATGGAAATCCTATGCATTCAAGCGAAAAAAATTAAATACACTAGAACAGTAAGAAATACACACACACACAAACACATCCACAACACATCCTTAACACACAACTAAATTTCAGAACACACACCCTATTTGACTCCACACTGCAAAAAACAAGCCCACCCCTCACCAAAACAACTGAAGAAATCGAAAAAAACAAACCTCACTAGTTCTGAGGATGACTGATACGAAGTCGAAACTAGTCAACTAGGTAACATACCACTTAGTTTTCATTTTAACACTAGAAAGTCGTTATTATAAATAAATTCTTAAGTTATATAAAGTGTAACAAATGTGTAATCAAGATATACAGTGTGTCCACAGGAACATTCCGTGATTATAAACCGCTATAATTTTGTAATTGTGTATTACGAAATTCATACTGGTGCCATTAGAAAGAACTGCTCAAAGAATTTCACGGGATGTGTAATTGTAATTGTTGGAGGAAAACAATAGATGGCATCATAAGAAAAAAAATACGCTGTTCCCGCTCTTTCGTTTGTCATTATGGCATTGTTGGATAGAAGGAAATTGTGTTAAATAATGTGAATTTGTTTTATTGGGTTATTTTAAAACGCTGTATCAAAATCTCAGGTTATTTAGCGTCTGAATGAAATAAAGGTGATAATGCCGGTGAAATGAGTCCGGGGTCCAGCACCGAAAGTCACCCAGCATTTGCTCGTATTGGGTTGAGGGAAAACCACGGAAAAAACCTCAACCAGGTAACTTGCCCCGACCGGGATTCGAACCCGGGCCACCTGGTTTCGCGGCCAGACGTGCTGACCGTTACTCCACAGGTGTGGACAATAATGTGAATGTTTACATGTCAACTCAGTGTGGATTCTACAGCATTTAGAAAGTTATACGTAGTTGAGGTACAGTAGAGGGGGGGGGGGCGGAAACCGGACCGACCCTTGTAGCTGATTTCAGTGCCTTCTTCACTCGAGAGCACGATAGACTGGTAACTAACACTTTCGTGGTTCGAATCCTGCCTGGGAAGGAAACTTTTTTTGTCCCTTATTCAAATTTGTTCCCAATATTGCTGGTAAAATTCATGTTCTGGGAATAATAAGTTAATTAAGTAGTAAAATATCGCTGCAATCGAAAAGTATCGGGAATAAATTTGAATAAGGAACAAAAAAAAGGTTTCCTTCTCAGGCAGGATTCGAAGCATGAAAGTCTTAGTTACCAGTCCATCGTGTTCTGGAGTGAACAAGGATCTGAAATCAGCTACAACGGTCGGTCCGATTTTTTTTTGCTACTGTATATTGGAATACCATAGCACACGGAGCGTAGTGAGATTTCAGCGTGCCTTCAGACAGGAGTTTCAGCATGCAGCACCTATTGATAAGACTATTCCGAGGTGGTACAATGCACCAGTCTATTAATAGGAGTGGTTTTTCAGCTATAACAAAGAAAAGCATTTTTTTATGAATCACTCTGTACAATGGAATTCAACTGAGATTTAAGTCAGTCTCTCTCTCCGGCCTGTGGACACGAGAGAGAAGAAGAGTAATCTACAGACTGTATTTGTTGTATTTATTACTTTTTTCAGTGAGCTGCACAAGACAGCAAACAAGGAAGTCTTGATACGTTTCGGATGATCTTACTCCTGAAGGTTTTTAATTACGTCCCTGTGCTCTCTTTCCTGAGTCAACATTGCATCCCTCAGAGTTCAGACTTAAATGAAGAAAGCAAGTTAAAAGTACCGTGCTGTTCTAAGACGCAGTTACTGGCCGTTAATAATAGCTGCAGGAGATCCCGACTTAATCAGCAGCATCATCTAACTCGCTATTAATTTAATTACATCATATCTGTTCGAACTGACGTCTTAAAATTACAGACAGTTAACTTAAAAAGTTCTAATCGTTTCTCTCTCTATACCAGGCGTGTCCATTTTGTGAGATGTGATGCAAACGTGAGTCGCGGGCATTAAGCACTGTTCAGACGTAATGTTTCCTCCCTCAACCTCCTCCACTATATTGTTTTCGCTGTAAGAAAAATCCTAATGTAAACACACGCACGTGGCTGTCATACCCGTGATTGGCTCCCAGTCGAAACACTCACATGACGCAGGAAAATATAGTTCGTATTTGGAAACCATCATCTTGTATTATTTGAAAATAAAAAATTGAATTCTAGTTGTTAAATACGATGAAACATTTAACTTCACTCATATGTAAAACGATATGTAAAAGAAAAGCTACTTTTATATTTTGTTATGTACTATGAACGCGGATGAATACAAACAGTAATACCGAGGTAGTCTGTTCCTGAAACAAGCTGGCGTTACTTGAGCTCGTAGTTCTTCACGTAAGCGCGTAGTACTGAAGTATGACTTCTGTATCCCCGGTGTGTGTGTTTATTAATCATAAGAGTGGAAACCCTCTCCAAAGCGGACAAAAACAAAATAGTCTTAACTGTATATAATAAGTTAAGTGAGTTTTAATTACAGTAATTATAAAGTAAATGTTTCATAAGCGAACGAATGCATAGTAGTGAGGTTAGGCTTACTTGACGAGTAACGGGAAATGTTTAACATGGAACAGAATATACAACAGTGGGCGGGAACACGTACTGAGTATCTATGGCGCCAAACAGAGGCCAATGAAGCCTCATTTCAGTCACGTGCTATTGTGTATATTAGGATTTTTCTTACAGCGAAAAGATTATACATCCTGCATGACAGAGAGAGAGACTATTGTGTATGTGGCGCTTGTACTTTCGTAATATCGAAGTCGTGTTATTCTGTGTCGATTGTGAAGAAAATAAATTTTCATTCGCAATGGGAGGAGAAATTTTAGTTTCTGAGTATGAAGGAAATATTATACCTTATTTGCTACAATGTTTTACGGGACTTTTCAAAACCAATAGTCGCCTAAAGTGTCGCAGTTGATATAGCGCTGGCCTTTTGTGCCCGAGGTTGCGGGTTCGATCCCGGCTCAAGTCGATGGCATTTAAGTGTGCTTAAATGCGACAGGCTCATATCACTAGATTTAGTGGCATGTAAAAGAACTCCTGCGGGACAAAATTCCGGCACACCGGCGACGCTGATACAACCTCGGCAGTTGCGAGCGTCGTTAAATATAGGCCTACCATAATTTTTTTTCAAAACCAATATAAAACGCCATTATACTCCTAAAGGGTATGCTTTACCTGCATTATTATTATTATTATTATTATTATTATTATTATTATTATTATTATTATTATTATTATTATTATTATTATCTGTTTTTGTAAGATCCTCAAAGGTGATATATCCTGTGACTCCTTCTTAAACAATATTAACTTGCGTATTCCAACGAAAGATATGAGAGCCCACAAACTTTTCTACAATAGAAATCCAGTCTCCGGATGCATTATAAATGCCAACACGCATGCCTGCGAATTCGATCCCTTCAATGTATAGACTTAGTTTGCTCTTGGCAATAATAATAATAATAATAATAATAATAATAATAATAATAATAATAATAATAATAATTATTATTATTATTGTTATTATTTATTTATTTTTTTATTTAATCTGGCAGAGCTAAGGTCAAGAGGCCTTCTCTTCCGCCCAGCCAGACTCCAATTCTAATTGAATACAATTTCTTACATTAATTATTACATTAATATCTAGACTATAAGACAACGTGAGAGTAAATTATGAAAGTTGGATAAGTAATGTTAGTGTGACAATAATAAACTTGGTAAGAAATAGTTGTAATAATAATAATAATAATAATAATAATAATAATGAGATAATTTATATATATATATATATATATATATACTGTATATATAACCATTAAACATTGAGAAACCTGAAACAGCTATTATTGTTAACAAGAATTTTTAGAAAAATATTTCGTTAGCCTAGTCTTATGACTTATCATTTATGTATTCTTTCAGAAATTATAGGCCTACTTACACATCTTGATTACACAACTTTTAACACTATAGCACACGGGATATGTATTGTATGTCTTTCTCGTGTTAAATTTTACCGTACCTGGTTAACATGTTTCAGTCTGTTAACCAGGTACGGGAAAAATTTAACACGAGAAGGACATATAATACATATTCCGTGAATTATACTTAATTATCATTGTATTATCACTATTATTTTCATAGTATAATGTCATAGATTAAAGGAAAATTCTTCGTTCAACATTGTTTGTTGATTTTTATTTTATCATTATTGTTATTTTTATTTACATGCATCCAGTGATCAACGTTACAATTTAATTTACATATTTCAAGTTTATTATTATTATTATTATTATTATTATTATTATTATTATTATTATTATTATTATTATTATTATTATTATTACTGTAAATTGTATTCAAAATTTAATTCCGCTTATTATGTATTATTACTGTATCACTTGTTCTGAGCTATCATTGGCTCTTGGCTGTTGACCAGCACAGTAATATTATAATAAATAAAATTATTATTTTATTATTATTATATTAACTTATTCATGACATTTCTAATGCTATATAATTAATTGGTGTGGGATAAGGTATTATTATCATCATCACTGTTACTAGAGTTACTTTGCTTGTTCCGTACAATGTATGTACCTATGCGTCAACCTATAAGAGAGAACATTTTTTTACATTGTGAAATATAGGATACGTATAAGATTAATGAACATAAACCTTTTGGCACATTTACGCATCCGATTTTGAAGTTGTTTTTGCTCGAGTCGATGAAAAAGATTAGGAAAGAATAATGGTTGAACAAAATATTACTTATTATTATTTACACACACATAAACACAAACGCACGCACGCACACACAGATATAAACTAGGTTCTTTGCAGTGAAATATTGAACTGATATAGGAACGACGTAATTAATAATTACTTAATAACAGTTCGTTAGTATATCAAACGTTATAACGAAGCATTATACATTAGCTCAGTGAAGGGTGTAACGTGCATTATATTCATTTTAACATGTATTAAGTTTAGCTGCATAAAATAGTATTTTTAGCTGCTTGAAATTGTATTTCTAGGTGCCTAAATCTATGTCTTTAGTGCCTATTGTAGGTACCTAAAAATCTGAGGTCTACAGTCATGAGCAAGCTTCGATACTTGGGACCCGATACAATAAGTTTACTGTGCATGTACTATATATAGGTTGTTGACTCGCTGCAGGTAGTGAAAGGTAGAGATGTGTTGAGGTAACAACGTTGCTATTTAGAATAGAGTACGGTAGTATGGGGAAACATAGACATATGTATATTCTGAAAGTAAATATACATTACACAATGACAGTGTCAAAGTAATGTGAAAAGCATTTATTCTCGTGTTTTTTTATAAGCATTTGTGTTTAATTATACGCAGTGTTAATGGTGGAAATAAACATGTAGCAATTTTAATTTCTTCATTTATCCTATTGGTCGTCTTTAGGAAGTGCAGTTACAGTACCGAATTGCAATGTACTACAAGATACATTTTCAGTGTCTCAAATGTAAATCTTTTTCGCTTATCTGCCAAACACAGTTTGTACTGTGAAAAGCTGCGCTCTACGCCGCCTGACGTGATAGGAGCAAAACGAAAAAATCTAACATCATTGCAGTCTCTAAGAGACAGCCCTTTATTCTCGGGTGACACTAATTTGCTGTTTATGTTACACAATGATCCATATCCGTTATTTTTACTTAAAATTGATTTCCACTTCTGTTTTACACGTTCAGTAACCGGTGTACTTGGTGTCTCATTAATTCTCTTGTCATTTTCTCAAATAATTTGAGGGCTTCCGGCATCTCTTGCTCTGACTTTTCTAACCGTGTAATAGTTTCAGACACAATTTGAAAATAGGTTTGTATGAAAACTAAATTATTCGTAGAACTTTCAAATCCATAGCGTTTTTCTTTGCGAAGGCTATTTGTTGGCATTCATTCTACAGTACCCCCATCCACTGTACGCTTTACCACTGTACCACAGTCTAGTATATACAGTCGCGAAGCTCAATACGTAGTAAATATGCGAACATTACATAGTTGCTCACCACTAGGATCGCTAATATTGCCTCATTACAGGCAATGGAAAATAGAACCGTCACAGTCTATTGTTTCTAGCACCCTCAAAACTCAAAGCTTCGTGACTGTATATAGTAGACTGTGACTGTACTTAGTACGCCGTTATGCTGATTTCCCACTGAACTACTCTATTGGCAATTAATATTTGAGGAGAAAAATTCGCTCCGGCGCGGGGATCGAACCCGGGTCCTTGGTTCTACGTACCAAGCGCTCTGACCACTGAGCTACGCCGAATTCAATCCACAGCACCGGACCGAATCCTCCTCCTTCAATGTTTCCCTTTGTGGCCTGACTCCAAGTTAGGCATATATGTCAACTGCCATTATACTAGGAGCGCACTCAGCTGAATGACTTGTTTGGCCGGGATTCCGCAGTTACGTGCACAGTAATCTGTACAAATATATGCACTGCAGCTATGAATTTATTATAGATTTTAATTTTATTAATTTGTCCTACAGAATAATATCTGTGATATTGACAATTAATACAGTATTTGAGGAGAAAAATTCGCTCCGGCGCCGGGGATCGAACCCGGGTCCTTGGTTCTACGTACCAAGCGCTCTGACCACTGAGCTACGCCGAATTCAATCCACAGCACCGGACCGAATATATCTGTACAGATTACTGTGCACGTAACTGCGGAATCCCGGTCAAACAAGTCACTCAGTTGAGTGCTCTCCTAATATAATGGCAGTTGACATTGGACATATACGTCAACATATATGCCTAACTTGGAGTCAGGCCACAAAGGGAAACACTGAAGGAGGATGATTCGGTCCGGTGCTGTGGATTGAATTCGGCGTAGCTCAGTGGTCAGAGCGCTTGGTACGTAGAACCAAGGACCCGGGTTCGATCCCCGGCGCCGGAGCGAATTTTTCTCCTCAAATATTAATTGTCAATATCACAGATATTAATCTGTAGGACAAATTAATAAAATAAATCTATAATATACTCTATTGGGTCCGAAGTCTCGAAGCCTGGTCATGAGTTACATCTCATTTGTTTCCCCTATGAGGTTCAGACCTGTCTTCGGACAGTTGACTAAACAGCAACATCCCTTAATGTATAATTTGTCATAATTATGGGGAGAGTTGTTTTGTTTTAGTGTTTGTTCGAGACTGTTTTTAAATTATCCTGCATTGTATGTTAAAAATTACATTATAACTAATTCGTGTCATCTGCTCAGTTGCTTGCAATGTACTGCACAACTTGGCAACGTTGTCGCCTTGCAGGGAGAACTGTCGATTCATTTCTAATTATGGTGAGACTATACTTGCGGTAATGCGGGGAGTTAATTTGAAAGAGACTGCAAGCGGTCTGCGGTGTTCTCTCGGTAAATGGATACTCTGGACTTACTAGCGGTCTGCCCCGTCACTTCGTCCAAGTGTTTGAAATTAACCTTAAAACATATCGCAAAACCTATTTGCTCACAGCTTCTGCAGCTTCGAACATAGTGGTTTGCAATTGACGTCCAGGACAACCGCTTGCAGATGAAACTTAGCTAGTCGCTAAAGTGTACATTCTTGTGTCTCCAAGGTAGCTTTATGCTAGTGTGCCACCTTCTTTTATATGATACTAGTGGCTAGCAAATGCTGCAAACTAAGATCATTAGACGTTCAAATAAAAATGTTTCAGATTTACTTTCAATGAAGAATACCAGACATTTTGAAAGTTATTTGCTTCCATAATAATGAAACATACTCCCTCTGAATGTTTTTTTTTTATGGCAGATACTTTTTCTTGAACCTATCCACCTTCAATTTTTTAGTTTCAACGCGAAAATGCAAGTAACGATGTCAGGACGATCAGTGGTTTTTTTCATGTTGAAGTAAAGCAATAGCTATTACAGGTCATTGTGGATTGTAGGTGAAAGTTAAAAAAAAAGTCAGGTTTGCTATGCTTTCGAACAATAGACATAGCATCTTGGTATAACTGCTGCATGTAGAGCTTGAAATGTAGAGGGTAAAATCATTTTATCAACAGTAATCTCACTAGAGGTTTTGATTTATCTAGAGAAAATCAAAACTCGAGTGGGATTTAATTGACTATTACACGATTAGAAGAAAGTAGGCTATATAAAGATTAGAAGTAACAAAGTGTACAATAAAATATTAATTGGCTTACGAAAATACAACTGTCTTCAAATGTATTATTTTACCATCTCAACATTACGCTAGATGGCAGTAGTGTTTTATGATGATGTTTTCCTGTTACCGGTATCAGTTGTGCCAACTATGGAATCATCATTGAACTCTGTGGCCTGTTACTAGTCAAGAAGGCTTTGTTGATTCAGTTTCATTTTTTATTAAGACAGTTGCATTCCACTTCAATTATCCGAATCCCAGTAATCAACGTCACTTGATAGATGATTTTCAATAAATCTTAATATTAAACAATCTCTGATACGTGACTATCCATAATATCATATAGCAGAAGCTATAACATAATCTAACTAATATACACAAGTGCTAGAAAAGTTTTATTTAACGACGATGACATAAAAAATAAACATGAATAATTTTAAAAGGAATAATTATTGAATGTACAGTTTTCAAATTTGAATGTGGTTGGTGGTTCAATTGATGTTATATTGGACGTGTGCATAATAGAAGTGGAACTCGTTGATTTAGGCCTACATGGTGTATTCAACTTATTCAGGATTTCTCAATGAATAATTTTAAAAGGAATAATTATTGAATGTACAATTTTAAAATTTGAATGTGGTTGGTAGTTCAATTGATGTTATATTGGACGTGTGCGTAATAGAAGTGGAACTCGTTGATTTAGGCCTACATGGTGTATTCAACTTGTTCAGGATTTCCGAATGGTGCTCTTCATTTATTTGTAAATCGGATTTCAGAAGATGCATAGGTATGATCAGTGATTTTTATTAATTCTTGTTCTTGAATGCCAATGCGAGTCATATTTGAAACTGCTGTGCATCGACTGGAGTGGTTTGTAATTATATATATTTTTGACGTCCAGACCAGCGCAGTTTCAAATGTTGGCAAACAAAGAAACAAATGCTAGGGACGCGATAAAATTAAACAAATGCTAGGGACGCGATGAAATTAAACAAATGCTAGGGACGCGATAAAATTGTGCGATAAGCAGCCATGATTGGTTGAAATATGTCCTTTGGTACCGTTTTATTGGTCAAAAGTAGTATGACGTAGTAAGAGTGTAATAGTCCTGCTAAGAGATCTTGCTGAAATGGTCGGGAGACTACAAAATTTCGTAGGCCTCTTATTTTATCAGTAAGTAATACCTTTTGGTCTTTCCTTAGGAACTGTAATTTTTGTGCTCTTTTGGAGAAAATTATGCATATAAATATCTACACCACACCGCCATTAAGTACTATATGAAAAAGACCCAACCCCACTTGATTAATAACTATACAAATATTTGATTTTAATAAAAATATTATTATCTTACGTAAGTTTTGTAGTTATATAGCCGCCACTCAGTAAATTATAGAAATGAAGATAATCTAATTTAAGATATTTTATACATCTACCTATATAACCCCAAAACGTTTCACTTTCATATCATCAATATAGCATTAATATAATGTCATGAAACCACCTCAAAGTTTGTAGATTATAATATCTAATACACAGCTGTACTCAGAAAATTACACACCGCAGAATCAGACCTGTAAATTATTTTTAGTAAGTCTTGAAGTTTTTAATAACCAATTGAATTTGAGCTCTAAATATGTTAGCAATCCTGCAGGTCATGGCCTTCGTGTAATAGCCTACTGTTTATTGTAGTGTGTGCTTTGTTTTATTCTGAAATGCAATTAGTTTTAAAAACTGACGAAAGATGGATTTTGGAAAATAGGAAAATTATGTAGGAAAACTAACACTTCACTGAAAGTTACTATTTTTCTGAAAATCCTTGGATGCCAAGCTACAAAATGACGGTTCATTCATTAAAATCCGTTCAGCCGTTTTCCCGTAATTTCCATTACCATTTCAAATTATATATATATAGATGATATATTTACACTCTAACGGGAAAGTAGGCTTATGTGCCCAGGACCTCTACAGTGGGTGTTTACTACATAATCGTCCGTACCGTGACACTTTTACAATAATTTCAATTAAGAATATATTTAGCTGAATTATGTGAATGCACATTGCATGAAAATAAAAATATGAATTCAATAGCTTGTCCCCCTAGATATCCTTCACTTTCATTCTACTATATCATGGAAAAACGAATAAATTAGAACACTTTTACAATAATATCAATTAGGAATAAGATATTTAGGGGGAGGATGTTGATGACCTAAAAATCTACTTAAAATGATCATTAAATGCCCTTATAATAATAATAATAATAATAATAATAATAATAATAATAATAATAATAATAATAATAATAATATTAATAATAATAATAATAATAATAATAATAATAATAATAATAATAATAATGGGCAGGACATGTAGCACGTATGGGCGAACCCAGAAATGCATATAGAGTGTTAGTTGGGAGGCCAGAGGAAAAAAGACCTTTGGGGAGGACGAGACGTGGATTTGAGGGAGGTGGGATATGATGATAGAGACTGGATTAATCTTGCTCAGGATAGGGACCAATGGCGGGTTTATGTGAGGGCGGCAATGAACCTCCGGGTTCCTTAAAAGCCAGTAAGTAAGTAAAAGAATAATAATAATAATAATAATAATAATAATAATAATAATAATAATAATAATAATAATAATAATAATAATAATCCGTGGCGCTACAGCCCGTGAAGGGCCTGGACCGACCAGCCGGCTGCTGGCCTCACCCCCACATGCCGAAGCAGAGGTGGACGATCATCCAATCAGAATGGAGGTATCGTATGGTTAGCACGATGATCCCCCCAGCCGTTATAGCTGGTATTCGCAACCGGATTTCGCTACCTATCGTAGCTTCCCAAGTGCATCACGATGCTGGGTGGGCACCGGTCCCATACATTGGCCGAAATTTCAAGAGAAAATTTCTTCCCCCAAGAGGACTCGAACCAGCGCGCATTCCGTAACGCGAGTCCTAGACGGGATGCCTTAGACCGCGATGCCACGGCGCGGGACAAAATTCCCTTACACTAACGGAAAAATGACAAAATTAAAAGAAAATGACATTTGAATATTATTCACCGTACTCGCACCACAACTTCTTCAAAATCTCGGAAAGAGGAGGCAACTTCCTAGTATTTGGCTAAGATAAAGGAAAAAGAACATGCAACAAAATGTAGGTTTTATGGGAAAACTGTAGATTTTAATGAGGGTTTACAATGTGTTTCAATCAGGGGTGGTCGATGAAAGCCCTCACTTAAACTAAGCTGTTGTCAACCATTTTATATTACTTCCGTTGTGTGAAGTGAAGCCTTCAGTGGAATGAGGGATGGACTTTAGAGTCTGTTCTAAACTATAAAACTCAAACTTCACTGTTATTCACTTATTCAGTAGGCAATTACTACTGACCTATTTGCTTAGAAAAAAATTTAACAGATCTATCGGTAAAGAAGTAAAATGCATTCCAAATGATCTAAAGGTTCTTCAAAGTATTAAAAATGAACAAAAAATGCCGAAAAAATATAAAAATGACCTATTAGTTGAAAAATGTCAAAAATGCAATATAAGAAATTATTTTTTTACGTTGATATTAATATAGAAAGGATTTTTATATTAATAGGCATCGTCCTAATGTGAAAAATAAGATGATGACTTTTAATCAACGTCCGCCCCCTATTAATCACTCTTGCACAGAGAAGTGGAAAGATCGATTTTGAATGCATTGGTAATTGTATCTCATACAAAGTGTTGGAAATATCCGTTTTTTGATATAAAAAACAATGAAAATAATGATTTTTTACCACATTGTTTCTCTTGGAAATGACCGAGCTAGAATAAAAACAGTGACATATTCACAATTTGACTCCATAAACATAATGAAGCCGTAAAAAAGTCATTTGTTGTTTTCGGTGGATATGACCGGTTTTGTTCGCAACCTCCACATTTGCTGGTCGTAGTTACTGTAAAGGCCCATTCACAATGAAAATTAAACATAACCGTAACATAAACACAGAAGTTTGCGCCCAGGCTACCAAATGGGATCATTCACAATGATTCACATAAGCATTGACATAAACATTACCGTAAGACGTTAACATGAAAGTTTGCAAACTCCAAACTTTCATGCCTATGCTTACGTTATTTGCAAACAGAACACAATCGTGGAGCGCTGAAGTATACGACAGAATATGAGGAAATGGCGTCATTGTTATGTTTCCATGGTTACCAAGTATGTTTGCTGTTATTTTTATGTTCTCATTGTGAATGATGGTATGACTTCTTGATTTTACTGTAACATTAAGTTAACTCTTACGTTATGTTTAATTTTCATTGTGAATGAGCCTTAAGGTTGAAAAATTAAAGCTTGAATAAAATAATTTAGGAAAACTGAATAGCACTTGGCCTTCAATCAATATAGTAGCACAGTCTACTATATACAGTCGCGAAGCTTGAGGTGATTTTTTGCAAATCTCGTGATAAAGCGCTCCAAGCGGTTAGCAACTAAAAACAATAGATTGTCCACGGTCGACTTTGGACTGTGTCATATTTCCATCGAGTGCTAGCTCGTTGCGTATTTCACATTGATGCTTGTGAAATGTTCGTTATTGGTTGTAATGAAAATTTTAATGGCTAAAATACAATAATTGGAATAATAATATTTTACTAGAGACGTAGAAAAATTAAGTTTGTTTTAATGAAATTTATTGATCACGTTTTATTTTCAATTCTGGTGGGATTATTATTGCTTAGGCCTACTTTTTTTTTCAAAGGATATGTTTTTAATTATAGCTGTTAATTTTGTTGTTATTTTTATTTGTTACTTTACTAGAGACGTAGAAGAAGTCTGTTACAATAAAATTTATTGATCACGTTTTATTTCCAATTCTGGTGTGATTATTATTGCTTAACCTCATCCCACTTTGTTAACTACGTAAGCCTACACTACAAGTACCGGTACACGTAAGTTACTCCATTAATTCATATTTCCATTATTATTGTTGTAAAGGGAAATGAAAATTAATATTTATTGGTTTCATAGTTAATTATCGCTATAATCTTGAATGAGTGAAGCGATTATAGCAAATTTCAGTTCGTTTTGCACAAACAAAAAATAATATTAACCTATTTCTTGCAGGTATCTTCGAGTTTATGGTAGAATTTAATATACTTCATTAAAATAATAAATTAACTTTATGCATTTAATATTTCAATAATGGAAGGAAGGTGTTAATTTTTCCAAAAGCACACAACGAAAGTGTAACATATTTTGTCGTCTACTAGGAGAGAGATCTGCGATGATGAGGCGATAGTAGCGATCCTAGTGGTGGGCAACTACCCATGTTTGCATTTTTAGTACATATTGAGCTTCGCGACTGTATATAGTATACTGTGATAGTAGTGCTTGTTCTCTTTCCTACTTTGTGCTGCTTTCGGTCCTATCTCGAATTTCCTAGCAGTCGTTTTGTAAATCCTAATTATTATGTGATTTGGTTGATCATAAATGAAAATAATATTACAGTACGATTGGAATAGGGCCTATTATTTTCAGTAGGCCTACTCTGTTGTGCGTTCAGCCTATTAATATAAATTGGACAGAACATTTCAATCGACACGCGGAAATTTATTACTATCTAAACGAACTACGAATAGTGACCAGAATATGTTTTAGAAATAATTTACATTTCCATAAACGGTACAGGTTAAAATTGGTGTTGCGGGTTATGGCGGTATTTAGAGGTTTGAAGTAAATGTGATAATTAGAGACGGAACGAAATTGCACAAAGAAGCGTGAAAATGTGGCAAAGCTACACAAGTACGTAAACTGATATCCTGCTATTGTTTCTAATTATGGGTTTTAATTGGCCATTTATCGGTGACAGGTTGTTTAATGCAGTGTGAGAAAGCCACAAACAACTCTGCAAATAAGCTTTCATGCTTCTGCATGGTTGTGTAAGTGGTTCTCCGTTGTGCAATAATGGTGTGTTAGTGGCTATGGACCCACTGGACCCTGATTTCAGTTCCCAGAGGATATTGTAAATTTATTTCAACTCAACAATAATTCCTTTCGACAATTTACCTTAAACGCTCTCGTCAACAATAGGAGTTGCTCTCCACACCGTAACACAGTATTCGTTAGTGTACTCCACTGACGACAATGACAATTTACTTGGACTGTTAACAACAATGAACTGTTAATCTTAACTAATATTTACAAAGCACTATTTACAACACAGAACTGTCAGTTCTCAGTTCACAGTTCTTCTAGCTCAGTCACTCAAGCTCATAGTATCTCGAACCACAGACCTTCAGAGACAGTCCACTGTACTCGAACTCAGGTCCCTCCAACTGCGGTCCACTGCACTCGAACTCAGGTCCCTCCAACAGCGGTCCACTGCACTCGAACTCAGGCCTTCGGATGCTGACACAGTTGCGGATGCACACTCGAGTCGAACTCCGGTACACAGGACTGGCTGGCTTGCTCTGTTCACTGGCTTACTCACTGAATGGCTGAATAAACTGAAACTGCTCGCGTTCACTTGCGCGCGTAATTTATACTCACACCACAGTTTCTGGAAAGTACGACTTCTCGAATTGTCTGGCTATCTCCACTTCGACGGACTTCTGGAAGAGTCGGGAGGGTCCGTCCCCCCTTCACTCCGTTCGCAGCAGTTGCGCGCGCACTCTCCCTCGCCGCGTAGGCCCCTTTCCCCTCTCTTCTCTCCGCCGCGCGCCGTCCCTCCGTGCTCCGTGAAGCCCGTGTCGGCTCACGCGCGATCTGCTCTCTTCCGGGGCGCTGGTCGTGAGTTCGAATCTCACGTCGCTGTCACAATATATTTGAGAAATACTATTTCCATAGGGACTTAATTTATTTGTGTTGTATTAGGGACTGAGTTTTTTTTAATGTATTTCACTCCCACCCCCTCTACTACTAAACTTCCAACCGTACTCCATACAGAACCAAGGCGGCGTATGCGGTCATAGTAAACAATACTGAGTTGGTGAGTATAGTACGTTCCAAAAATATGTTCGCGTTTTCCAGTGACGAAAGAGCTTTCAATATTGAATCATATTTTCGCACAGATACTGTCGTCCATTTGCCTACGTCGCATCCCGGTTTCCCCCACCAGCTTCTGATCGCCCCTCTGTAAAGACTAGTAGCTGGGCTGTCATAGCTCTTTTCTGAAAACATTAATTTCTGTTGGGAATTTGACGTCTACGTAATACTATTCAACTGTTTAAAATAACTTAAATAAAAAGGCGTCGTTAAGTAATTAACTACCACGTGATTTCCCCCCCTTTCTACGACCCTGCGACAAAAGCACTTGGACGAAGAGTAGATAGCATGTCTGAGTAATTTATTTTATCTTTTCGGATCGGGCAGAAGTGAAGATTGAATTTACAGTACGTAAGGTACTCTTTTATAGAGTAGGTACAGAATTATTTCAACATGAGTTACTAGTACGAAGGACGAAACTGGTAGTGATAATATGCACAATAGAACTGAAGTCTGTACCGAAATGAACGGCCAGAATTTTAAAAAATGTGTTTAAATATCCGTATTATGATTATTTTTCAATTTAACGTCATTCTCTATATTGTACGCTAATGTGCTGTAGACAATATAATATACACTGCATAATGACTATGTCCGAATGGATAGCTCAATTCGTGAGTAAAAACACTTATTGTTAATACAGTACTGTATTTTGATTAAACAAAAACCTAATGAAAATTATCAAACTCAAAATCGCAATATTTCCTAGTTTACGTAAATGGGTGAACTACTTTTCTTCACTCCTATACCTTATGAAGCGATTTGTTTGTATTTTACGCCAGTATCATTGAACTTCAGTGGAAGGGGGTAGCAAACGGTGTTTCCGGTTCTCAGCCGTTAATCCAAAGGTATAGTCAGGTTAATATTATAAATGTTAGTAAAAATAAAACGATGTCCCTGTATATTTCACAGAACAGTAGTGGTAAGCACAATAGGCCTAAGTATCAGGCTGCTGTGTAAGCCTTCGGGCCCTTCTTCCGTACAAAAAAAAAAAGACTTCATTGTAAGACATCTTCGTCACGTCATCATCATGCCATTATTTAATTGTCGATTGTGCTTTCCTTTTTAAAGACTATGCTTTATTATACAGGATGTTGAGTTGAAATACTCACCATAGAAATTTCAATGCATAACATATAGGAAGAAGTCGAGTGGCGATAGGTCTGGAGAACATGCAGGCCACTGTACCTGTATTGTGGCGTCGACAGTTGTTATGGTTTGTTTACATGTTAAGACAGCAAACACACAACACACGACGTGTACGGGCGTCAGTCGTCTTTCGTTTTGTGTAACTTAATGCACAAGATGAATGGAGCACCACAACAAACGGCACATTCTGATGGCATTCATTTTGCATTTTGTTACTGTTATTGAATGGGAAGGTGACATTGTGATACATTTTCGAACTCGTCTTAATGTGTGTAATCAATGTAACATGATTAAGTTATGTAGTGCTATTTGAAAAATTGATTACGTCACGTGTATCTTGTACCATAATGTAGCTACATGCACCAAATCTCTACACTCATGTTAGCTCCACGATTCTAACACAACTCTCAAAAACAAAAATTCCAATACTTATCCAAACAAAAAAGTTATAATAGGTGCACAAGATAAGTGGGACACTCTATATATACATATATATATATATATATATATATATATATATATGTAGGCCTATATAACCTGAATCTCCACTCTCTTGCTAGGTTTGTAGCCAGAAGTGCTGCGATCAAATAAATAAGTTGATATATGAGTAAGCCCAAGACTTGCATTTAGTAGTGAAGCAGAGATATTAGACAAGAAGGTAAATAGCTTTTAGAAACAGCCTAGATGAGATTTTCAGACCTTCGGTTTCGTAAGGTCGGGTTACTGAAGGAAAGATGAAATGACGAAGCGAATTAAGCGTAGGCGATATCTGAGAAGGAGTTTAAAGTTACCCAGAAAAAGTGGGATAGAAAACTGATGAAAGAATGCAGCACGATATACTTCATACACTGGGTGTTCAGTTCAAAGTGTGTCATGGCTCGCTGTATAACGTCACGTGGCTAGTCGATGAGCCTAGAGAACTCAATCTTCCTACACTTCCGCAGAGGTGTATTACTTATCTGCCAGAGAAGTTGCCTAGCAAGTACGGCGTTCATTCAGAAGAGTACTTACCGATACGTACCGTAACGCCGGTAGTGGCAGGAATGTGAACTGTTTCGAAACATGTACTGAGGTGAGTTTTTTCTTACTGTCGGGATATGGGGAGAAGGTTAAGACGATTACTTACGTATTTGTTGACATTAACTTCGACGGTCAACATGGACATGAAGCATTTGATTTGTATTTTGGAATGTTGCCTGTACGCAACCGATGATAACAAATACCCTGCGTACGACTTGCCCGCGCAAAACACAGTTGGGAAGAGGTTATGGTAGCACACAGACCGTACAGACCGCCATCTGTTGCTACGACGTTCAAGTTATACCGTACACGTTCTCAAGTTCAGATTGAACGCTTTTATTAATAGGCAACTTCTCTGACACAAAAGCTGAAACTCGCTTCAAATCGCTGACTCATCAAGTGACGTCATGACACACTTTGAGATGAACATCCAGTATTAGCTCTGAACTACATACCTTTCAGGAAACTGAGCAAAAATCCTTACAGAAACAAGTCTATAATAGTACATTATGCAACGAGCCTATAGTGGTAGTAATTAAGACGCAAGTATGATTGTTTATGAAACGAGCGCAAGCGAGTTTCATAATTTTCATACGAGCGTCTTAATTATCATTATATGCAAGTTACATACGACTTTTTATGCTCGACCATATTTCTAACTTGAAATTATTTAAAATTAGGTCTTCTTATGGTTATGTGCGAGCTGACCTGAATTGTGAGATGTGCGCAGACGCGAAAGTATTGATTTTTTCCGAGGCCGAATGTCATTGACCTTGGCAGAGAATAAGATGAAGATTACTCTGATATAACCTGGAAATTGATTTAGAATTGAAAAACGAGATGACAAATGGAATTTATTTGAATATTATTTACAATTAACGCTAATTATTATAGCAACAGAACATAACCTTCTGCGACAGTATTGGACTTCCAGCCTCCGTGACTTTTTGCTAATTGTCTTTCGATTGCATATCCGAGAATAATCAATATAACGGTACAAAGCTGACTTGTCATGGGCGGAACACCTGAACTTGAATGAGTAGGTGTACTTTAATGACATGCATTAAAGGACTGCTACCAGGTGTATAATTACTACATTTCCGCATCAAGCATAAATGAATAAAAATAACAAGAATGCACTTTTATCACCTGTAAAATAGATCGGTCCTTAAAAATACACAAACTCTCTAATGCCATCGAAAGTCAAACACACAAAAAAGTAGATTTTATCCCAGAATTACATATGCTAAGGCAGAAACGTCTGGAAATGGAATCCGGATTCGTGGAAATGACAAACTCGCGCTGTAGCACTGAACTCTAGGAATAACTATATCCTTGCACTGACACACTTTGTCAAATTGCTTGCGAATGGTAACCGTATAGAAAGTGGAGTGCCTAGTACACAGAGTTACTTGGACTAGTTGCAGTTCCCGATTTTGCTGCAATGTAAACTAGGTTTAATGGATTGCGTAGCAACCACTGGTCCTTGGGAGGCGAAGTAAAAGCACACTGTGAATCCATACGGACATAGTTTACAGCGCCGCGTCTTAGTTCCCGCGCACATCACATTTTGTATTAATTCTAATGAAAATTAACATTTTTAATTAGTTTTTATGTGGAGTTTGCAATAATTACAAAAGGATGCATACCATGATATGTACCTCATGTACGAGATTTTTCATTAATTACATTGGCGTTCGTTATAATTTTCGAATGAATTCACAATGTCAGCATTTTTTGTGTTCCACCATCCAAAAAATATAACGTTTAGTTTGCGGTATTTTGAATAAAATATGCTGTATGCGTAACATACAAAAAATGAAACCCTGCGTCAGAGATTTTTGATTAAATTTAAGAGTAAACATAAATATAAATACATTTAATGAAATTGGAGTTCATTAAAATATCATTTGAAATTGAAGTGTTCAATATGTGGTACGCAAACCCAGGCCCCGATATTTAAATGTACCCTAGAATAGGACAGAAAGATCATCATCACCATCCATCATCATCATAATGATAAACTTCAGGCGGCAACGCATTTACCTATCCGGAGCTGTGGAATGGAATGATAACATCATAACGATACTGCTCTTCAACTAAAACTCCCGTGCGGAAGTAAGTTTCAAGAATAAATTTATAATGCTGTGTCGCCCTTAAGAAATATTTTAATTAGTAATTAGATCAAGTTTGATTTTAATTATAACATGGATGACATTTATTTCTTGTTAAGGTGAAGATTACGAAACCAAAAAAAAAAAAAAAAAAAAAAACAAACAATACTCAATATCAACAACTTCATCTGTTCCATGATGATTAAATTGACTCGGTGATGATGATCTCATAAATACACAGTAGGCCAAAAAAAGGCACAAAATTAGAAATACTCTATTTTCAGAAATGCATAATTTATAATGAATACACTGTTGGAAAGAGTAGACTTTAAAGATGAGCAGTACTTATGTTTTTTTAAAGCTCAATTAAAATCTTATGGAGGTCAATACACAATCATGCGAAAAATGTGGCTTTTGAAGACAATTTATTACTTCAAAATACAGAAATTGAATGTTGGTAAAATTAATAATAATTAATGATCTTTCAAATAATCAAAATTAAAAATGATGCTCTATGTGACCATCATTTACCCGCACAACCATTTGTAGGCGTCTTCTCCATTGTCCAATAGCACTGGATATATTCTGTCTTTGATCAAGCCGGTCCCAACATTCAAGGCGGCGTTGTCTTAAATGTTCAATATTACGAATTCTTGTTTTCTAGTAAACTGCTTTTTGTAATTGACTCCACACGAAATAGTTCATAGGATTAAGACCTCGTTTGAAACTCCGGCGGAAACCGTCAGAGAATCTGAGAAATGCAATCTTTCACGCAATAATCTCTCAGGAGGAATATCATGTCCGTATCTCGCTAATCAATCGTTCTGTACACTTGAAACAGACCATTCTCGCTGAGTGTAGTTTCTTACAATTTGACGGGCAGATAAATTGTCACATTTATGTAAGTTTTTAATGAAAATCTTGTCTTCTTTCGTTAAGCGACCCATTATTCACAAAATGAGAACTCAAAACGGAAGAAAAATGATAACACAACAACGGCTTGGCCTGCTGAACTCGTAAGACCATAATGCTTAGTTCGGCATAAACGATCGATTTTGCAAAAATAAGAAATAATGTTTAATTAAAATTACAGTACTTTCCCGGTCTACAAGGACTGTAAAATTTGCCTGTGAAATAAACTTTCAAGTGAAATCATTAGCTACTGGAATATAACCATTTAAATGTTGTGCCTTTTTTTGGTCCACTGTGTATGTACTGGAAGTACCATTCAAAATTGAACACGGTATATAAGAACAGCGAAGAATTATTGTTGCTCATTTGTAGAGTCCTGCGTCTGGCTACTTTGAATACAAGTTAGGTGTACATCGATCATACTACCATAGCTTGGCAAGCAAGCTACGAGTCAACACTTCTCGCTGTAATCTTCTCGTACACTTCGGTACTGTGTGTTTACATCTGTTATTCGTGTACCTGTGTGTGTGTGTATAAGTCTGTGAACAACAGGAATACAACTTGGATTTAATAACAACAATAACGAAGTAGTACAGGGACATCATTTTATTTTTGCTAACATTTTTAATATTAACTTGCCTATATCTCTGGATCAACGCCGTTTGCTACCTCCTTCCACGACTGGAGTTCGATGATACTGGCGTAAAATACAAACAAATCACTTTACTAGGTATAGGAGGGAAGAAAAGTAGTCCATCCATTTACGTTAACTAGGAAATATTGCGCTTTTGAGTTTGATCATTTTCATTAGGTTTTTGTTTAATCAAAATACAGTACAGTATTAACAATGAATGTTTTTACTCACGAACTGAGCTGTCCATGTGGAAGTATTCATTATGCAGTGTATATTATACTGTCTACAGCACATTAGCGTACAATATAGAGAATGAAGTTAAATTGAAAAATAGTCATAATATGGATATTTAAACATATTTTTTTAAAATGGTGGCCGTTCATTTCGATACAGGCTTCAGTTCTAATGTGCATATTATCGCACTATAGACTATTGTACCTAATCCCAATTACCAGTTTCGTTCTTCGTACTAGTAACTCATGTTGAAATAATTCTGTACCTACTCTATAAAAGAGTACTTCACGTACTGTAAATTCAATCTTCACTTCTGCCCGATCCGAAAAGATAAAATTACTCAGACATACAGTACTATCTACTGTCCGTCCAAGTGGTTACGTCGTAGAAAGAGAGGAAATCACTTGACAGTTAATTACTTAACTAGACCCTTCTATTTAAGTTATTTTAAACAGTTGTATAATATTACGCAGACGTCCAGTTCCTAACATAAATTAATGTTCTCAGAAAAGAGCTAAGACAGCCCAGCCACTAGCTGACGAATAAAAGCTGGTGGGGGAAACCGGGATACGACGTACGCAAATGGACGACAGTACCTGTGCGAAAATGATTCAATATTGAAAGTTCTTTCGTCACTGGAAAATGCGAACATATTTTTGGAACGTACTGTTTACTATAACCGTAAGGCTACTATGACTGTATATGAGGTCTTGGATCTGTGTGGAGGACGGTTGAACTTCATTAGTAGAAAGGGTGGGAGTGAAGTATATTAAAAAACTCAGGTACAATAAAAATTGAAGTAGAAATAAAATGATGTCTCTGTATATATTTAAAAGAAGCTTATAGGGTATGCAATAAATTATAATTTTTATTAGTAACAGATGGAAGATGGAGCCAGCCCCTTTAAAAATTATACCATTTGCTATAGATATGAGTAGGACATACTCTTTCCTCAGCATCCTAAATAAACTAAGTTTTGATAACATTATTGAGTTCGTTGAAATCTTTGTGACCATTCATAAGATACTGTATTTTCCAATTTATGTTGGCAATAATGATACGTTGGTGTAATTGCTCCTAGGTTGAGTGAAACTCCTAGTTCAACAGGATGGAGTAGATAACTTCGATTATTGTGACGTTTTGTTAAGTGACCTAAGTTCTGAACTGTCAGTCAAGTTACAGCGAGCTCAGAATATGTGCGTCAGATACGTGTGCAACATCCGACGATATGATCACATATCACCGTCCTTCGCAAGTCTTTCGTGGCTCCGACTTAAAGAACGCAGAACTTTACACTCTTTGTCTTTACTCTTTCGAATTCTGCACACCTCAACACCAAATTACCTTTCGTCTCGTTTCTCTTATCTATACTCCAACCACGACGTAAATACCAGATCACTTATCTGTGGCACACTAAGTATAATTCTTCATAGAACATCTTGTTATTGATCATCTTTTACAGTATCCACCTCGCGTCAATGGAATTCCTTGTCACAAAGTATTAGGGGCTACAAGACAATAAACACCTTTAAGAACAGCTTAAAAGATAACCTTATTAGCATTTCACTCCAATCATACTGATTTAAACTGTCACTGACTACATTGTTACTTCTTTCTTTTAGACATCATCCTGATTGTGCTATATTTCAAAATTGTCTCATAATAATCTCTTTCTATTATCTAATATTATTTGAAATATATTAACATTCTATGTATTTTAGCTTAATTCTGCTACACAGTTTATTTCAGTGTCTAATTAATAGTTCATAGTATTTTGTTGTTTAATTCGTAAATAACTCTTGTATACATGTAACTCTAATCTAAATCAAATTGTTGAATTCTTGTAAGTTCATGCATATGTATATACTCTTTTTGCTGGTTGAGTGGAAGAGAAGGCCTTACGGCCTTAACTCTGCCAGCTAAAATAAATCATTATTATTATTATTATTATTATTATTATTATTATTATTCGGAGGAAATCTATGACTTCACTGGGACTGGAACCCGCTACCTTTCGGCTCGCAGCATTTAATTCGCGTCACATATCGGAATGATTTCAGCACTTCGGAAAGATTTTAAGCCCTAGATGTACAGCATAACTGCCTGTCCTGTAGTCTGGAAGTCGACAGTTCGATTATGCGCGGACTTATCGATCTCCGCCCGACATATTTATGGTTCTCTCCATTCAAGCGTCGAAAAATAAAGCTTTAAATGCTTCCTCCCACATCCTCACACGGACGGCAAATGCAATCATCCAATAATTTCTACTCGGACGCCACACTGCTCCAACCGCAGATAAGATAGCGCCGTAAAAAGTAAACCGAAGTCGTAAGCAAATTTGTCACGGTGAAATGGATTTGAATAAGTGACCCTGGACTGAATTCAGAGGCGGGTTATCTTTGTACGGGAGATGAATGGACCTCTGTGTGTGCCTAGAGCATGCCAGGAATTTAAATCAGTCACGTCTTAGCCGTTCCGTTGTACCACTCAGAAATTTATAATTACAGATCACTGCTGATCGCGCGCAATTCCAGTAGCCCCGCTATAAGACTGATGTATCATATCTCAGACTTACATAAACATTAGAGAGATTAATGGTTGTTCAGCGTACAATAGGAGGACTGCAATAATGGAGACTGAGTTTTATGAGCGCATGAATGCATTATTTATTACTTTACGAATGGTAGATACCTGGTGGTAATGTCGGCACAGTACGAAAGTGACCAAACATAAAAGTGAAGAAATATTATACACACTGTATCATAACGAGAGTCCTGCGTTTGTTTACCTAAAGCCTCCAAGCAACCCGCAACAATGTAGCATAGCTTGTCGGCATCCAACGCTACTTAGTTCAGGTCTGCTGTTCAGTGAACATGCGAAAACAAAGCAAAGCTAGGCAGTTGGAAATGAGTGCTGGAATTGAAGAATTTGGTATCGAGCACGTCATTAAGAAAGAAGAAAATGTATTTTATCAGAAAATCACTGATTTTTTATGTGTACACTCTTAATTTGTTTTATTTTAAGTTTGTGCTGAAATTTATATTCTTTCATTTGTTAACTTCAAACCTTAATTAGATCAAAAGTATCTAGATGCGTTTTACTTATTGTAAAAATCACGCGTAGACAAATTCCGGACCATGGCGACTAAAAATTGTATTTGGCGTCTGAATTGTTTGAGTTCAAAAGATTTCGATTTCTTTATGTCAATAACGACTAACACATGTAGGAAGAAATTCGAATGTGATTTTTAAATGAATATCGTTACATTTGTTATGCATCTCAAGATATTGTCCTACATAGCTTCAGACCGTCTCTGAAAGAGTATGTGCATTGCATAGATATTAATATTGTTTAATATATTTATCTTAGCTCGAATGGTTTCATCATTGCATGTGTAGACAAAACGTGATGCCTTCCGAAAATAATGCAAGAGAGTGCTATTTAACTAATTTAAATTGGAAATTTATCCTTTAATAAGGGGGAAAAATTCAAATACTCTGGAGTAACAGTAAAAAAATATAAACGACACAACAGGAAATTAAACGCAGAATAAATACTGTAAGAGAAATGCTTCTTATTATTTGGTTGAGAAGCTTTTGCCATCCAGTCTGCTGTCAAAAAATCTGAAGGTTATAATTATTTATGCAACAGTTATATTTCCGATTGTTCTGTATGGTTGTGAAATTTGGACTCTTAATCTGAGAGAGGAACAGGGATTGAGGATGTATTTCCATGTATATTACTATAATTACTGCATTCTCATTATTATAAAAGCATTTATTTAGTACATAGTGTTTATAATCATTAAATCACACTACGCGAACTATAACACTTACAGAAACAATATCATTAGAGATTTGAGAATAAAATAATTAACAAAATAATAATTACATTGCATATGTGTTTTGTTTAAATTGAATCAGGTGTATTTTGACATTAATTAATGAGTTAGAAATCTATAGAAAATGCTTCAACTGCCTTGCTGTTTCATAGATATGCTTCGTGTTTTGTAGTATATCTATTAGATAACTCAGCTGTTCAGATTATAACTGGATTATAATCATTATTTCATTACAGTGGCATAATATATTTTGGTTGTTATATAAATTTCAAGGTTAATTTGGAGACAAAAGATATTGCTTTAAAAAATCCGAAAAAAGTACCTCATCGTTACCAGCAAAGACAAGTTTTGAGGTTTCATACTATTCAAAGTTCTTTTTTTTTTTTTTTTTTTCGCCCCACCCTACTATAGGTGTCCTTTTATGAAAATCTGGTCATTGTTCGTACGATTTTCTTTTGTAGAACAAAAATTTGTTTCAGTTTCCGAAGAATTAGCCCAGAATATTAATCCGCAATTAACTAGATTCATAGTTTGAAAGTATGCAAATAGTCATTTTAAGTGTGTTTATATCATCAAAGTGGATAAGGATCCTAATAACAGACACAGTTCAAATTATTTTGGAGTAATAATCTGTGTGCATTTTCCAGTTTAATTGATTATCCAGTTCCAATGAAGGAACTTTGTGCTTGTAGATTGTTTGAAATCAATTTAATTTAATCCGATAGTGAAGCAAATCAGAGCACTATTATGTGTACTAAATTTGATTATATTGAATTTATCAATACTACATTCTAATTTATTTGCATTAAAACAACCTTTCATCAGCTATCGAAATTCTATTGAAAATACCCCAGTTTCTTCTCTGTAAATAAATCGCTACTGTAACTCCAAAATCTGTCACTATCGGACTTTACTCTAAATCATTAAGCTATAGAATGAATGAATGATGAGATTGTTTATGTGGTGGTAATGATAATAACAACAATAATAATAATAATAATAATAATAATAATAATAATAATAATAATAAATTATCAGACAATACCTACTGTACATCTCACTTGACGTTAGGCTGTGTCTCAGAGGAAAAAAAATTGTTTGTATACATCTGAAGTCTGACTAGTGTAATAGCCAGTCAGCGATATATGCAATGGAGGAAGAAAGGAGCTGGCCACCATATCCCATTATCTCCTTGCCTAGTTGCCTTATGAGTGATGCCTTGTTGGTGTCACTTGTGAGGTTCAGACCTGTCTTCGGACAGTTGACTAAACAACAACATTGATATTAATAATAATAATAATAATAATAATAATAATAATAACAATTACAACTTACAAATAGTTTTTAGAGAACCCGGAGGTTCACTGCCGCCCTCACATAAGCACGCCATCGGCCACTATCCTGAGCATAATTAATTCAGTCCCTACCATCACATCCCATCTCCTTCAAATCCATCTTAATAATATCCTCCCATCTCCGTCTTGGCCTCCCCAAAAGTTTTTCCCCCTCAGATCTTCCAACTAACACTCTATATGCATTTCTGGATTCATCCATACGTGCTAGCTACATGCCCTGCCCATCTCAAAGGTCTGGATTTAATTTTCCTAATTATGTTTGATGAGGAATACAATGCGTACAATTCTGCGTTGTGTAACTTTCTCCATTCTCCTGTAACTCCTGTAACTTAGCCCCAAATATTTTCCTAAGCATCTTATTTTCAAACACGCTTAACCTTTTTTCCTCTCTCAAAGTGAGAGTCCAAGTTTCACAACCATACAGAACAACCGGTAATATAACTGTTTTATAAATTCTAATAAGATTTTTTGACAGCAGAATAGATGGCTAAAGATTCTCAACCGAATAATAACAGGCATTTCCCATATTTATTCTGCGTTTAACTTCCTCCCGAGTGTCATTTATATTTGTTACTGTTGCTCTAAGATATTTGAATTTTTTCACCTCTTCGAAGGATAAATCTCCAGTTTTTATATTTCCATTTCGTACAATTTTCTGGTCACGAGACATAATCATATACTTCGTCTTTTCGGGGTTTACTTCCAAACCTATCGCTTTACTTGCTTCAAGTAAAATTTCCGTGTTTTCCCTAATCGTTTGTGGATTTTCTTCTAACATATTCACGTCATCCGCATAGACAAGAAGCTGATGTAACCCGCTCAATTCCAAACCCTGTCTATTATCCTGAACTTTCCTAATGGCATATTCTAGAGCAAAGTTAAAAAGTAAAGGTGATAGTGCATCTCCTTGCTTTAGCCCGCAGTGAACTGGAAAACATCAGACAGAAAGTGGCCTATACGAACTCTACTGTAAGTTTCATCGAGACACATTTTAATTAATCGAACTAGTTTCTTGGGAATACCAAATTCAATAATAATATCGTGTAAAACTTCTCTCTTAACCGAGTCATATGCCTTTTTGAAATCTATGAATAACTGATGTGCTGTACCCTTATACTCACATTTTTTCTCCAATATCTGTTGAAAAAAAAAATCTGATCAATAGTCTACAGTATTTATTACTCCTAAACCGCAATGATGAATTAGAATTTTTATACCTTTTTGGAGGATAAATTCCCAATTTTTATATTTCCATTTCGTAATATGTTCAATAATAATAATAATAATATTAATAATAATAATATTAATAGTAATATTAATAATATTAATAATAATATTAATAATAATTTATTTATTTATTTAGAATATTAACGTGCAAAACAACAACACAAGGCCAATTACAGTTTAGCACGATACAGAACAGAACAAAACAACAAATGATGATGAGAATGAATGATAATAATAGTAATATTAATAATAGTAATAATATTAATCATATTAATAATAATATGGGAAATGCGTGTTATTATTCGGTTGAGAAGCTCTTATCATTAAGTTTGCTGTCCAAAAATCTGAAAGTTAGAATTTATAAAACAGTTATATTACCGGTTCTTCTGTATGGTTGTGAAACTTGGACTCTCACTCTGAGAGAGGAACATAGGTTAAAGGTGTTTGAGAATAAGGTTCTTAGGAAAATATTTGGGGCTAAGCGGGATGAAGTTACAGGAGAATGGAGAAAGTTACACAACACAGAACCGCACGCATTGTACTCTTGACCTAACATAATTAGGAACATTAAATCCAGACGTTTGCGATGGGCAGGGCATGTAGCACGTATGGGCGAATCCAGAAATGCATATAGAGTGTTAGTTGGGAGACCGGAAGGAAAAAGACCTTTAGGGAGGCCGAGACGTAGATGGGAGGATAATATTAAAATTGATTTGAGGGAGGTGGGGAGTGATGATAGAGAATGGATTAATCTTGCTCAGGATAGGGACCGATGGCGGGCTTATGTGAGGGCGGCAATGAATCTTCGGGTTCCTTAAAAGCCATTTGTAAGTAAGTATGAATAATAATAATAATAATAATAATAATAATAATATTTGTGACAGAAGATACGAACCAACGCACATTCCGTAGCGCTGTTTAGAACTGTACAGTAGAGTGAATGAAAGTTGTAATTTGTATGCTGGTTGGTAGTAATAGGGTCGCATAATGTACATGTATATGCCCGCTCGAGTTGTACCACCTGCAGCAGTGCCCCATATGGAAGGGAACATGACAGCAACGGGAGATGATCTCACCTCTTAGTTCACGATATTGTCAGACAACTCTGCAGTACGTGCAAGCGGTGCTCCCTGCGGGCCCAGCTAAACGTTGCTGATATTCATACCCCACACTTTTCTAATGACGGTTATTTACTTAACATTCCTTTTATGACTGAAGTACCAGCGAACCTGGCATCGACTCCCGGCATAGAAGTGGAAATTCATCTGCGATACAGTGGACTGAATTTAATGACGTGTGTCTTTTTTATTGTAACTACTGACTCTCTGAGTTCGTCACTTCCTTCTAAATATTAGTTTATGCACTACAAGGTGAGTAAAAAGTATGAAATGCTGCTTGCAGCTTTCATATTTTCAATTTTATGGAGAAACTTTATACAGGGTGTAAGAAGATAAGTGCCGTCCTTTGCACAGTCGCCGGGGACAGTCTAGAGCAGGCCTGCACAAGGTTTGCGCTCTCCGAGCCGGCTCACAGCTCATGAGCGGAATGCAGATATTAGCTGCGCTCTGTATAGGGTGAACTGGAAGAAGGGGTGATCTCGTACAAAATGTACACAAGGTGTTCATGAAATGAATTCCCATTCAATGTTTACAAAACTATCTTGGACTATTATTAATTAATAAAGAAATATTTATTTTACAGAAGTAATAAAAATTCTATAGCTACTTAAATGTACAATATCATTTTGTTATATTTTTATTTATCAGTACATCAAAACGGGGTTTTATGTTGTTGGCAGCTGAAAGGAACAGTAGCGTACTGGTCGTAATGAAACATCAGTTACAGATGTTCGATGTCTGCCTTTATTAAAGTTGATTATAGAAAACAGTTGCTCACAAATATAAATGTTGAGCCAAACATAGCAATCATTTTCACAGCCAGCCTGTGTAGTCGTCGATATTATTGCTAATGTTTAGTCTTGTAAAACTCAACCCGGCTAGTAGTATTATTCAAATGATCTTTAGCTCTTAGGTCACATTGAAGATCAATAAGTTCGAGCTGTAAATCGTTAAATGTTAAATGTTATGTTCCGTCTTTTAGACTCCTCCATACTATACTGTAGCAGTAGGTAAGCAACGTGAAACAGTTACTGAGAATAGTACTACACACTGCACTCCACTAGATAATTGAGTGCTCGTTTCCCTCTCCTCCACCTATAGCAAGTCTACGTCATTCTGACGTATCTTCCTAAACTATAAAACATCTTTGATCTTCCTCTCCGTTTCGGCGAGCGGTGCAGGCCTGGTCTAGAGGATCAAAAAATGTTCATACAACATAAGGTCAAAACTTGATAGTTTTCCCAGAAAACAATACTTATTTTCTTATTTTGGTGTTATACAGAGTGTTTCCGAGGTGGTGTTACAAACTTTCAGGGATGATGGCGAAGGGCACATGTATCAATTTGAGGCAAGGAACCATGGTCCGGAAATGACTGAGCCGATAGTTATAAGCAAAAATATTTGTGTGGAAATGAAATTGTAATTTGGCACCACGTGTCCTCCTTCCCTTAACCTTTGGAACAGTCGTGGAAAGATGGTATGGGCCGGATGTCTACTACGTGGGTACTTGTCCCGATACAATCTGTGAGCTTGTCTACTGTTCCCATTGGCTATCCGTATTCGAAAATCAGATCTGCTTATTCCGCTCTCGTGTACTCCTCCATTTCACTAGGACTGATCGACTGGACACTGCAACTTGTTCACATACACTGCTGTCTACAGACGTGCATATCAGGACCGACCATGTCCGTTACACATTACGCTATCTGCATTGCTTTAGTGTAGTTTCCTGTCCCCACCCCTCAGACAGCGCACTGAATGGAATACTGTAAGTAGACAACGTAAACAACGTCAGATGAATACAGTATGTGTAAGGTGTACAAATAAATACACATAAATAAGGTGTACAGAGGAATAAAATTATTTAATTTCCACACAACTATTTTTGCTTGTAACTTTCGACTCGGTCATTTCCGGACCAGGGTTCCTTATCTCAAATTCATATATGTGCCCTTCCCCATCATCCCAGAAAGTTTGTAACACTACCTCGGAAACACCCTATATGGCTTATATCGTTAGTAAAATTACGAGTTGGTATATCTAGCAGAGTTAATATTAATTGAAATAAATATTTGTGTGTTCTATTAAGTTTTCGTGAAATTAAATAAAAATACAGCCTTAAATTTATTAATATTGTGGCGTGAGAGACGTGACAATGTGTTCAGCAGGCAGTACTCTGCACAGACGTAAGTACGAGTCAGCCGAGTTCAAGCTCCCTGTCCATAGGTCTACTGCAGAGTGGATGGCAGTTCAGTACAGGGTATTCGATAAGCAACTTACAATGTCATTTACAGTTTCGGAATATCATTTGTTATTAATTATTTATGGAGAAAGTCGTCTTAATTCAAGTGAGGCAAGAAGGATGTACCGTCAACGTTTCCTCAAATAAGGAGGAGGATGATCTAGACCAGTGATGTCAACTTGACTGAAAACGGGCATCGGGCACTCAGCACTGCTTCCGTGCGGGGCAAGCGTGCATTACCTCTTGCTCGGCATTATACAACCCGTCTGACGAAACATTGCAGTTTTCAGATGGGGGGTGCTCGTGTGTCGCGATTGCGATCCGCTCAGTCTCGATGCGTGGCGAGTCAGCTGGAGAAATATTGGTACAGTCTGACAATAAAAACATCAACAATTGTTATGAACATAATCAAATACAGTTACCAATACCATAGTTGAATGTACTTATTCCTTTGCTATGGTCGTGCCAGAGAATCAGTCCTATAAGACAAAGTATATGATTATGTCTCGTGACCAGAATATTGTACGAAATGGAAATATAAAAATTGGAGATTTATCCTTCGAAGAGGTGGAAAAATTCAAATATCTTGGAGCAACAGTAACAAATATAATTGACACTCGGGAGGAAATTAAACGCAGAATAAATATGGGAAATGCGTGTTATTCGGTTGAGAAGCTCTTATCATCCAGTCTGCTGTCCAAAAATCTGAAAGTTAGAATTTATAAAACAGTTATATTACCGGTTCTTCTGTATGGTTGTGAAACTTGGACTCTCACTCTGAGAGAGGAACATAGGTTAAGGGTGTTTGAGAATAAGGTGCTTAGGAAAATATTTGGGGCTAAGCGGGATGAAGTTACAGGAGAATGGAGAAAGTTACACAACACAGAACTGCACGCATTGTATTCTTCACCTGACATAATTAGGAACTTAAAATCCAGACGTTTGAGATGGGCAGGGCATGTAGCACGTATGGGCGAATCAAGAAATGCATATAGAGTGTTAGTTGGGAGACCGGAGGGAAAAATACCCTTAGGGGGGCCGAGACGTAGATGGGAGGATAATATTAAAATGGATTTGAGGGAGGTGGGGTATGATGAAAGAGACTGGATTAATCTTGCACAGGATAGGGACCGATGGCGGGCTTATGTGATGGCGGCAATGAACCTTCGGGTTCCTTAAAAGCCATTTGTAAGTAAGTAAGTATTAAAGCTTCTTAATTTATTTGTAATAAGCATTGAGATTAGTTGGGCTACATTTGCACTGTTGTTACCGCGGTCATTCATTCATAGTGTACTGCCCAAGGGCAGGTATTTCACTGCAAATCCAGCATTCTCCAGTCTTTCTATTTTCTGCCTTCCTCTTAGTCTCCGCATATGATCCATATAATACCTTAATGTCGTCTATCATCTGATATCTTCTTCTGCTCCAAACTCTTCTCCCGTTCACCATTCCTTCCAGTGTATCCTTCAGAAGGCAGATGTTACAATATACAAATTTTATAACACAATACAGTGCGGTATATAAATTTGTGTAATTTTTTTCATTTTATATCATAAAACAGAGACTTTGAAATAATAATAATAATAATAATAATAATAATAATAATAATAATAATAATAATAATAATAATAATAATAATAATAATAATAATAATAATAATAGGCACAATCTCACAATTCGATTTTCTTTTCATTCTTATTGCTATATTAATAGCACAGTCTACTATATACAGTCGCGAAGCTTGAGGTGATTTTTTGCAAATCTCGTGATAAAGCACTCCAAGCGGCTAGCAACTAGAAAAACAATAGACTGTCCACGGTCAACTTTGGACTGTGTCGTATTTCCATCGAGTGCTAGCTCGTTGCGTATTTCACATTGATGCTTGTGAAATGTTCGTTATTGGTTGTAATGAAAATGTTAATGGCTAAAATACAATAATTGGAATAATAATATTTTACTAGAGACGTAGAAAAATTAAGTTTGTTTAAATGAAATTTATTGATCACGTTTTATTTTAAATTCTGGTGGGATTATTATTGCTTAGGCCTACTTTTTTTTCAAAGGATATGTTTTTAATTATAGCTGTTAATTTTGTTGTTATTTTTATTTGTTACTTTACTAGAGACTTAGAAAAAGTCTGTTACAATAAAATTTATTGATCACGTTTTATTTCTAATTCTGGTGTGATTATTATTGCTTAACCTCATCCCACTTTGTTAACTACGTAAGCCTACACTACAAGTACCGGTACACGTAAGTTACTCCATTAATTCATATTTCCATTATTGTTGTTGTAAAGGGAAATGCAAATTAATATTTATTGGTTTCATAGTTAATTATCGCTATAATCTTGAATGAGTGAAGCGATTATAGTAAATTTCAGTTCGTTTTGCACAAACAAAAATAATATTAACCTATTTCTTGCAGGTATCTTCAAGTTTATGGTGGAATTTAATATACTTCATGAAAATAATAAATTAACTTTATGCATTTAATATTTCAATATGGAAGGAAGGTGTTAATTTTTCCAAAAGAACACGACAACAAAAGTGTAACATATTTCGTCGTCTGGTAGGAGAGAGATCTGCGATGATGAGACGATAGTAGCGATCCTAGTGGTAGGCAACTACTCATGTTTGCATTTTTACTACATATTGAGCTTCGCGACTGTATATAGTAGACTGTGTTAATAGTAAACAACGTAACTGAAGCTGATTCGCCAATCAGATTGATTATTTAATATTGAAACGCGCCCTGCAAATTCATTGTAGTAAACAATTTTTCTCTCCTTCCAACATACTCAATTCTGAAGGAACTACTGTACACCCAAGGAGAACATTTAGGCTGGAACTGTTATGGCCTCTGAGAGAGTACCTGGAGTGTACGTTACACATACTCCAGGTCCTATGAGAAAGATTCTGTCAAACTCCTACTGTTATTTTGGAATAGAGTGTTCCGATCTATAGTTCTTTTTCTGGAACTGTTATTTTCTCGGAACTGTTTCGAAAGTACTGTTATGTTATTGTTCCCTATCTCTATCATAGATCCATCTACTGTGGATGTAGATTGTGCTCCTGCGTAGCTTCAGCTAGAAATGACAGACTGATAATGTGATAATGAACTGAAAGTGATATACATACAGCATAAAAGCAGGAAAAAGTCTGTGTGATTTTTATTCACATTTTCCATTAGATTTCTCAGGCTTCATCAGCAGCTTTCGACAGACTGTGCATGTTCGGATCCACATACATATACGAACATTGTTTTCTTTAATGAAAATAAATAAATCCCACCACACAACTAGTTAATTCATCTGACTACAATCTACAAATTTTTCTCAATTCATGCACTGCCTAGATCATAGTGCATAATATTGAGCAATCAGTACGCAATAAAGAGGCTAAAAAATCTTAGCATTACAGAAGATCAGGAAATATTTTTACTAATGGTCATGCAGTAACAAAATGAAAAGAAAAAGTAGAAATTTAAAATGCAGTATAGTACTTAGTTTTATCCAGCTTTCATTTCATCCCTAACTTATCAACCAATTGCTTTCATAAATGTAAGTACCAGTATTAGGCATTCACATTACTTTAAGTTTAATTTGATCAGTATGAGAAACATTTATTATCAACAGTAATCTCACTAGACGTTTTGATTTATCTAGAGAAAATCAAAACTCGAGTAGGATTTAATTGACTATTACACGATTAGAAGAAAGTATATAAAGATTAGAAGTAACGAAGTACTCCAATACAATAAAATATTAATTGACTTACGAAAATACAACTGTTTTCAAATGTATTATTGTACCATCTCAACATTACAAATATTACGCTAGATGCATGCTAGATGGCAGTAGTGAGCAATGCCTTCTCGTCGAGAAGTTCTCGATCTATATACACGATGGCAATGTTACTAGTCAAGAAGGCTTTGTTGATTCAGTTTCATTTTTATTAAAATGCAACATTCCACTTCAATTATCCGAATCCCAGTAATCAACGTCACTTGATAGATGATTTTCAATAAATCTTAATATTAAACAATCTCTGATACGTGACTATCCATAATATCACATAGCAGAAGCTATAACATAACCTAACTAATATACACAAGTGTTAGAAAAGTTTTAATTAACGACGATAACATAAAAAAATAAACATGAAGAATTTTAAAAGGAATAATTATTGAATGTACAATTTTCAAATTTGAATGTGGTTGGTGGTTCAATTGATGTTATATTGGACGTGTGCGTAATAGAAGTGGAACTCGTTGATTTAGGCCTACATGGTGTATTCAACTTATTCAGAATTTCCGAATGAATAATTTTAAAAGGAATAATTATTGAATGTACAATTTTCAAATTTGAATGTGGTTGGTGGTTCAATTGATGTTATATTGGACGTGTGCGTAATAGAAGTGGAACTCGTTGATTTAGGCCTACATGGTGTATACAACTTATTCAGAATTTCCGAATGGTGCTCTTCATTTATTTGTAAATTGGATTTCAGAAGATGCATAGGTATGACCAGTGATCTTTATTAATTCTTGTTCTCGAATGCCAATGCGAGTCATATTTGAAACTGCTGTGCATCAACTGGAGTGGTTTGTAATTATATATATATATATATATATATATATATATATATATATTTTGACGTCCAGACCAGCGCAGTTTCAAATGTTGGCAAACAAAGAAACAAATGCTAGGGACGCGATAAAATTAAACAAATGCTAGGGACGCGATAAAATTGTGCGATAAGCAGCCATGATTGGTTGAAATACGTCCTTTCGTACCGTTTTATTGGTCAAAAGTAGTATGACGTAGTATGAGTGTAATAGTCACGAAAAAGCAGCCACCATCGCAAGCTTCCGCTGTGCCCGCGGCAGCGAAACACAAGCGCAGCGGGCTTCAGAGCTGCCTGAGATGACGTCACAGGGCATCGAGTTGACGACCACTGGTCTAGACTTCGAGTGGAGCCTACTCGAAACCTGGATAATCAGAGAACCTCAGTGTAGTCAGCTGACGTGGGTTGGGAGAGCGCCTAGCTAATGTCAGCGCAAAAGATCACTCATGTTGACAGAGGAGGAGGGTTCGTCCTGCCCTTCAGAGTAACAATAATAATAAATCCACCCACTACGCTTACGGGGATTGTTTACTTGTTTAAGGTCGTCTAATGTTGTGTCAGTCAATATTGCTGTACATCTGGTTTGCTTGTTTGCAATTCTGCCCGTAGATATGCCTCCACAAAGGCAGTAGGAGTTAATTACCACCCACTTACACATCTGCGTGGGAGTTCGAGTGAAATCCGTGATGACCGATGCGATGGCAGAACTTTTAACTCTGACCTTTGCTTGTAAAAATATGGTAACAATTTGAAACAAAACTAAATTCACGAGTACATAAGGGGCCATCTCACCATTATTATTATTATTATTATTATTATTATTATTATTATATAATAATAATTTTTATTTATTTATATATTTATTTGCTGGACAACAGCCATTGGCCAATAAAAGTCCAGTACAGTGATACAATTAATACAATAAAATGAATAACTATGGTACAAATTAAATAATTGAGTTAACAACAAAATGAAGAACATAGATTACAATAAAAGATTAATTTACAAGAATTAATACTACAAATTTTAGGGCAAGGAGTTGATTATTAAAAAGTATTACCAATTTGTGTATAGGATTATGCAAATAATATCAACAAAGACATTGCCGTATTCTAATACTTCTATACATTGAATGGATCGAAGTCGCCTACATTTAAGTTAGCATTTTTAATACATCTGGAGAGGAAGATTAAAATTTTTAATATAGAAGAGTTTGTGATGTGTCATGTCCTTCATAGGAATACGAAGGCTGACACAGTTTAAGAAAGAATGGCAATTAATGTCACCTTTAAGGACCTTACATAAGAATAAGTTATCGAGATCATGACGTCTGGCATACAAGCTTCGACATTTAAAGTGCTAGCATTTTTTTTATCATAGTTATACCCAGAGTTATTAGGCAGAAATCTGTACGAACATAATGAAATAAATTTCCTTTGAATATTTTCCAGTTTTGCCGAATCAGTACTAGTAATAGAATTCCAAACTACAGATGCATATTCGAGTTTCGATATCACTAATGTATAGTATAGTATTAAAAGAGAGTCAGGTGTTGAAAAAGAGTAAGTAATTGACCGAATTATTCCTAACATTCTTATTGCATGGTTATAAATATAATCAATGTGGTTATGAAAATATAATTTATTGTCAATTAATACACCGAGGTATCTAATAATAAATGAACAACAAATTACAGTTATCAACAGTCATTGTCAACAACCATAATTAATCAGCCTCTGTTACTGTCAGTAACGAATTATCATCACCAATCATCGCAAATTACCAATTGCCATTACTGTCATCAATGAAACCCGGATTTCTAAGCACAATCAAACAAAATAAGCTAGCAAATAAGCAAGAAAAATGGTGAAAATAAGCATCAAATTAAGCAAAAACGAATACACGGAAATATTATGACAAATTATTTGTTTCGTAGAACTCTTGCATTATTATTATTATTATTATTATTATTATTATTATTAGGCCTATTATTATTATCGTCATCCATCATTTTATTGAATTATTATTATTATTATTATTATTATTATTTTACTGAATTATTATTGAAAATGTACCACTAAAACTCGATTGTACACCCACATTGCTTTTAATCAGTTGCTGGTTTAACTTAGATTTATTCTTAAATCCCTCCTTATGCCGAGTTGTATTAATATGCTGCACAATGTTATATTTTTTCTTCGCAGAAACACTCTTTTCACACACCAAACAAAGTAAGACACTGCTGTCCTCACTGAAAATTTTACTTCCAAACTCATTTACGCATTTGCGTAAGAATGCTGATTGAGAGGTTTTTGTAGGTGGCATTCCTTAACTACAACAGCGAGCAATCACACACACCTTATTGAACCAACGCGTGTTGCACAACTTGCACACTGCAGCGTGGAACTCGGGGATTCACCATCCATGCAAATGACATCATTCCGATAACTCGATAAGTGTGATAACCGATTGAACTGCCTACTCGCAGAAGCTTGGCGGGGAATCCCAAAGTTCTCTCCTAATAGAACTACGCAGTATTATCTCGCAACATCCTGGGTCGTACCCTAGCATTGCTTTCTTACGCATTCAACTGAAGTTAATTTCTTATTACCCAACAAAAAAGGGGAATCAGTGATAAATGCCGGCTAGAAGTGAAGTATGCAGTTTTAAAATTACAGTTTTGGATAAAATATGCTGTTTTAATTAAAAATCGTAAAATAAGTAAGCAAAAACGTTTTTCTGCGAAATAAGCATTTATAAGCACTAACACATATAGTTAAAACTGCTTATCTAGGTGTGTCTTACGAAGTATAACCTTTCTGCTTACCTTTAAAAGTGTGGAAAAGAATATGCATTTTGCTTAGAAATCCGGGCTTTAGTCATCAATAATTTCTGTAATCAGAAAACCAAGAGTTACCATAATAAATTATCACTATCAATCACTAAATATGATCATCAAACTTCATCCTCAATAGAATTAGTGTCATAAATCTTCCTGAATCATCAATTACTGTAATCAATCAATAATCACCAATTACCACAATCAATTATTATAATTAGGTCTACTAAATATCAACAAATAGATCTATCACCAATAAAATCACGAACATAAGTTTTCATCACTCATCAGTTTTTATTTTCTATAAGCGTTTAACAAACATCAATATTATAAAATCATTCGAAGGTATTTGGGTAAAGGGAGATAATTCATAGAAATGAGTTTCGTGTTAATTAAAATTAAACATCGGACCCTTATTGCAAATAATTTTCTACACAAAACATATCAAATGCTAGTATTCTTTTTTTTTTTATATACCCACTTTTACAAAAAATGAAAACCCCTTTACTTGTACACCGTCGAATTACCATCACCAACCACCAAATATCATCAAGAAGCATTATCACAAATATAATTACTGTAGACCCTACTTTTAAAGTTTCATCAATCATATATTGTCTTAATAAACAAACACCAATTACCATACTCAATTTTCATTATGAAACACCAATTATTGTCATCAATTATAAGCCAGCAATTACCATTATCAATTATCATCAACCACTGATTACCATTATTAATAATCGATTAGATATCATGGTTACCGAACATCTTCAACTATCGATTATCGTTACCATCTTCAACTTCCGATTACCCTTATAAACCATCAACAACCAATTACTATTACCAATAATGATCAAGCATGCATAATCATTATTAATACTCCTTTCACACTAGCCGGCCCACGAGAGCTGCAGCTACAAGTGGGGTGTTGTAGCTCATGTCGCCTTTCACACTCATCGTCTGGCTCTTCTGCTGGTAAAATTCATGTTCAGGGAATAATAAGTTAATTAAGTAGTAAAATATCGCTGCAATCGAAAAGTATTCGGAATACATTTGAATAAGGAACAAAAAAAACTTCCCTTCCCAGGCAGGATTCGAACCACGAAAGTCTTAGTTACCAGTCTATCGTGCTCTGGAGTGGACAAGGCTCTGAAGTCAGCTACAAGGGTCGGTCCGTTTTTTTTTGCCACTTCTGTACTGTTTTTTAAACCTTAACCTTGTCAATTGCGTTAGTGCTTAAAGACAAATAAATGCTACCACCACCACCACCACCACCACCACCACCACCACCACCACCACCACCACCACCACCACCACCACCACCACCACCACCACGGGTAGCTCAGTTGATAGAGCATCTGGCTGCGGACTGGAAGGTGCGGGGTTCGATCCCGGGTGGTGACGGAATTTTCTTGTTGCCAAACTTTCAGAACGGCTCAGAGGTTCATTTAGCCTCGTGTTAAATTGAGTAACAGATCTTTCCAGGGAATAAAAGATTGTGGAAGCCAACACATCACCTTATTCTAGTGCCGAGGTAAAGAAAGCATGGGTCTCTATCTCCATGCCTCCCAAGTGCCTTCATAACATGTGAAATGACTACCTTTACTTCACATTTTTACTGCTACTTATGAAGCACGTCTGACCGTGAAACGAGCGGTCCGGGTTCAAATCCTGATTGAGACAAGTTATTGGGTTGGAGGTTTTTCCGGGGTTTTCCCTCAGCCAACTGAAGCAAAATTGCTAGGTAATTTTTGGCATTGGACCTCACTCATTTCTTCATCGTTAATTCACGGATCATTATCCATACCATAGCCCGGGTTAAGTTCATGGTGCGGTGTGCTGTACTTGTACAAGAGTGCGGCCGTTCGGCTACCCGATCATTCACAGAATAGGAGTGGTAAGCACAATAAGGGTCAGGCTGTAGTGCAAGCCTTCCTCCTCCGTATATGTGTGTGATTAGATAGATAGATAGATAGATAGATAGATAGATAGATAGATAGATAGATAGATAGATAGATAGATAGATAGATAGATAGATAGATAGATAGATAGATAGATAGATAGATAGATAACCTTATTCTAGTGCCGAGGTAATGAAATCATGGGGTTCTACTACATACTATACTACTACATAATTGTTGTTTAGTCAACTGTCCGAAGACAGGCCTAAACCTCACAAGTGATCCAAGAAGGCACCACTTATGAGGCAACTACGCCAGGAGATAATGGGGTAGGGTGGTCAGTTCCTTTCCCCCTCCATTGCATACATCCCCGACTAGCTACATACGAATATTACACTTCAGATGCATACAAACAATTTGTTCTTCCTCTGACACATATCAAGTGAAATGTTGTTTGTTGTTGTTTTCTAATGCCAGGCGTTTGGCAGTAAAGTCATTTGACCTCTTGCACTCCAATATTTTTCAAAGATATTATCATGGACAGCCACTGAAGCACAGATTTTGAGGTGTTCCGAATCCATTTCTTGGTTTGAGTTGCACAATGGGCAGTTAGGGGACTGATATATTCCAATTCTATGTAGGTGTTTGGCCAAACAGTCATGGCCTGTTGCCAATCTAAATGCAGCTACAGATGATTTGCGTGGTAAATCAGGAATCAACTGTGGATTATGATGCAGAGAGTTCCATTTTTTCCCTTGAGATTGTGTTATCAAATTTTGTTTGTTGAAGTCTAAGTATGTAGATTTAATAAATCTTTTCACAGAGTAATACGTAGATTTAGTAACAGGTCTGTAAGTAGCAGTGCTGCCCTTCTTTGCTAAAGCATCCGCATTCTCGTTTCCCAGGATTCCACAATGGGATGGTATCCATTGGAATACAATTCTTTTATCGAGTGATGTTAATTGAGGGACCATTTTAGTTATTTCTGCTGTTTGAGATGAAGGTGTGTTTTTAGAGATTATTGATAGAATAGCTGCTTTGGAGTCTGGCAATATAGGCCCTATCTGCATTCTTAAATTAAGTGAGATGGAAGATTAACTCCGTACGTAGATAAAATTATTGGGGATCATCAGTGCGGTTTTCGGCGTAATAGATCGACTATTGATCAGATTTTTTGTATTCGACAGATAATGGAGAAAAAATGGGAGTATAAGGGTACAGTACATCAGTTATTCATAGATTTCAAAAAGGTATATGACTCGGTTAAGAGGAAAGTATTATATGATATTCTTATTGAATTTGGTATTCCCAAGAAACTAGTTCGATTAATTAAAATGTGTCTCAGTGAAACATACAGCAGAGTCCGTATAGGTCAGTTTCTATCTGATGCTTTTCCAATTCACTGCGGGCTAAAGCAGGGAGATGCACTATCACCTTTACTTTTTAACTTCGCTCTAGAATATGCCATTAGGAAAGTTCAGGATAACAGGCAGGGTTTGGAATTGAACGGGTTACATCAGCTTTTTGTCTATGCAGATGGCGTGAATATGTTAGCAGAAAATACACAAACGATTAAGGAAAACACGGAAATTTTACTTGAAGCAAGTAAAGCGATCGGTTAGAAAGTAAATCCCGAAAAGACAAAGTATATGATTATGTCTCGTGACCAGAATATTGTACGAAATGGAACTATACAAATTGGAGATTTATCCTTCGAAGAGGTGGAAAAATTCAAATATCTTGGAGCAACAGTAACAAATATAAATGACACTCGGGAGGAAATTAAACGCAGAATAAATATGGGAAATGCGTGTTATTATTCGGTTGAGAAGCTCTTATCATCCAGTCTGCTGTCCAAATATCTGAATGTTAGAATTTATAAAACAGTTATATTACCGGTTCTTCTGTATGGTTGTGAAACGTGGACTCTCACTGTGAGAGAGGGACATAGGTTAAGGGTGTTTGAGAATAAGGTGCTTAGGAAAATATTTGGGGCTAAGCGGGATGAAGTTACAGGAGAATGGAGAAAGTTACACAACACAGAACTGCACGCATTGTATTCTTCACCTAACATAATTAGGAACTTAAAATCCAGACGTTTGAGATGGGCAGGGCATGTAGCACGTTTGGGCGAATCCAGAAATGCATATAGAGTGTTAGTTGGGAGACCGGAGGGAAAAAGACCTTTAGGGAGGCCGAGACGTAGATGGGAGGATAATATTAAAATGGATTTGAGGGAGGTGGGGTGTGATGATAGAGACTGGATTAATCTTGCACAGGATAGCGACCGGTGGCGGGCTTATGTGAGGGCGGCAATGAACCTTCGGGTTCCTTAAAAGCCATTTGTAAGTAAGCAAGTACTGCCCGATAATAGATGTACATATCAGTCAGAATCTCAATCAGAGGAGACTATTTTATTGCTACTACTACTACTACTACTACTACTACTACTACTACTACTTAAAATCTGAAACACGAGAGGTGCAATGGCTCTACCCCGCCCCCAAATGACTCCTCTGTTTATAATATAGGGACCTATGTGGTGTGGGCCACTGTTACCTGACGTCGGACACCTTGAGGCTTAATTATGTCATAGTAAAAGGGTTGTACAATACGTGTGTGTTTATGTACATGGTAGTATTTCGAATTTTTCTTTGTTGGCAGCACTGGGAAAGCAGAGTGAGCCAAGAGAGAGGAGAGTTTTGTTAAGAGCGGAGGGAGTGAGACGGTGTCCCAATGCATCCCAAAACCTAGCCGGCACGCACGTAAAGAGGGAGTGAGAGCGTCGATCGGGGAGCCGACGGACGGCAGGCAGGGAGCCGCGCGCGCAGATCAGCCGGTCAATACTCGACGCGGCACGGTCGAGGAAGGCAGCCATCCTGTTGTCAAGAAAGGAGTTCCCCTCGTATCAACAACGTATCTGCCACAAACACCGATAACCCTCTCATTCGGCGCCCCACTCAAGCCCCCCCTCGAGGGGGATCCGAGCTATCACATTTCCGAAATCAGTGTTTCGTTAAAAATATTACCGTTCTCAACTTCCCAAGTTTTCGCGATTCGACGCACCGATACACGGACAAATTATGTGACTTTTCAAGGGTTTTAAAAATCCCTTTAGGACAGGCTACGACCTTGGGCAACAACGAAATTTACCGCAGTGTCTAGTGACGTGATAGGTGCACTAAACAGTTCTGTTTTTATTTAAAGTATTCCATAACGAACGTGGGTTTTTTGGGTTCAGTGATGTGTCAATTGAAGTTGGTAACAGAAGATTTCATCCCTGTCTTCTTCTGTCATCGCTACCATCGTCTTCTGTGCGACTGCATCTGGTTCTAAACTCCGCAACGAGGGAGAGCAACGTGGGAAGTTAGGCGTACTACTATTACACAAGTGAAACGAGACAGAAAATCTACTCTTGATGGATTTATGGATATTACTACTTCTTGCGATAGCTGGTAAGTCAATACTTTCTGTACCAAGGTCATTATTTGTAGTTATTGCTGTTTGTATTCTAGACTGCACAGATTAGGTTTCGTACTGTGAATTACGTTTACAAATTACACATTGCATAGAGACTACTCTGTCACACTTTCTCTTTGATCAGAATGTAATGAACTTGTAACAACAACCGGTTCCCGCGTTAAGTGATCTAATCGAATCAAATGTTATGTACGTAGTAGGACAGAAATGCAGTATTGTCCTTTAAATTACGTAAGATACATCAAGTTCCATTCACAATTAAAATATATAATCATAACTTAAAGCTAAATATTGACAATTTTATGAGCACCGTTCAACTGAAAATTAAAATGTTCCTAGTCTGTTTGAGATTAGTTTATTTTCATACTATTTTTACAGCGCATTGGTTGATTTACATGTGTAGTAGTTCATAATACGAGGATTAGTTCATACACTGTTTTATTGGTGGACTTCCGACAATCGAACGTGATGAATTTTTATGCATTTATTACTACAATGTTAACTGTCGTTACTGAATCAGAGCTCTGACAAATATTTTGCGCTAGGTCTTTGTTTTATTTTTTGTTAATTACCCACGTTAATTGACTACTGTTACGTGTTGACAATTTCCGATGGCCATGTGAGATATTTATGACTGAACAGGAGGCCGTGCTTGTATATATCGTGAGCTACAATGTCAAATTCACAGTATAAATGGTGAGAGAAACTAGGCGCATCTGATTCTAGGAGGCGGGGTACATGTTACGCGTTACGGTATTGCATACGCTTATTATCTCCCTTCAATTTAGACTATTATCTTAAATATAAGTGCGCTTCAAGGCAAGTATATGTTTTAATTTAAACATTTAGAATTCCTTATGAGCTGTAATCATATTTAAGTCATTCCATGTAGTCAGTTGAGAGTTGAAAAAAAAAATGCATTTTCGTCTGGGAAAAAAAGATAAAAGTATCAGGCAACTTTACTGTGCAAAATTAGTTCAGTTTTTCGAAATAACTTGATTTCAAAAATATAATTTTTGAATTAAAACGTAACGTTCTGTTGGCACAACAACTGTCACTTTATATTAAATATTTTAGCTGTAATTTTCTAAGATTTTTTATTTTATTTTCGCCTAGGTCTATAGGAAGAACTTCTGTATAATTATATTATTGTCCAAAATATTTCCGAATGTGAACTCTAATTCTTAATGCAAAGTCTACGCGTATAATATGTTTTAAAACTAAAACAGTCTGTGATTAATTAGGCTACATTTAAGTGTACTTCGAACCATTTTTATAAGTAATAATTTTAGACTTCATTCTTTCCATCTATCTGTAGGATGAACAAGCAAATTTGTACGCTTTTGCATCTACGAAAAAAAAAAAAAAATGTGTAGAATAACGTAAGCCTATAGTAGGCCTATACATATACATGTGTTCTGCCAAATAGCAGGTCTTTCATTACAAACCCAGCGTTCTCCAATCTTTTCCATTTTCTGCCTTCCTCTTAATCTCCGCATATGATCCATATATCTTAATGTCGTCTATCATCTGATATCTTCTTCTGCCCCGAACTCTTCTTCCGTTCACCATTCCTTGCAGTGCATCCTTTAGTAGGCAGTTTCTTCTCAGCCAATTTATGTCCGGCATCTTTTGCTATGGAAAGACATATAGTGTAAGTATGTATACACACATGGGACATATCCAACATTTACTCAATTTTTCGTTACAATCCAGTTTCCAATATATAATGTTTAAATTATGTAGTATTTGTGGACATAGAAAAGGCTTTTGATAGAGTGAATTGGTATAAATTGATGGGGATCCTAAAGAAAATAGGTGCGGATTGGAAGAGAGAAGACTGTTCAGTAACCTTTATATGAAAAAAAAACGAGTCAAAGTCAGGATAGAATAAGAAATGTGAGAAGGAAGTGAAATTGGGAGAGGAGTACGTATAGGATGTTCTTTATCACCTATCCTGTTCAACATCTACTTGGAGGATTTAGTAAAGAACTGTTTTCAGAATGAGAGGAGTGATAGTAGGAGGAAGAAGAATAAAGTTCATAAGATTTGCTGATATGACGTTGTTAGCAGAAGAGGAGATGGTACTAAGGGATATGCTACTGGAGCTAAATGACAGCTGTGAGAAGTATGGGATGAAGATAAATGCAAACAAGACGAAGACCATGGTCATAGGAAGAAAAGTGCATAAATAAACTTGCGAATTCTAAATGAGTTAGTAGAGCAAGTGGACAGCTTCAGATACTTGGAATGTACTATAAGCAGTAACATGAGCTGCTGCCAGGGGGTCAAAAGGAGGATAGCAATGGCAAAGGAAGCTTCTAATAGAAAAAGAAACATCTTCTGCGGAGCAGAAACATGGACATTACGACGAAGTGAAGAGAAGCGAACAGAAGCATTTGAAATGTGGATATGGAGAAGAATGGAATGTGTGAAGTGGGCAGACAGAATAAGAAATGAAGCTGCGTTGAAAAGAGTGGGTGAAGAAAGAATGATGCTGAAACTGATCAGAAAGAGAAAAAGGAATTGGTTGGGTCACTGGCTGAGAAGAAACTGCCTACTGAAGGATGTACTGGAAGGAATGGTGAACTGGAGAAGAGTTCGGGGTAGGATGATAGATAACATTAAATATTATATGGATCATATGAGAAAACAAAGAGGAAGGTAGAAAATAGGAAAGATTGGAGAAAGCTGGGTTTGCAGTGAAAGATCTGCCCTTAGCCAGAACAATAAATGTATGAATGAATGTTTAAATTGAAGTTTCCTTTCCTGGCGGAACATTCATCATATCAGCCATTTTTGTGACCTATGTGACAGGTACACAATTTTAGAAGTTACAAATTAACAATATAAATAGATATTTTTGGATATTTCATTCTCACCTCATCTTGCGGTCGTTCTCCATCATTATTTACGTGAAGATTTTAATTTTATCGGCATTTCTGCACTGTAACGGATGTGACAAAAATGTCACCCATCTCAACACTTCATTTTATATTAGCTTAAAAATCTGTTAATCATTTTGAATAATTATATATCTTAAATTTCAATTTCTGGTACTTAAAGGATGACATTACTCGTAACTATCCGTGCTGGTAAGCTCCACGATGGTTTATTTTAATTTAAAAAAAGAATACTGTTTTCTGTAACGGATGTGACATGGATTTATAAGGGATGTGACAGTTAACATGTAAAACCTGTTTTTTTACTACATTTAACATAGACAATTAATACTTCACAAAAATTCGGTAAAAAAAATTAAGCTATGATATTATATTCAGAAATTTTCAAACCGGGGTAAATATTTTTTTATTATGAGGTGTCTGTTATAAAGAATGGCCGATATATAATGTATGACATTACTTTCTTGGCGGTAATTATACAAGATTTTAATACATTTACACTTTATACAATTTTTCTGGGCTGTAAAATTGCCCAAAATATTCCCGAATATGACCTGATGTTCTGATTGTACACTCGTGCAATGTTTCGAACTCAGAATTCTACCCCTATTAACCAAATCTAAGCGCTCTTCAGAATCATTTTAAATCTGCAATATTTAAAAATTCTTGTAAGTAATTTCAAAGTTGATTCGTTCCAGTAGTTTCGTAGGGATTTCAGGAAAATTTATGCATTTTTAGTCTACGAAAAGCTACTAACAAAGTGTCTAATAACTTTATTTGCCTACGTCTATTCATATTTTCGTTATAGTAATTTAATTACCAACAGATATTTTGGAATCAAAGTAAGAATCTTCTTTCTGGGTAGGGTAAGTGTCAAATATGACTTATAAAATTTAACCTTGTAGAGAAAGATTTGGGTTCTAAAATTGTACAAAATATTCGCAGATATAAGCTAAAATTCAAATTATTTCTATGTAACTATTTGTCCTTTGAATACTTTAGTTTTATCTAATAATTTCGTTACATCGTAGAATCAAAATGTGAAGCTACACATTCTTCGGTTTACAAGAAATAGATTTCAATATTACACACATTCTCGAGTTTCTAAAGAAATTGTCACTTTTTTTTATAACAAAATCGAGAACTGTAGCAACTTTTATACGAAGCAGTATGTGTACCTTCACACGTAAAAATAATAAATTTCATTGTAGTTATCTAAGCTTTGAAACTTTTGGTACATCTTCCAGTTAATTGGACACGGACATAAAAGTATTCAATGCATTTTGTTATTTCATGTTTTAAATATTTTTGTCCTCAAAGCCAAAATTAAAATGAGATTGTTTTCAAGATGTGTTGCTATGGTAATACAGTTCAAAGAATAAGCTACGCTTACGAGATAATTAAAATAGTAATGGAGCCTGTCAAATGTACCCTTTTCATTAACGGCAAGAAATTGTGTTCTAGAAGCTACTGTACTGCTACGCTGCACATTGCTCATTGGATTTCCTTCGATCTTACACCCACATCATCTTTCAGTACAGTCCACCCCCACAAACGACTGAATCATTCACGCATGAAACTGAATTCAATAGATACAGAATTCTATTACTGACCAAGAAAATGTATATGAGCGTCACAGTGAACTAAAAAGGGACAGTGATAAATTAAGGTTATTTTTTTTTTATTTTCTTGGGTTATTTTACGAAGCTGTATCAACATCTAGGTTATTTAGCGTCTGAATGATATGAAGGTGATAATACCGGTGAGATGAGTCCGGGGTCCACCACCGATAGTTACCCAGTATTTGCTCGTATTGGATTGAGGAAAAACCCCGGAAAAAACCTCAACCAGGGAACTTGCCCCGACCGGGATTCGAACCCGGGCTACCTGGTTTCGCGGTCGGACGCGCTGACCGTTACTCCACAGGTGTGGACCAATTAAGGTTATGTTCATCTGAGAACATAGATGGAGTTTAACAGCAACGTCTTATGTAAAAATATGAAGGAAATAAAACTTCAGTTGATTTCTATCACAGAAATTTTATCGAATCTTCTGCAAACACATCTTAGGTTGAAAGGCATGAATATAAACTTTACAAAAAACAGAATTAAATATCCTTTTATGTCAGACAAATGTTTTCCACTCTCTTGTGAAATTGAATTATTTGACATACAGGTTACTGTTCAAGGCCAATGATATGTTGATGAACCAAAACTCAGTAACTAAATCTATTATGGTATATAGCGATTGTTAATATACAGGGCTTTCATTTCAAAACTTTCCAGTCTAAATAACTAATTATTTAAATTGAATTCAATTTAAACAAAAAAAAAAAAACGTCAATTTAAATATTGAGAGGAAGTCTGAAATCAAGCTTAATTGCATTTTAGATTTCATCCCCATCCCCAGCCACCCCACTTTGAAATTTAAGATGACACTCCTATATTTTTATACATAAATTTGAAAGAGCATTCAATTGTTTATACATCTCATTAATTTGTTTTCGCATCTTTTGTTTTCTATCGTTAATTTAACTAAAACTGAACGTAGCCACCGGCGTAGCTCAGTCGGTTGAGACGTTTGCCGCCGATCCGGAATTGCGTTGAGGCGCGGGTTCTATTTCCGCTTGGGCTGTTTACCTGGTTGAGTTTTTTCGATTTTTACCCCAACCGTAAGGCGAATGTCAGGTAATCTATGGCGAATCCCCGGCCTCATCTCGCGAAATATCATCTCGCTACCACCAATCCCATCGACGCTAAATAACCCAGTAGTTAATACGGCGTCGTTAAATAATCAATTAAATATGAACGTAATAGTAGTAGTAGTAGTAGTAGTAGTAGTAGTAGTAGTAGTAGTAGTAGTAGTAGTAGTAGTAGTAGTAGTAGTAGTAGTAGTAGTTTTATTTACACTTATTTATAAAATGTACCTACATGTCCACAAAACGGGAACGACTTCAAAATACTGCGTTAAGTACTTACGTCGTTATTGTATTATTTAATTATTATTAATAATTTAAATCATTTTTAAATGGCACAGTCTTTTTTATAGAAGAACGTACGTGGTATTCTGAAGTATAACGACAAAACGAGTATAATGAATATCCTATTATATAAAAGAGGATAACATCCTGCTATTCTTACGGGCTACTGGGTACATCGTCGCAGAAAATGTGTTTCATGTTTTCTTCAATGGATTGAGACATTAAACGAAATTTTGTACGAGCCTTAGGAACTCGTGAATGTATTAGAAGTGTGACAGATCTATTGCTGTGACATATGACACTTGTGTGATAAATTCAATGTCAAACTGTGGAAAATATTTGTGATGACGAAATGCTGTAAAATCCTGCACAAAATTTCTTAAAGACGTATTTTTTGTAGACGATTATTACCGGTAATAATAATAATAATAATAATAATAATAATAATAATAATAATAATAATAATCTATATATATAATTTGAACTGGTAATGGAAATTACGGGAAAAAGGCTGAACGAATTTTAATGGGTGACCCCTCATTTTCATGCCTGGCATCCAAAGTTTTTCGGGAAAGTAGTAGTTTTGAGTGAAATGTCAATTTTCCTATATAATTTTCCTATTTTCCAAAATCTATCTGTTGTAAGTTTTGAGAACTAATTATTGAATCACGGCCGACTTGATTGAATTTCAAAACAAAACACACACTACAATAAACAATAGGCTATTACACGAAGGCCATGACCTGCAGGATTGCAGACATATTTAGAGCTCAATTCAATTTGTTATTAAAAACTGATTCTGCAGTGTATAATTTTCTGAGTACAGCTGTGTATTGGATATTCAAATCTACGAAACCTGAGGTGGTTTGATGACCATTATTACCATTATAAATTAAATATTATTATAGTTAGTATCATGATGCGTCTATTTTTCATTAATTGTACATAATATTGATGACATGAAAGTGAAACGTTTTGAGGTTATGTAAGTAAATGTAGAGAATATCTTAATTTAGATCTTCATTTCTATAATTTACTGAGTGACTGCTATATATAACTATAAAACTTAAGATAATAATATTGTTATTAAAAATCAAATATTTTTATACTTATTAAACCAGTGGGGTTGGGTCTTTTTCATATACTTAATGGCGGTGAAGTGTAGATATTGATATGTGTCATTGTCTTCAGTATTGGCTCGAGAGAGCGCAAAAATTACAGTTCCTAAGGAAAGATAAAAAGGTATTACTTACTGTTAAAATAAGAGGCCTAGAAAATTTTGTAGTCTCCAGATCATTTCAGCAAGATCTCTTAGTAGGATAAAATGATTTTACGCTCTACATTTCAAGTTCTACATGCAGCAGCTATACGAAAATGCTATTGTTCGAAAGCTTAGCAAACCTGACATTTTTTTAACTTTTGCCTACAATCCACAATAACCTGAAATAGCTACTGCTATCGTCCTGACATTGATACTTGCGTTTTCGCGTTGAAACTCAAAAACTGAAGTTGGATGGGTTCAAGAAAAGTATTTGGCCTAAAAAAATCGATTCAGAGGGAGTATGTTTCATTATTATGGAAGCAAGTAACTATAAAAAAGACAAGTATTCTTCATTGAAAATAAATCTGAAAAATTTTTATTTGAACGTCTAACGAACTTGGCTTGCAGCAGCATTTGCTGCACAAGCCACTAGTAATAATCTATTATTGTATCTCTTGTTTCTTGCACCGAACGGATACACTTCATTAATTTCCTTCCGTTTATAGGTAGACGTAAATGTGTGTGAGTGACTTCCGATGAAGAGTAAACAATTTGATGTTTGTAAGCTAGGATCAATTATCTAATGAAACAAGTTGAATGAGTCAAAATGGGTACCACCTTCCGGTTAATTCTGTAATCATTTAGGTAAACACTTTGATAAGGGGAGGGGAACTAGAGGTGGGAGATTATTTATAAATTCACAATCACTGCATACGTTCATGAATTAGATCTGAACTTCAGATATATCTAATCTCTGGTTTATGAACGTTTGTCTCAATTAACTTCCATCTACAGGGAATAGATCTGTTAGATCTGTTTGATGTCACGAACTGGAAACAGTAGTTCAGATAAGATTTTCCGTAGTATGTCAGCATTTAAATTTCTCCTTCTGACACATCCATTGTCTACTTTCAATTTTATAAAACAGCTTTTCTACAGCCAGTGACCCAGCCAATTCATTTTCCTCTTCCTGATAAGTTTCAGCATTATTCTTTCTTCACCAACTCTTTCCAGCACAGCTTCGTTTCTTATTCTGTCTATTTCACACGCTCCATTCTTCTCCATATCCACATTTCAAGTGGTTATAGTCGCTTCTCTTCACTTCGTCGTAATGTCCAAGTTCCTGTCCCATACAATACTATCGAGCAAATGCTAGGTAACTTTCGGTGCTGGACCCCGGATTCATTTCACCGGCATTATCACTTTCATTTCATTCAGACGCTAAATAACCTGAGATGTTGATACAGCGTCGTAAAATAACCCAATAAGATAAACATACAATATTACACTCTACACAAAGCACTTCACTAGTATCTTCCATAGTTCTTTCTTCAGAGTTCCGCAGAAGATGCTCATTTTGCTATTAAAAACTTCATTAGTCATTGCTATTCTCCTTTTGACTTCTTGGCAGCAGCTCATGTTACTGCTTATAGTATGCTCTAAATATTTGAAACTGTCCACTTCCTCTACTTCCTCTCATTTAGAATGTTCAAGTTTACCTTCTTTACTTTTCTTCATATGACCATGGTCTTCGTCTTGTTGGCATTTATCTTCATCCCATACTGCTCACAGCTGTCATTTAGCTCCTGTAGCATATCCCTTAGTATCATCTCCTCTTCTGCTTACAACGGAATATCAATATAGTACATTATGCAATGAGCCTATAATGAAGGTAATTAAGAAGTGAGTATGGATATTTATGAAACGAGCGCAAGCGAGTTTCATAATTTTCATACGAGCTTCTTAATTACCATTATAGGCGAGTTTCATACGACTTTTTATGCTCGACCATATTTCTAACTTGATATTATTAATTTTATTGTATCTGACCTGGAGCATTGTCCCGTATGTTGTGAAATGTGCGGAGGCGCGAAAGTATTGATTTTTTCCGAGGAAAAGATGTGCACATTGACCTTGCTAGGCCATAAGAACCTACAGAGATAACATTGAAATAAAATTAGACGTTGAAAAACGAGATGACAAATTGAATTATTTTTGAATATTATTTACAATTAACGCTAATTATTATAGTAACAGAACATAACCTTCTGCGACAGTATTGGATTTCCAGCCTCCGTGACTTTTCGCTAATTCTCTTTCGATTGCATATCCAAGAATAATCGATACTTGCGGTTTTATAACGGTAGAAAGCTGACCTGTCATTGGCTGAACAGTTGTAACCTGAATCGTCATTGGCTGGAAGACCTGGCCTTTAATGAGTAGGTGTACTTTAATGACATGCAATAAAGATCTGCTACCAGGTGTATAATTACTACATTTCGGCATGATCGAGCATAAAATCTTATACACTTTATTCTTTTCCTCCTGCTATGACTCCTACCATGTTCTGAAAACAGTTCTTTACTAAATCCTCCAAGTAGATGTTGAACAGAGTAAGTGATAAAGAACACTGCCTTCCGACATTTCTTCTCCTGTCTGAATTTGACTCGTTTCATGTAATGATTATTGAACAGCCTCCTCTCTTTTTTCTATTTTTGGTATGTTATTTTACGATGCTTTATCAACAGCTTAGGTTATTTAGCGTCTGAATGAGATGAAGGTGATAATGCCGGTGAAATGAGTCCGAGGTCCAGCACCGAAAGTTACCCAGCATTTGCTCATATTGGGTTGAGGGAAAACTCCGGAAAAAACCTCAACCAGGTAACTTGTCCCGACCGGGAATCGAACCCGGGCCACCTGGTTTCGCGGCCATACGCGCTAGCCGTTACTCCACAGGTGTGGACTCCTCTCTTTTCAATCCACACCAATTTTCTTTAGGATTCCCATCAGTTTATTCCAGTCCACTCTGTTAAACGCCTTTTCTAGTTTGCAGTTTTACTTGGGAAAGACAAATGCGGTAGCTTTCCGTTGCTTTCCGCACTCTCTCTGCTACATTAAAATAAACCTAATGTACCTAAACATTAATGGGACATCATTTTATTTTTACTAACATTTTTAATATTAACTTTCCTATACCTCTGGATCAACGCAGTTTGCTATCCTCTTCCACGACTGGAGTTCGATGATACTGGCATAATATACAAACAAATCAATTTACTAGGTATAGGAGGGAAGAAAAGTAGTTCATCCATTTACGTAAACTAGGAAATATTGCGCTTTTGAGTTTGATCATTTTCATTAGGTTTTTGTTTAATCAAAATACAGTACAGTATTGACAATGAGTGTTTTTACTCACGAACTCAGCTGTCCATGTGGACGTATTCATTATGCAGTATATATAATACTGTCTACAGCACATTAGTGTACAATATAGAGAATGACGTTAAATTGAAAAACAATCATAATATGCAAATTTAAACACATTTTTTTAAAATGGTGGCCGTTCATTTCGATACAGGCTTCAGTTCTAATGCAGTACATATTATCGCACTGTAGACTATTGTACCTAATCCCAATTACGAGTTTCATTCTTCGTACTAGTAACTCATGTTGAAATAATTCTGTACCTGCTCTATAAAACAGTACCTTACGTAGGCTACGGAAATTCAATCTTCACTTCTGCCCGATCCGAAAAGATAAAATTACTCAGACATACTATCTACCGTCTGTCCAAGTGGTTATATCGTAGGATAGTAGAAAGGGAGAAGATCACGTGACAGTTAATTACTTAACGAGGCCCCTTCTATTTAAGTTATTTTAAACAGTTGTATAATATTACGTAGACGTCCAGTTCCTAACAGAAATTAATGTTCTCAGAAAAGAGCTAAGACAGCCCAGCCACTAGCTGGCGAATAAAAGCTGGTGGGGGAAACCGGGATACGACGTAGGCAAATGGACGAAGTGCGAAAATGATTCAATATTGAAAGCTCTTTCGTCACTGGAAAACGCGAACATATTTTTGGAACGTACTGTTTACTATTACCGTAAGTTTACTATGGCTGTATATGAGGTCTTGGATCTGTGTGGAGGACGGTTGAATTTCATTAGTAGAAGGGGTGGGGGTGAAGTACATTAAAAAACTCAGGTACAATAAAAAATGAAGTAAAAATAAAATGATGTCTCTGTATGTAGGCTATGTCTAGTTGATTTTTCTGTTTACCATGTGTAGTGATGCATTAGTATAATTCTTGTCTCGGATAGATAGATAACGAAGTTTCAATTTAATTTAGATTTGAAAAAAAGCGAAAGATTTAATTTAATGTGAGCACAATATACTTCAAACTCAGGTCTAAATAATTGACAACCTGTACGCGGCGAGATCAAGACTCGACAGTGTATCCTCCTCATCAGTACCGCGAAGAGTGGAACACCCTCGAGATACAAGCAATAATAAAAAGGTCTTCGCAGTCACGTAACAAGGTTTTAATATGAAGTGGTCTGTTTTATATTTGCAATTCGAAAAAAGCTAATAAAGTTATACAGGACCGTAACATTCAAACCAACTTGTACCTTGCGACAAATTGAATTATAAAAGTTGAAACCCTTTTTTATATCTATAATCTCATATTTCTTTCCTTTATATCATAACGTGTTCAGTACATCTTTATTTTCTTTTATCCTGGAAGAATGGAAAGTCTAAAATCTCTGTTATCTTTGTAATGAGCTGTTAAATCAGCCCTGGGCATTAATATCTCAGAGTTACCGCCAAATGCACCTTCACTCCCCACTAAACCTTTCTTGGCTAAGACTGTAATCCTATATGACAATATTATTAATTATATTTGATCCTACAGATTCTCTGTTATGGTCATTATTTATTAATAATTAGCCATACCCGTGCGCTCCGCTGCACCCGTTAGAAATAAATATAAAGTAATTACATAATTAAAATAGGACATTTGATCCAGGGAACATTCGTGTTTGATAGAAGGATAAATCGTTTATTATGTTACTTAAATTGTATTAAAGAAATTAAAATGCGATCATTTTGATCCAGAGACCAGTCATTTGGTCATAAAAATTATTTTAGGAAATAGAAGAAACGAATGCCTATCAAGTTTTCTGTGCATAAGAAGCTATTTTAATCTTACCTGTCCTCGATTCACTCAGAAGTTACTGTAATAACATTATAGCATTATGTCCATCTAGAGAAACTACACTTTCCAATGGTGAATTAATAATTATATAATCGGTTAATTTAGCTTCCGATAATTACTTTATACAAACACAGAAACATTCTCTGTAGGCTACCGTATGTTTCATAGCTTTCCATTGTTGTTGTCCAAGGCCCCTTACAGACGAAGCCATTTGTTTTTTATTTCATTACACCGCCTTAGATGGCGTTATTATTGTAATTTTGAAACTCATTTATCTCATTAAATATCAGTCCTATCAAAATTTTTCAAAGAATAAACCTTATCGGAAATTATTTTTAAAGAAACTTTTGTTATGTAATATTTTTCATGAAAATTAATAATAAGGGAGATATTTCGATTTATTTAATTCAAGCCCCTTATAACCCCCCTTTTAAATAAAATATTTTGAATGTCGTATAGCCTAAATTCTAAGTTACAACGAACTTAATTTATATTCAAATTTTCATATAAATCGGTTCAGCCATTATCACGTGAAAAGGTAACAAACATCCAGACAGACAGAAATTTCAAAAAAGCGATTTTTGGTTTCAGGGCGGTTAATTATATATGTTAGGACCAATTATTTTTGTAAAATCGAAAATTACCAGAAAAATTTCGGCTACAGATTTATTATTAGTATAGATAATGGAGAAAAGTTCACTCGGCACTGGGGATTGAACGCTACCACTAACAACATTATACAGTATAGATCTAATTGTCTAACATATCGATGGCCCAGAATCAGTCTGTTCCGAGTCCATTTTACTATTTTTTTTTTCAGAAGAGCTATTTTAAGCTCCTGACATTCAAAGCTTCATGAAACAATTTGGAATAACTTCATAGCAACCTTCATAGCATCCTTACTCAGTCGGATTCATATATGGAGACAAGAACTGGAACACATTGAAGCACAGATTTCTTTCTTATAAAAAGTTGGACTTGAACTGTCTGGTTCTCAGCCCTCGATATATAGATTTAATTGTCTAACAGTACATAACTTTATTGTTAGTTCCTGGCCGCCAAAGTCACTCATATGAGTGCGCCCCTATATGATGATATACTGTAATATAATGTCGGAACATGGCCAAAAATGGAAAAAACCAAAAGAAGAAGAGTTCCGGTGCTCTGGATGGGACCCAAAAATAGCTCAGTGGTAGAGCGCCCATTGCGTAGAACTGAGGGTTCTGTGTTCGATCCCCAGGTGCGGGAGCAAATTTTCCTCCATTGTTAATAAGAGAGTAATGTTTTGGTCCGATAGAACATGTAGACAGAGTAAGGTAGCGATTGCTCAGTGATGTATTGTATAAGACAGGCTCATCATGGCAAGTCTATTGCTCTACAGTTGTCAAAAGTCATAATAACTAGAATATTTGAATAATTTCAAGGAACAAATTATTCCGGGGCCGGGAATCGAACTCGAGACCTTCGGCTGAGCGCGCCAACGCTCTACCGACTGAGCTACCCAGGAACTCTACCAGACCCCGGCTCAATTATTCCATTTTTTTTATCCACATATGTTACCTAAACTGGGTTGACAAGACTTGAGGTTCAGACTGCACAAAAAAGTATAAATATTGCAGAAACACGCTTAATAGCCTTTTAGGCTACTGAAGCACATATCGTATGCTTGACACAACTCTCCTTGAATCTATGTAAATTTGTGTAAAGAAAAACTGGCCGGCTGAGAAACTTCATAGCAGCCATGCTGAACAGAATGATTCTATTCACCGTTTTCCCTCCCAGGCCTTTACAATGAATCTAAAGCTGTTCTGCCTTTATCTGTCTCTAATTTAGATATTGATATAGCTCATGGAACTTCCATATTCACGAATTTAACAATAAATACTTCAGGTGCCCGCGATTTTCATGTCGCATGCATTTGGAAAGCACACTGGCGAAGTCTTATTCCCGAAGTGTGCGGTAGCTCATTGATGAAATGCTCGACTACCTACTAGAAGACAAACGGTGAAATGCTTGACTACATACTGGAACTCAAACTGTGAAATGCTTGACTACATACTGGAACACAAACGGTGAAATGTTTGACTACATACTGGTACACAAACTGTGAAATGCTTGACTACTTACTGGAACACAAACGGTGAAATAAATACTTGGTATCTACTGGAACACAAATGGTGAAATGTTTGACTACATACTGGAACGCAAACTGTGAAATGCTTGACTACATTCTGGAACACAAACGGTGAAATAAATGCTTGGTATCTACTGGAACACAAATGGTGAAATGCTTGACTACCTACTGGAACACAAACGGTGAAATAAATGCTTGGTATCTACTGGAACACAAATGGTGAAATGTTTGACTACATACTGGAACACAAACTGTGAAATGCTTGACTACCTACTGGAACACAAACGGTGAAATAAATGCTTGGTATCTACTGGAACACAAATGGTGAAATGTTTGACTACATACTGGAACACAAACTGTGAAATGCTTGACTACATACTGGTACACAAACTGTGAAATGCTTGACTACATACTGGTACACAAACTGTGAAATGCTTGACTACATACTGGTACACAAACTGTGAAATGCTTGACTACCTACTGGAACACAAACGGTGAAATAAATACTTGGTATCTACTGGAACACAAATGGTGAAATGTTTGACTACATACTGGAACACAAACTGTGAAATGCTTGACTACATACTGGAACACAAACGGTGAAATAAATGCTTGGTATCTACTGGAACACAAATGGTGAAATGCTTGACTACCTACTGGAACACAAACGGTGAAATAAATGCTTGGTATCTACTGGAACACAAATGGTGAAATGTTTGACTACATACTGGAACACAAACTGTGAAATGCTTGACTACATACTGGAACACAAACGGTGAAATGCTTGACTACATACTGGAACACAAACGGTGAAATGTTTGACTACATACTGGAACACAAACTGTGAAATGCTTGACTACATACTGGAACACAAACTGTGAAATGCTTGACTACATACTGGAACACAAACTGTGAAATGCTTGACTACATACTGGAACACAAACGGTGAAATGCTTGACTACATACTGGAACACAAACTGTGAAATGCTTGACTACATACTGGTACACAAACTGTGAAATGCTTGACTACCTACTGGAACACAAACGGTGAAATAAATGCTTGGTATCTACTGGAACACAAATGGTGAAATGTTTGACTATCTACTGGATCACAAACGGTGAAATAAATGTTTGATACTTACTGGAACACTAACTATTCCGTTCTAAAACACCTGTCATACTGTAGATTTCATTCAATTTTCGTACAAAGGAAGATGCTGGAATGTAAGAGCGAATACCAAAAAAATTGTCTTATTATGTGAACTACAAGGTCCTCAAAAAGAGGTGTAAAATATTGAAAATCGCTTGAGTACCCAATGGCTGTACCGTACTTGTATGGTTGGCGTTCCGAGATCTGAAATCCTCTTTCCCTTCTTGTGTAGATGATGTAGCGGCTAGCTTATCATATCAGGCACCCTGCAAACAAAAAGATGCATACAAGTATTTATTTCAGCCATTATAAGATTCCACATTGTCGCAAACTGATTTATGTTTTATTGCGTCTTCAGTATCACTGAATTCATTAAATGTTCTTCGAGTTGCTATGAAATATTTTCATGACAAATTTTAAAGAAACTGATTTTTTTTCTTATTGACCGTCTATACGCTGACAACTTGTTCCCTTTATAAAGAAACGAATTTCGGATTAATGTATCCCATCTTCAGTGTTCCTATTGATATTAATTACATTGTGTCAAGCCCATGATTTCAATACCATCATACCATATTATTTCATGTTATGTTTACGTTATCGAATTCAGCTTTTACATTCACATGCTAAATTTATTATTATTATTATTATTATTATTATTATTATTGTTATTTTTATTTTTATTATTATTATTATTATTATTATTATTATTATTATTTACATGTTGATTCATAAACTATATATTATTTACTTCTAGTATATACCTACTGCAGCCGTGGCGAGAACGTGACTCGCGAGACATTGTGGCTCGCAGTGATTGCTGTGCATTTCGCTTGCTTCTAACCCCCGCCAATACCCACCCTCTCACTCACTGGAGTCAAACTCCGTTCCATTTATATTTGTCTCAGACCTGCGAGTGGCATATGTCTCTCTCGAAACCATATACGAAAGTTCCAAGTAGGATGGGAGGACACATTTTTTTGCTGTCAATATGATGAGAATATTAAATGTATGATTTGTTCACAAGTATTACGAGGAAAACGGTTGTATAACATAAAACGGCATTATACTACATGTTACAGATGAAACATTAAAAGGTTGTGTTATCATCATCATCATCATCATCATCTTCTCTGTACGTCGACCCTTTTTCAGCAGATGTACGAATAATGCGATTAGATCTTCAATTTAAACTCACAGATTTACAATGCAATATTACAATGAAAGCTAGATGTAAGGATTTGACAAATTTTGAACTTTTCAAATCTTTGCCAAAAAATAAATATCCGAAGCTTCGTTCTTTCGCTTCCTCTGTTGAAGCCATGTTCGCTACAACTTACGTTTATGAAAAATTATATTCAACAATGAAAATAGTAGAAGCCAAATTTAGATCACGACTGGCAAACACTTCGTGATCAACTACGACTGGCAGTAAGTGACATAGTTCCTGATTTTGAAACACTGTCGCAGAGACATTCTGAAGACAGTTAATTTTAGGTTGTGATAATGTGTCCCATGTTTTCTTGTTTATTTCTTTCTTCGTTACACATACTAAACATTAGTTTGTAATCTTGTACGTATAAAATTACATTTAAGTGTTTGACGTAAGAAAAATGAAAATCCGTTAATAAGTCAGACAGTTGCTTCACTTCCCCTTCGGGTGTCCGCCTCCCTCCATAGGTGCTATGCACGTTGCATGTTACAGTGGCTCTGCGCACGAACACATTTTCGCCACGGCTGCCGTACGTAAATAAAGTATTGTTTCCAATATTTTTTTTCATACTCTTAATTATCGTGTAAGTTATATTTAAAGTCATTCGTATCACTCTGTAAATGCAGTCATCTAATGGAGATCCATTATGTTCTGCTAGATCAAAATATTATTTCGTTTTATTTTAATAATATTGTTTTGTAAATATAAAATGACGGATGTGACAACATTTTGTAAATATAATATCGGTATTACTTCTAGTATACAATTCAACAATACAGCTGCATCCTTAACTTCCTATCTTTGCGGTGAAACGTAAACATCTTGTGCTATAGTGAAGTGTGTGCGTGACTACCTAGTATGAGATTTGCTTGCTTACAAACTGCTTTTAAGGAACCCTCAGGTTCATTGCCGCCCTCACATAAGCCCGCCATCGGTCCCTATTCTGTGCAAGATTAATCCACTCTCTATCATCATATCCCACCTCCCTCAAATCCATTTTAATATTATCCTCCCATCTACGTTTCGGCCTCTCCAAAAGTCTTTTTCCATCCGCTCTCCCAACTAACACTCTATATGCATTTCTGGATTCGCCCATACGTGCTACATGCCCTGCCCATCTCAAACGTCTGGATTTAATGTTCCTAATTATGTCAGATGAAGAATACAATGCGTGCAGTTCTGTGTTGTGTAACTTTCTCCATTCTGTAACTTCATCCCTCTTAGCCCCAAATATTTTCCTAAGAACCTTATTTTCAAACACTCAATCTCTGTTACTCTCTCAAAGTAAGAGTCCAAGTTTCACAACCATATAGAACAACCGGTAATATAACTGTTTTATAAATTCTAACTTTCAGCTTTTTTGGACAGCAGACTAGATGACTAAAGATTCTCAACCGAATGATAACAGGCATTTCCCATATTTATTCTGTGTTCAATTTCCTCCTGAGTGTCATTTATATTTGTTACTGTTGCTCCAAGATATTTGAATTTTTCCACCTCTTCGAAAGATAAATCTCAAATTTTTATATTTCCATTTCGTACAATATTCTTGTCACGAGACGTAATCATATAGCTAATGTGTCTTTTCGGGATTAACTTCCAAACCTATCGCTTTACTTGCTTCAAGTAAAATTTCCGTGTTTTCTCTATTCGTTTGTGATTTATTATTATTATTATTATTATTATTATTATTATTATTATTATTATTATTATTATTATTAGACCTATATGTCGTCGTTTTTCTTGCAATAACTCGTATGTGCAAAATATAAAATTTTTCAGTAGGAAGAAAAAACATTTATTCATCGTATTGCAGCCGTACGAAGGAGACTGTGAATTCTTACATTTTCGAAACAAAGAAATATAATTACATATACGAGGTTTTGTTATTTGCTGTATCACTATTTAAGTTATTTAATAGAGCAAAAATCTGAAAATCGATAAATATGTCACATAGGAGTTATTGCAGGATCATTCTAGTGCCGAGGTCACGGAAAGCATGGGGCTTTACCTCCATGCCCCCCAAGTGCCTTCAAGGCATGTTACGGGGATACTTTTACCTTTTTTACCCTTACAAGGATGATATATTATCAGTAATATATATATATATATATATATATACACTATGTGGAGATTTCTAGAGTTAAATTCAAAATTATGGGTTTCAAGGGAATGGGATCAATTAGAAACAACATATGCCTTGACAATATAATATTTAACAAATTAATAATCTTCAATATCTCGATTAAAATATAATTATAACAAGGAGACAGATTTACAAAAAAGGTTACAAATTTTTCTAAAACAGCAGTCTATAAAATTCTTGATAAGAAGAGATCTGATCATATCGAAAATCTCTCTATTTAAGCACCTTTAAATCCGTTCCCTGTTTTTGTATTATATTATTTCCTCGTTCGTTTAGCTTAAAACCATAGTGATTAGATTTAGATTATGAAAATAATCTCCTCACTGTAATAGACATGTAAGTTCTATAGTCTAGGAGCACTCAACCGCACAATGGTTATTCCAGGATCGATGGATCAGTTCGGATTATGTATAATTCTGTTTTTGCCTCATAATAACAATGAAATTTGCATCGAAGTTGTTTAATTAAATCTAACAGCTGTGTGGCATTGTCATTTTAACAAACGGTATATGCTGGTCGTACCAAACCGGGTGTAGCCTATCACGTCCTTGCATACTCTGCACTTCGTTATCCGTAGGTCTATACATGTGACACCGCCAGTGTGATGTGGTGCTATTCAAACATTCGTGTTAATGGAGATATGCCATTTAGAATGCATGAATGAAGTCTGCAGACAATGGGGCTTTCTGACTAATTTGTTCTTAGAAAGGGCCATCGTCCAGGTCACGTGTTGAGTGAGTGTGCGTTGTAGTGTCAGTCAGGCTAGTCACGACTGAATTAGTGATTTTTCGCCGCATACTTAAGCCGCGTTTAGAGCTGCAAGCTACGGTCCTGAATTTGAAACCGACGCAGGACATGGATGTCGGCAGTTGACAGTACTGGGTGTTAAGTTCAAAGTGTGTCATGGCTCGCCGTATGCCGTCATGTGGCTAGCCGATGAGCAGCCGCGGCGAAAATGTGACTCACGAGCACATTGTGGCTCGCAGTGCTTTTCTCTCGCTTCCTACCTACAACCCCCACCCTCTTACTCACTGGAGTCAAACTCCGTTCCATTTGTATTTGTCTCGGACCTGCGAGTGGCGTATCGTCGCAATATCTCTCTCGAAACTATGTACCTCTATAAAAAACGAAAGTTTCAAGTAGGATAGGAGGATGCATTCTTTTGCTTACAATATGATGAAAATATTAAATGTATGATTTGTTCACAAATATTACTAGGAAAACGGTTGTTTAACATAAAACGGCATTATAAGTTACTACACGTTTCTGATGAAACTTTAAAAGGTTAAGTATTATTATTATTATTATTATTATTATTATTATTATCATTATTATTATCATTATTATTATCATCTCTGTACGTCGATTCTTTTACAGCAGATGTACGAATAATGCGGTTAGATTTTCAATTTAAACTCACAGATTTACAATGTGACGTTAAATGGAAGCTAGATGTAAGGACTTGACAGATATTGAACTTTTCAAATCTTTGGAAAAAAATAAATATTTGAAGCTTCGTTCTTTCGCTTGCTCTGTTGAAGCCATGTTCGCTGTAAGTTACGTTTGTGAAAAATTATTTTCAACAATGAAAATAGTAAAAATCAAATTTAGATCACGACTGACAGACAAATACCTTCGTGATCAACTACGATTGGCAGTACGTGATATAATTCCTGATTTTGAAACTTTTTCGCAGAGACATTCTGAAGACAGTTAATTTTAGGTTGTGATAATTTGTCCTATGTTTTCTTGTTCATTTCTTTCTTCGTTACACGTCCTAAACATTAACTTCCCCTTCGGTTGTCCGCCTCCCTCCATAGGTGCTATGCACGTTGCAGCTTACACAGTGGCTCAGCGCACCATGGCCTTTTCGCCACGGCTGGCCTAGAGAATTCAATCTTCCTACACTTCCGCAGAGGTGTATTACCTATGTGCCAGAGAAGTTGCCTAGAAAGTACGGCGTTTATTCTGAAGAGTACGTACCGATACGTACGGTGACGCCGGTAGTGGCAGGAATGTGAACTGTTTCGAAACATGTACTGAGGTGAGTTTTTTTCTTACTGTCCGGATGATATGGGGAGGGGGTTAAGACGATTACTTACGTATTTGTTGACATTAACTTGTATGGTCAACATGGACACGGAGCATTTGATTTGTGTTGTGGAATGTTGTCGTACGCAACCGATGATAACAAATACCCTGCGTATGATTTACACGCGCAAAACACAGCTCGAAAGAGGTTAAGGTAGCACACAGACAGTACAGACCGCCATCTATTGCTACGACGTTCAAGTTATACCGTACATGTTCTCAAGTTCAGATTGAACGCCTTGATTAATAGGCAACTTCTCTGACATAAAAGCTGAAACTCGCTTCAAATCGCTGACTCATCAACAGTGACGTCATGCTAAGGCGCTCTCGGCCTTTCTTTTTTATCTAATCGTCTAATCTTGCTGGTTGGAAAACAAGACAAATAATAAACTAACCCTGCCATGAATCGTTATGATCAGGATGGTAATCTGCGTGTCGAGGTAGTCAAGTGATAAAGTGATAACACACACTCACTATGTAAAACACAACTATTTATTAGAACAAGCAAAATAAATTCGTAGCACAGCAAATATCTTCTTAAGAGTGTAGCGTAGACCAAATCCAACTAATTACCTTACATAGGTAGGTACTTCCCCACGCTGGCATCCATCTTGACATACAACCTTGACATAACCATCACTCAGCACACACATAGCCATTACATTCAAATTGGTCACCCCTTAAACGTCACACAACAATGGGTGCCTTCGTCGTGAATTCAATACTTTTTAAATTCGTTCTACTACAATAACTAGATTAAACATAAGCCAAAACCAACTCACTGAACTGATAGTATATAGAGGAAGGCTTTTAGTTATATCACAGCTAGAAAAACGATCCACCAAAAATACGAATACCGACCAGTATTTGACCAGAGTTGACTGAACGCAAGTCAGTCAGGAAAATGAAAACAGCTTAAGCTAATAAGTACATCCCAAAACTCGCCGCTCAATTCCACCCGAATATCTTCTGCAATGTACTCGCAGGTTTCCGCAACACCGTGGGCTATACAGCTTCTGGTAGACTTATCGAACCCGGTTCGATCCCCGGCCTACGTAGCAGCTCGTACCCTACACAACACCCTCACTTGCCGGCACACATCCAACCTTCACGAGTCCTACCACCAGACTCATATCTTCTGCTATACACTGACAGATTCCCACAACACCGAGTACTATACAGCTCCTGGTAAACTTATCGAACCCAGTTCGATCCCCGGCCTACGTAGCAGCTCGTACCCTGTCACACATCCGACCTTCACGAGTCCCTTAACCAGACTAACGCTACTATCGAAATGAAACTCGCTTCACAGACCAAATTTAAATCACGCCACCGTCTTGACCAATCAGCAAGCGCTATTATAAAATAATGACCTCTCCCCCGACTAAATAATTACTGCTCCCTCGGTCTCAACTCATTACAGGTTATAGGAACAGAACCAGAGCATAAAAAAAAGAAGAGAGTTGAGAGGAAAGCTATCTACGAGAAGTACGAAGAACTAGATCAGAAAGAAAAAACTATAAGCCATCTATGAAGAGATAGAATAATTAAAACTAACAGAGAAAAATATAAAGATAGAAAAATGTAAAAGAAAAAGAAAGGAAAAGAAAGATGTGCCGAAATATAAACGGCACAATGCCACTTTGAAATGAACGCCCAATACTATTTCCCGTGTTGCTGACGTGCCTGTACACTAGTGGCAAAAAAAAAACTGGACCGACCCTTGTAGCTGATTTCAGAGCCTTGTTCACTCCAGAGCACGATAGACTGGTAACTAAGACTTTCGTGGTTCGAATCCTGCCTAAGAAGGAAACTTTTATTGTTCCTTATTCAAATTTATTACCAATACTTTTCGATTGCAGCGATATTTTACTACTTAATTAACTTATTCCCATAACATGAATTTTACCAGCTTATTTTCTAATGGCTTTCGAAATGGGCTACGTCTGCAGTCGAAACTACAACAATTTCGATAGATTACTCGCATATCTTGTGAATGCGGGCGTGCGTACAAATCGACAACAGATGTAATATATTTATCGATTTTCAGATTTTTGCTCTATTAAATAACTTAAATAGTGATACAGCAAATAAAATCTCCTATATGTAATTATATTTCTTTGTTTCGAAAATGTAAGAATTCACAGTCTCCCATGTACGGCTGCCATTGGATGAACAAATGTTTTTTTTTCTTCCTACTGAAAACTTTTGTATTTTGCACATAGGAATTATTGCAGGAAAAACGACGATATGTACAGTAGTGGCAAAAAAACCGGACCGACCCTTGTAGCTGATTTCAGAGCCTTTTTCACTCCATAGCACGGTAGACTGGTAACTAACACTTTCATGGTCCGAATCCTGCCTGGAAAGGAAACTTTTTTTGTTCCTTATTCATATTTACTCCAATACTTTTCGATTGCTAGTAAAATTCATGTTCTGGGAATAATAAGTTAATTAAGTAGTAAAATATCGCTGCAGTCGAAAAGTATTGGGAATAAATTTGAACAAGGAACAAAAAAAAAGTTTCCTTCCCAGGCAGAATTCGAACCACGAAAGTCTTAGTTACCAGTCTATCGTGCTCTGGAGTGTACAAGGCTCTGAAATCAGTTGCAAGGGTCGGTCCGGTTTTTTGCCATTACTGTACATACCTGCGTGCATATCTACTGTACATATGTATACCTGTGTACAAATTTATTTATACTCTATCGTACGTGCGTGCCTGCGTGTATACCTACGTACGTAACATGCATTCTACGTACATACGCATGAGGATATGGTGCCCAATCGATTGGTGGTCCTAAAAGCAATGCTTAACGTTGTAGAGATTATAGGGCACGCCTTAAGGGAAGATGTAGATCAAAATGGTAAAACATCAGAAACAAATTTTATTGTTTCATTTAATACTACATAGTTTCAAGAACCTTACCTCAAAATTTGAGGGTAAAATTCGGCCCTGATTATGTATATGGTCAATTTTAAGGCACGTAAGGAGCTTATGGTACTGATAAAATGTTTAACTACGACCGTATTTTCCTGTGACTTGCATTTTTTTTTCAATGCCCCTTTCTCTGGGACTATTTGAGGTAGCCTAATTGGATGGCATTTTGCATGCTGGCTTTTATTGATTAGATTCACTTTATCTTGCAAAATAATTGTGAGATATATTCTCTTATTTTTTACATTACAAATAAGACTAATTAGTAATCCAAAATTTTGAATCAAAATAAAAAAATGTTATAAAAAATAAAAGGAGAGAAATATGGAAAAGTCTGTGCGTAATATGTTACATTTGTGTTCTTTTATTAAGCAGAAAAAAATTTCAGGATGTTTCATTAACCAGTATTCATAAGAAAGGTACATACGCACAGTAATGCATGATTTTGAAAAAATTAAAGAATGAAAAACTAAATTCATAAAAATAAAAAAAATCCCAAATCATTACCGCACTGTTACAAATTAGTATGCGAGACTTCATAGCTCTATGTGTAACACATTAGAATACGTGTATTAATGATTTTCTGAAACTTTGCATTTTGACTTACGAATCCCCCTAAAGCCGAGTACAGAACGGACAAGACGTGCACGGCGCGGGCGAGTGCAGTGCAAGAGCAACCAGACGATACAATTCGTGCGCCTAAAAGTAATGCGAATCTCAAAATAAATCTCAGCATTTTATTTCGCCAGACCACATAGACTTATCCGATACAGCAGACGTCTCCAAAAGCCTTCTCGCGAGTAAGCCCCTGAACGGAACCGAAGCCAGTACGTAAAGAGCGCGCTCCGCCTCACCCATCTCCACCTGTACTGTACGCAATGTTTATGCGCAAAGGAAGAGCAGTGGCGGACTGCCATTATCATTGTGTTGGTCGGAGTGTTCCACCTTTTCACAATGTCTTCTAATCATGGACATAATACATTCAAGGATGAATAGGAAAAGAAATTTTTTGTGTTAGTGGGGAGAATGTGAAATGCTTAATTTGTTCGAAAATTCTTAAGGGTGTGTTAAAATTCAACATGCGACGACAATACTCGACTCTTCACAAAGAATATATAATTACAAGCATGTTGGACATGTGAAAATAATTAATTTTGGGGCTATCTGTATAACTGTTGGTTATACATTATAATCAGTATATTACAATACGTTTACACTCAGTTTCGCATGGAAAACATACAGTTTTTCCTTTAATTTTAAGTGAAATACATAGGCCTACAAATATGTTGATAAATATAAAACAAGAAAATACAAACACAAATCACACACATCTTAAACAAAAAAAAAAAAGCTTCTTGCTAGCTATGTTCTAGCTTGGAATATTGGAAAATCAATGAAGCCCTTTACAGAAGCATCATTTGTAAAATCGTGCATACAGGACGTTACTAAAATATTGTGTCCAGAAAAAAGTCAAAGTTTAAGAAAATTAAATTGTTTCCAATTACAGTTCAGAAAAGGAATTTCAAGATTGTAAATGTAATTGAATCTGAAGTCGAAACCACAATTAACCAGTTTGTAGCTTACTCACTTGCATTGGACGAAAGCACAGATAGAAATGACAAAGCTCACCTCGCCATTTTCATCCGAGGAGTTAATGAACATTTTACTGTGTCTGAATATCTTCTAGATGTAATTACAAAATACAACTGGAGAAGATCTTTTCCAGGCACTGAAAGGCACCAGAGAACAGAAGAGATTAAATTTGCAATGGCTTGTGTCAATAGCAACAGACGGGGCGCCAGCTTCATATATGTCAAAATAGTATACAAACGTATATTTCTTATTCTTTTGGCGTTATTATTTGTAACCATGAGCAGACCGTTGCCGCGATCCCCCACTGATCGCTCCCATCTGTTGAGGTACGAGTCTCTACCCCTTCTCTAGCCTTACAGCACACTGTGTTCGGCGGGCAGCATCGAATGACGATACGATTTTTTGGAGACCTCTGCGATACAGCCTAACCCCGTTCTTATTTTTTGGGGTGGAGTCCTTCAGTTCCTTAAGGGGAGAAGATGATATTTTTTAAAACTTTTTTCATATTTGGTGTAAAATATTAATTTTTTGTATGTAGAGAGCTCAGAGCTGTGGCAACTCAACCAAATAAAAATAAAAAAAAAAATATTTGGGGGACCAAATTTGAAAAAAAATATATACCCAAAGCAGGATTGTACTAAAACCGATATATCTAAACCGTTTTTAAAGATAGATTCAAACCGTTTTTTGCAATGTGTTTGCAAAAGCATGTTCTACAAACTGTCTGTAACAGAATTTTGATATTAGTCCCTACGTTTGTAAAATAAACAATTCAAATTTAATAACAATTTTCTGATTTCCTTTCTTGCAAACAAACGGACGTATTTTTAAAATGAAATCAATTAACAAAATTCTGTTACAGAGAAAAGTTTCCTAATAGTCTAAAGAATGTGTGTTCTAAATTTCATGCAGGTATGTTTAATAGTTCAGAAATTATGTCCATTTTTGTCTGGCAATGTAGCAAAAAAAAAATGAAGTTACTGGAAACCGATAAAAGTGGGCGTGTGATTTAAAAATCCATAGCGCAGGAAGTTTAAAAATGACGTCTCAACATCGGATAAGGGCACAAATACCCACAAAATGTTATGCAATGCATTCCACACATCAAAGGGTATTTTAAAGAAAAAAAAATTTTTTTGAAAATTTAATTTACCGGAAACAACAATAAAAATGGGCGAGTGATTTAAAAATTCATAACGCAGGAAGCATAAAAATGGCGACTCAACATCCGATAAGGGCACTACCACAAAATGTTATGCTATGCATTCCAGACATATCACGGAGTATTTTAAAGATTTTTTTTTTCTGAAAATTTACTCATTTTTCACCAAAAAATACCATCCTCTCCCCTTGAGGTTTTGATGGCCGTAAGGACCATCTGACGAGGAGCGGGCCGTTCTGGTTTATCCATTTCTTACAAATAATTTTATACACGCTGGAAACCTTCGTGCGAGTGTCGACACGTCAAACGCACAGAAACTACGTTTATCCGTGCACAGGTTTCCCAGAGGGAAGAGAGATAAAAGAAAAGATTTAAAATAATTTTATTGTAAAAATATTCCCTCTACAGAAACCCGCAACACACTTCATTGCAGTATGACATTCATAATTTAGAGCTCTCTCAAAAAGTGTATTGTGACGACAACGAATTCGATTGGAGACACTTCCATGAATATCCAGAGCCGCCTGGACGAGTTCGTTTTTAAACGTCGCCCGTCTATCGATCTATACGTACTGCGGCAGCGTCCGGACAGACGCGAGAATTTTTTTTTTCTGTTTGCTGTTTATTTCAGTTCCCTGCTCACATATCTTCGTTCGCATATTTGCTTCACGTATCTGTAAGGTTCCGCAGAATTTGCCGAAATGCACCAGACTACGTTACGAATTTCAGCATCAGCAGCATTTATAATTCATCTTTTGTAGCGTATTAATCCTCTAGAAGTCTTCGGCTTCTTCAACGATTTTCCACCATTCTGTGCGATTTTGTGTGGTGGTTCTCCAATTACATCATCCGCACATGTTCAGATCCTCTTAAACAGGGACATCATTTTATTTTTACTTCAATTTTTATTGTATCTCAATTTTTGAATGTACTTCACTCCCACCCCTTCTACTAGTAAATTTACAATCGTTCGCCACACAGAGCCAAGGCCGCGTATGCAGTACTGACTTAGTGAGTATAGTACGTTTCAGAAATATGTTCGCGTTTTCCAGTGACGACAGAGCTTTCAATATTGAATCATATTTTCGCACAGGTACTGTCGTCCGTTTGCCTACGTCGCATCCTGGTTTCCCCCACCTGCTTCTGTTCGCCTCTCTGTAAAGTCTAGTAGCTGGGCTGTCTGAGCTCTTTTCTGAAAACATTAATTTCTGTTAGGAATTGGACGTCTACGTAATATTATACAACTGTTTAAAATTATTTAAGTAAAAGGGCCTCGCTAAGTAATTAACTGTCACGTGATCCCCCCCCCCCTATTACGGCCCTGCGACATAACCACTTGGACGGACAATAGATAGCATTTCTGAGTAATTTTATCTTTTCGGTCGGGCAGAAGTGAAGATTAAATTTACAGTACGTAAGGTACTCATTTATAGAGTAGGTACAGAATTGTTTCAACATGAGTTACTAGTACGAAGGACGAAACTGGTAACTGGAATTAGGTACAATAGTCTATAATGCAGTAATATGCACAAAAGAACTGAAGCCTATATCGAAATGAACGGCCACCATTTTAAAAATGTGTTTAAATATTCATATTATGATTATTTTTCAATTTAACTTTATTATCTATATTGTACGCTAATGTGCTGTAACAGTACAGTACAATATACACTACATAATTAATACGTCCGAATGGATAGCTCAATTCGTGAGTAAAAACACTCATTGTTAATACAGTACAGTATTTTGGTTAAACAAAAACCTAATGAAAATTATCAAACTCAAAATTGCTATATTTCCTAGTTTAAATAAATGGATGAACTACTTTTCTTCCCTCCTATACCTAGCAAAGTGATTTGTATTTTACCCCAGTATCATCGAACTTCAGTCTTGGAAGGGGGAGCAAGCGGTGTTTCCTGTTCTAGACCTTTAATTCGTAGATGTTAGTAAAAATAAAATGATGTCCTTGTACATATATTACTGCCAGGCAGTACGTCTCACTTGACGATATGTCAGAGGAAGAACAATAAAATTGTTGCATACATTTCAAGTCTGATTAGTGAACTGTGTTACTAGTCAGTGACATATGCAATGGGAGGGAAAGCAACTGGCCAAACTATCCCATTATCTCCCGACTTAGTTGCCTCATGAACGGAACAAATAAATTCATCATCGTTTTCAATTAAAATCTGAATACTTAATGCAGAAATTTCTTCGTAGCACTTTGTCCTCTGGTTTTAGGGCTTGCAGTAACTGTAGTCGGTACGGATGAAATCGCAACCTCTTGCAAAGAATCTTACCTTAAAATGAGTGTACCATTTACGGATTGTAGGCCCACTGGGTGGATCTGCACCAAACTTCTGTAATGTCGACTGGTTCACATGAAAATCAAGCACACAAAAAAGCTTTTCTGTCCTCTATAGCAGCCATTTCGCATTAACAATGAACAAATTTGTTTGTATGCGCTATTATGAGGCAGTGTTACCAACTAGGAAAGCAATGTTGCCACAACTAAACTTATAGTTTCTCTTTCCATTGGTGCCATTTTCGTGCATCTAAGATTCATAGAACGTAAATTGTGTTAGGAACCGGAAAGGTCTTTTGTAGGAGCTCTGTTTATTGCTGCGTGCCTTTACTGTAGCGAATTTGCTGTCTGTTGTACAGAAGAAAGTCTTGTAAATCTTCTGTGTTTTATTCTAACGTGTAAGGTTTATAACAGAATATTCAAATTTTCAATCAAATGACTTATCACTTTTATAATTTCATTAATATCTGTTAATACATATTAAGTGTTAAAAATACTTCGTATTAACGTTTCCGTCTTGTTAGGGCATCTTCAGATACATGTCATAATATAATGATCTTAAGTTACAATATTAATACAATATTTTTTGTGTTTAATCATTGTTTAATTGCAATAATCTTATCAAATATTTAATAATAGATGGGCATTGATATATGTTAAGAGGAAAGGATGGTATTTTTTGGTGAAAAATGAATAAATAAAAAAAAAATTCCTTAAAATATCCTGTGATTGTATGTGTGGAATGCATAGCATAACATTTTTTGGGTATAAGTCGCCATTTTTAAACTTCCTGCGTTATGGATTTTTAAATTACTCGCCCACTTTTATTGTTGTTTCCAGTAAATTAAATTTAAAAAAATGTTTTTTTTTCTTTAAAATACCCTTTGATGTGTGGAATGCATTGCATAACATTTTGTGGGTATTTGTGCCCTTATCGGATGTTGAGAAGTCATTTTTAAACTTTCTGCGCTATGGATTTTTAAATCACACGCCCGCTTTTATCGGTTTCCAGTAACTTCATTTTTTTGCTACATTGCCAGACAAAAATGGATATAATTTCTGAACTATTAGAGATACATGCATGAAATTTAGAGCACACATTCTTTACACTATTAGGAAACTTTTCTCTGTAACAGAATTTTGTTAGTTGATTTCTTTTTAAAAATACGTCCGTTTGTTTGCAAGGAAGGAAATCAGAAAATTGTTATTAAATTTTAATTGTTTATTTTACAAACGTAGGGACTAATATCAAAATTCTGTTACAGACAGTTTGTAGAACATGCTTTTGCAAATACATTGCAAAAAATTGTTTGAATTTATCTTTAAAAACGGTTTAGATATATCGGTTTTAGTACAATCCTGCATTGGGTATATTTTTTTCTTCAAATTTGGGCCCCCAGTAATTTTTTTTTTTCAAAATATTTTTATTTGGTTGAGTTGCCGCAGCTATGAGCTCTCTACATACAAAAAATAATATTTTACACAAAATAGGAAAAAAGTTTTAAAAAATATCATCCTCTCCCCTTAAATCTCATGAGCCTTATGTATAGGCATAGGCCTACGCATATTTTTATAAAGTAATGCCGGTATTAACCAATTTCATTAGACCATATGAATAAAATATCTCTATCATTATATTTTCATTACTAATTAACATTTTGTAAATGATATCTAAAAAAAAAAAAACATACATATATGTAAAACTCATGTTTTGATGTAAAAATTACATCAAATTATGGCTACAAAATTTGTTCATCTTAAGTTTAAATATTAGGAAATGTATAGTAATTTGTCCATACTTCCACGCACAAACTCCCACAAAAAGAAATGAGATTTGTTTTGTTTTAATAACCCAGTTTTATATCTTATATTTTTATAAAAACTTTGACGATAACATTGACGAAGTAAAGTAAAATACAGGGAAAATGATTTAAATAGCAAAGTACTTCACTAGAAATGACATTTTAGAACGAGAATTAAAAACAGAATAAATCCAACGTACAATGGATGACATAGGAGAAAAATAGAGAACGTAGAAATAATATCTGATACACGCATTCTAAAACAAATGATGTAGCTATTATAAGGCTAAACGGTGATGAGTCGTGAAAATTGATGGACTTGGAAATGATGAAATGATCATCGGATTAGGCTAGAGCCTAATTTATACATAATAGTTCATTTTAATGTAAAAGTAGAGTTAAGAATGTATAAGTGTTATGTACTGTATATGTTGGAATTGTTAATTTTAGTTAAACCGTTTAGGTAGGTCAGTCTAATGCTCGGCTTAATACAACACACAGTCGTGGACGTATTAAGTGATTATCGAAACTATCCGAAGTCCAGCTGTACAGAATCGATAAATCCTCCATTCTACCAACTGCTAAAAATGAAACAGACAACGACTATTATAAAGTATGTCGCTGCGCAAATTAAAGTAATGTTTCACGAAGATAGCACATACTTTCTAATATGTTTTAAGCATTTCGTAATAATTGAATTTCTTTATAATTTAGCGGGAGACATTACGGTGTATATATTACTTTAAGTCAGCGTTTCTCAAACTACGGTCCGCGGACCACCTGTGGTCCTCAAGATCTGCCCTTGTAGTCCTTCAAAAAAGACAGAAGAAAAAATAAAATTCGAACGAATTGCGTATCACACTGTAGCTTAAAATATCAGAGTTTGGAAATGACACATGACAATCGAATTTCACTTTTTCTCCCAGTACAGACATTTTATAAAATTTATTACCATACCCGTCTATCCGCTTCCCACTCTACTCTCAGCAACAAAAGAGGGATTTAAAGCACTATATACGTGGTGTTTCTCGACATCTTTTCCCTGCACATCTGGCGCCGCGCCTGTAACCCAGCCAGGGACAACCCAAATTCATAACAGAGGACCAAAGTACCGAATATTAATTCAATTTTAAAATATAAGTATACTGGTATTAAGATATGCTACGAAAATGATAAATTTGCTTTCGAAGGGAACAAGAGTAAGGTGGTCCGCGGAACTGTTGTGACTTTAAAAAGTGGTCCCCACTTTAAAAAAGTTTGAGAAACGCTGCTTTAAGTCATTATTTTTAGTTGGTTATTTACCGACGCTCTATCAACTACTAGGTTATTTATCGTCGATGGGATTGGTGATAGCGAGATGGTATTTGGCGAAATGAGGCCAAGGATTCGCCATAGATTGCCTGACAACGTAAAAGAATATGTCAACGGACCAGTTATTAGTACTGATTCAAGAAATAAACTGTTTATGGTCTCTTTCTAAAGGCTGGTTCACAATGAACCGGGAACGGAAACGGCAACGAGAACGGAAATATTCTTAAAATAAATGTATTTAAATGTGAGGATTCACAATTAACTATTGTAAACGCTCACATTTAAATACATTTATTTTAACAATATTTCCGTTCTCGTTCTCGTTGCCGTTTTACGTCTTTACAATAAACTTCAATCGGTAACTATATTTATTAACTAGCCACTTTTTAATTTCCCCAACATCTTTTAATAAAACGATTTTGTATATCTAGGTTAGCATTTTTGAGTGTGAAATAATAGAAACAAATTTGGCAAAAATAAATTTTTATTTTACAACTTTCCGAAAGTACGAGGAGCGTCCAGAAAGTACAGAAAGTTTCCCTGGAACCGTTTAGAGAAAGAAAACACAATTTCATAAACAGATTTATTGTACTTCTGTTTGTGACTGTATATACTTCGAGATTGTCATTCGATAAGGAAAGCACTGTCAAAGACTATTAATGTAGGTTAAAGTAAAATTAGCATTGTCACTTCAAAGTAACCTATCGTCTTCATTTGATTACATTACATAATATATAAGTACAGTGGACTCTAAGTTCGACTGAACAGAATTTAAATTTCAGTCCAATAAGGGTAGTGTGCGTGGCAGGTGAAATAAATACAAATTCTTATTGGTTATCCATCAACGAATACAGTACTGTACTTGCATTTCATGCCCGCCCCGAGACTTGTGTATGCGCTTCTAGTACCACAGTGGGTTTCGACAGTTCCGTCTCACAAACGGCACAATTCTCAAATAGAGAAAGAAGAATTCATTAATTTAAAATCAATGATTAACTACGGATGTCCTAATCAATAAAATATTTTGTTTTCTTTTAACAAAAGTATTACTACAAGACGCAGAACTAATTCCCATTCAAATGGCAAACCTATTTCTTAGTGCCCGTATAGGGACGTGTCTAATTCTCCTACGTGAGCAGTCGGACTATAGGATGTCGAACTTGTTTTCTGTCAAACTTAAAGAGCTTCCACTGTATATGGGTCTATTATTCTATGTCGATGGACTCAATAACAAAAGTCCTTTCATCAAAGCTAAATCTCATGGAGCACAAAAACAAGCTCTAAATACAGGTTGAAAATTCATATGAAAATATGATCACAACTCTATAGTTGAATTTTAATTCTGGAGAAATCAGACGGGTAATTTATCTTCCCATGAGTGTACATGAAGACTTGGACACGAAATTAAGTCTCCCAGTAAATATGAAAACCTTGAAGTTCAGGTTCCTCTAATCCTAGCTGGCAACCTTAATTGTTCGCATAGCTACGAGGCAAATAAAATGATTGAAATTTTAAATTACTGGCTGGAATTGGAATTGATGCTTTTATTTACGTTAATTGGTGCAGAAAAACAGAATAAACCGTTAATGGCATTTTAATAGATCTAGTAGTGAACTGACTGACACACTGTTTCTGTGTTCATGTAATTCTCATTTATTTTATGAAGGAGAATATTGTACGTCTGACTTGCTTCAATCACAAAATCATAAGACAAAATTGAACTTTATTACATATCAAAGCGAACAAAAATGCGTACAATTCAAACTCTGTTTAAAGAAATTATTACTTAACCTATAAAAGCTAATTACGTACAAGTCAATTGGGTACAGTTCAGAATTAATTTGTATTTAATGAAATTTAATTTTGCCAGGACCTTCGTGTAATTATGTGCAAACCAGAACTACGTTTAACTATGTTAGGTATAACCCATGTTATATTTTAGACTATATAGCTTCTGGATCGGGTGTTAATGGAGAATGTATTTTTTTATATGATAAGCTCGAAATTTTCCACAATTACTTTTTTGTTACATTTACCGTTTTAAGGGGGTAATAAATGAAAGTTCTATTTTTTACATTTTCCAAGCTACGTCCAGGATTTTTTGTACACAATCACGGTGTGATAGATAATGATGTAGTGAAGTTTTATTTGTGTGAGTCAATCAGTTTCTGAGTTATTAATAAAAAATATTCTGAAAAATGTGCATATTTCAAAATGAAATGTATCGCTCAATTTTTGAGTAAAATAATGTTTTAATTTTTTTATAAGACCAGTGGCATATTTAGAAAAAAAAAACATCACGTATCAGTTTTCCTATACCTTTACGACGAAAGGGGGAAACAATTTCATAACCAATGCATACCTAAAAATAGAAATTTTCCATTGCCACTATAAATATTTCATTTTTTATTTCAAAAGTATTCATTTAATCATAAAACCCACGTGCTATTTTGTTAAAGACAGTATATAGAACATGCAGTAAAAATTTCATGTTCCTGACATCAAAATTGTAAGAGACTTTACACATCGAAACTGATTGGAAAAAAGTGTGAGAAAAGAGCTTGTAAAATTTTGCTTGAAGTTCAAGGGTGTAGCTATTTATATATTGCGTAATGTTTATGCTTTCTAGCGGCGAAGAGCATTGGAACTTGCTCAATATATAAATAATAGATTGCCGATTCGTTTTTTTTTACAAGAAAACGAAAATGCGATTTTTGTCTGAAAATGGCTAAAATTTCACCCGTCACCCCCTTAAGTACCTAGAATGTCGTATCTAAACAAAAGAAACGCGCGAAATAACTTGAAATTTGCATCATTGAGCGAAATATGTCAATAACGCAAAAATATACTCCGTTTCAGTTAATTTATCAATCGCTCTTTATTTTCTCTACAGATTTGTGTACACTCAAATATATTCCTTATATCACAAAAGCTGCGAAATATGCACCAAAATTGTACTTAATATTGTTAGAAAACATGTTTACGACTTTCGTTTAAGTTAATTTGTCAATCTTTCTGTATTTTCTCTTTCGATATTGCGTACTACACTCAAATATACTCCTTCTATCGCAGAAGCCACGAAATATGCACCAAAATTGTAATTAATATTATTAGAAAACATGTTTGTGACTTTCGTTTTACGTAAGAATTGTCATTGTATTATATTAATTATGTATTATATTGTCTTGTATTGTAGTATTGTATTGTATTGTATTATATTAATTATGTTATATTCATAGCATTGTAGTAATTTTCTGTCATGCTGGTTGAGTGGAAGAGAAGGCCGAATGGCCTTAACTCTGCCAGTTAAAATAAACCATTATTATTGTTATTATTATTATTATTATTATTATTATTATTATAATTTGTCAATCGCTCTGCGTTTTCTCTATGGATATTGTGTACACTCAAAATATACTCCTCCTATCGCAAAAGCCACGAAATATGCACCAAAATTGTACTTAATATTGTTAGAAAACATGTTTGTGACTTTCGTTTCAGTTAATTTGTCAATCTCTCTTTATTTTCTCTATGGATTTGTGTACACTCAAATATGCTCCTTCTATCACAGAAGCCACGAAATATGCACCAAAATTGTACTTAACATTGTTATAAACCATGTTTGTGACTTTCGTTTCAGTTAATTTGTCAGTAGCTCTGTATTTTCTCAATGGATATTGTGTACTACACTCAAATATACCCCTTCTATCACAGAAGCCACGAAATATGCACCAAAATTGTACTTAACATTGTTATAAAACATGTTTGTGACTTTCGTTTCAGTTAATTTGTCAGTCGCTCTGTATTTTCTCAATGGATATTGTGTACTACACTCAAATATACTCCTATCACAGAAGCCACGAAATATGCACCAAAATTGTACTTAACATTGTTATAAAACATGTTTGTGACTTTCGTTTCAGTTAATTTGTCAGTCGCTCTGTATTTTCTCAATGGATATTGTGTACTACACTCAAATATACTCCTATCACAGAAGCCACGAAATATGCACCAAAATTGTACTTAACATTGTTATAAAACATGTTTGTGACTTTCGTTTCAGTTAATTTGTCAGTCGCTCTGTATTTTCTCAATGGATATTGTGTACTACACTCAAATATACCCCTTCTATCACAGAAGCCACGAAATATGCACCAAAATTGTACTTAACATTGTTAGAAAACATGTTTATGACTTTCGTTTTACTTAATTTGTCAATCGCTCTGCAATTTCTCTATGGATATTGTGTACTACACTCAAATATACCCCTTCTATCACAGAAGCCACGAAATATGCACCAAAATTGTACTTAACATTGTTAGAAAACATGTTTATGACTTTCGTTTTACTTAATTTGTCAATCGCTCTGTATTTTCTCAATGCATATTGTGTACTATACTCAAATATACTCCTTCTATCACAGAAGCCACGAAATATGCACCAAAATTGTACTTAACATTGTTAGAAAACATGTTTGTGACTTTCATTTTACTTAATTTGTCAGTCGCTCTGCATTTTCTCAATGGATATTGTGTACTACACTCAAATATACTCCTTCTATCACAGAAGCCACGAAATATGCACCAAAATTGTACTTAACATTGTTAGAACACATGTTTGTGACTCTCATTTTACTTAATTTGTCAGTCGCTCTGTATTTTCTCAATGGATATTGTGTACTCTCACTTTTACTATCTTAATGGCAGTGGTCGAGTGCAACAAAGATTAAAGACTGTTGCAACATGTATACTTGGTGTCTCGCAGTGGCCCTGGGTACTCTGACCCAGTAAACGAGGGAGTCCTGCATTATGTGCATGTGTCCAGTAGAGTTGTAGGTCTAGGTACAGAAGCCTCAGGCTTTGGTGCCGAAATTAGCATAAAAAACATGCATACTTTCGGTGCTTAGTTTATATTTTGGTGATGATATTATCATTATATGTGACACGTATAAATAAAAGAAAAAAGGTAACAGAAGGTTTGTATCAAACTTAACATAACGTTATTTTAATTGAAAACTTATTGCACGAAATATCCGAGATAGTGACAAGTTTTGACACCGAAATCACACTTTTATTTCACCAAAAAATACGGTCCCTAGGTATTAAGTTAACCCATATCTGCCTAGTGTTGCGTTTTCGCAAAATTCTGCACTAATTATTGTTCTGCAAATTGCAAAGAAATGAATTACAAAATTAACTTTTATTTTATTGTTGTGTATACTAGAAGAATCAGAGGCGCCTGCAGGACATTTCAGTTTCATGTGGCGGTGAGAAAATTATGAAAATATTCAACAACGAAAAGTTATGGGCATAAATAGGTTAAGAGGCGTGTGTTGAAAAGGAAGCAGCCATCTATCAAATAATTTGCTTTTTTCTGTTCTTGTCTGACAGCTTACAACTCCACGTATCATTACGATATATGTTACGAAATTATGTAATTCGAAATAGAGAACTGATGAAGGATAGTGCCGATTCGCCAAGAGATCTGAAATGGACACGTTACGGCGACTGGGATCACACACTTCACTTCGTGGGATCCGAGGATAAGCAACAGGAATGTGGGAAGACAAAAAAATATGGCGAGGAGACGAGCTAAAGAAAATCTTCGGCAGCCAACGGTCAATAGTAGCGATAGGTCGTAAAGAATGGAAGAAACTCGCAAACCAGAAAGCGAAGAATAAATCAAAGCTTCCCTGCTATTGTTATCCGGGAATTTAGTGTATCTCCTGGACACCTGGCTTTCTGTGGCCAATAAAATGCGTATTTACATATTTTGTTCCTTTGGAAAGAAACGTAATTTGACAAAAAAAAAAAATCAAATAAATAAATCTGTGGTTTCTACAAGCGACAGAAGTGAAACTCTTTAAACAGTCCGTTTGTAGTGAGCTTTATAAATGTTCGTGCTATGAGAAACTATGAAATGCAGTTAAATTAGCACTTCGGCCTACATACTCAATACTTGAAACGATTCGCTTATATTAGCTCAAATAAGATACCAAAAATGAAGCGCACAAAACCAAATTTATCGTTTATAAATTGCTGTGGGTGAGTGACCAGAACTTCAACATGTCACGCAGGAGATCCGGGTTCGAGTCCCGTTCAGTTCTGAGATTTTTTTAGTGAAAAATCTATAGTGACAGTTGTTGCGGACAAGATCGCATTTGTGTTTTTTCTCTTGGTTCTTCCGTTTCCCCATATTACAGTCGTGGCCAAAAGTTTAGAGCATCCCTTGGAAAAGACAATTTTACTCAGTATATCATGTTACAACCTTAAATAATTACATGATTTTAGTATAGCTGAAAATAATAGTAGTCTTTTTTATGTATGATATGTAGAAATCAAAAGTTATATGTCATGGAATGGGCAGAATTGTACATTTTTATTTTTTCTGAAAAACAAATCCAAAACTATAAAAATTTTTGTAAATTGTAATTTGCACTCCTAATAATATTAATTAACAATGTTCCTAAAATGCAAAGAGACAATTTAATAAAGAAATTTGAATTAATTGTCATTTTTTTAAACAATTCACAAATTAACACAATTTTCCAATTTGTTGTTGTTGTTTTTTTTTTTTTTTTAATAACACAATGTTTCTCTCCGAAATCCACTTAGAACTTTGTAGGACCACTTTTTACATTGTAGCAGGCATGTATCCTCTTGGCACTGAGTTTATTAGATTCTGTATATAACCCTTTCTCAGGGTTGTCCAACATGCTGCTAACTGAAATTTCATTTCTTGAAGATTTCTTATGTTCTTTTTGTGTACTTCCTTTCCTAGAAAATCTCAGATATTTTCAATGGGGTTCAAATCTGGACTCCTAGCAGACCAAGACAGTAGGTCTATACCATTCTCGGTGGAGAAGTGTGACAGGGGCATTATGCTGATATAACCAAATCTTTCTCGGATAACTTATTCTGACGAACACAACTAATCAACTGAAGCTCTCAAATATTTTTACAAGTTCCTTGCAATTGATCAATCCTTAAACTTTTTCCTAACCATATTTCCGTTGCTTTTGAAATTATTTTATATTATTGAGAAATTCATTTATCTGACAAATGTAAAAAATAAAAAAAACACAAAAATATTTTTAAAACAATCATTTTAGAAACTAAAAAAGATTAAAACATTATACATTTTCAGCTGGAACCAGCATATTATCAGTACTAATAAATATTCAGGAAATACTTTCCATATAAACATTATATTAAACAATTATTAATTTTTAAAGGGGTGCTCTAAACTTTTGGCCACGACTGTAGGCATCTACATCATTCCGTCAACAGTTCTCCATTCCGTCATTATTCCATAGCATTTCCCGAATGTCGGCTGAAGGGGCTAGCCTAGGGACGAGTGTAGTTGCCTGCTCGAAACCTGGGTATGCAGCGAACCTTAGTGTAGTCAGCCGGTGTGAGTTTGGGAATGCGCCTAGCTTGAGGGTTAGCGTAATAGATCTTGAAAGGTCTCATTGCTGGGTCGTAGTGTCCCCTCCCGAAATTCAGTTAAATTTAATTCAGGCTACATGTTATGTTCTTCAAATTGTTTTTATACAAATTAAATTGCTTTTTTTGATTCCTGTTAATGAGTTGTCAATTATAATATCATAAAGTAAAACTCTTTACATATTACATAATGTACGTATTTCTTGTAAAAACGTTTTCGCCATTCTTTGTGGCATCATCGGATACTTTTGGTTTTCAATAAAATGTATGTGTTTATTCACACTGCAATGGGTATATACCCGGTGGCAGTGGTAACTAATTACACTCAATAATGGCAATAATAAACTTGTTAATTAAAAATACACTTAATAATAATACCAATAATTAATACAAATAATTAATACTAACAATTTATAATAATAATAACAATAACAATAACAACAACAACAACAACAACAACAATAATAATAATAATAATAATAATAATAATAATAATAATAATAATAATAATAATAATAATAATAATAATAGGGAATATCCTAAATTAAATGAAGTATGATCACTTAAAATAACATTTAAAATAAATCTAATTTGTATCTTAAATCTAAGTTCGAACTAGAACCCACGAGTATGATATGTTCATATCTGCACAAGTACCTTTCCACATTACACTCATTTCGCTGTCAACTCACTCACTGCACTGGAACTACGACACATTTCACTGATTCTATCCTGATTTCACTAACACTTCAAAAACATTTCACTGTTCAAATACTTTGCACTGCCACTATAAACTATAAAGCTTCCCTGACAGGAACACGTTTCACTTACACAACACACTTCACTGACACAACACACTTCACTGACACAACATAATTCTTCACTGATACAACATTTCAATAACAAAATCTCATTTACATCCTTTACATAATGTGTATAATTATCGTCTATTAGTAAAGTCCTTAAGCCTATTTTAAATACGTTTTTGGTTGTTGGTAAAGCCTTTAGTAAGTCAGCAGGTAAAACATTCCAGTCCCTGATAGTACGATTGAGAAAAGAAAACTTTCCATTGTCCGTCCTCTGTCTTCTTTCCCTCAATTTATATGAGTGGTCGTTCCTTGAAGAGTAATTTGGCGGCTGCAACCTATTTTTTATTTCTCTCCAGGCAGGCTCACCTCTGTATGTTTTGAACAGTGCGCATAATCGAATTCGCATTCTCCTGTCCTTGAGTGTGTCCCATTTTAATGGTGAATAAATAACCTCATATATGTGATATCCTAGTAATAATGTAATCGTATAAAATCATTCAAGATAAAATATTAAAAAACGTGAATTTTAAAAGACATAAATTAACTTGTAAAATTAAAAAAGAAATTATCTACGAGCTTTCTCTTACTTGGTATATGGACATCAATTTATTTTGTTTCTTAATATTCATGGTTAAATGTCGTATGTGGGTTTGTTATGTAAGTCATAATAATCATGTGTGTTTATATTGAAGATAAGTGTAAGCAAAACTCGTTTACATAATGTGTTTATACATTTATATTTTTATATAGAAACCTTTGTTTATAGTTCATATCAAATATGTTATGTGCAGTATAGTTTGGAATTTACTGTGCATGATGTAGCATATATTGGTAGTGCAATTAGAAAATTTGTGTATATTGGTTTTAATTATTTTGAAGTTAGATTATTTATTTACGTAAATCAAGGTTCTTAATATATATAGTCGCTCCCTTATTATGTATAAAATATATTTTTTTTTATTCTTGCATAATCTGGTATTGTAGATTATCAATTAGCGTCGTGCATTACAGGCGCTATGTTCGATTCAAGTTTGTCGAGTATGGCGAAGTTCGATATTCACCGATGTTCGCTCTACAGAAGTAGGTCTGTCGTGTTTGTTTCACCTTGTTATAAAAATAATCGCTGTCCTCGCTGCGATAAGTTTTTCATCTATACTAATAATAAATCTGTAATAGAAATTTTTCTGGTAATTTTCGACTTTCCAAAAATAATTCGTCCTGACATATATAATTAACCACCCTGAAACCGAAAATCGCTTTTTTGGAATTTTTGTCTGTCTGTCTGTCACCTTTTCACGCGATAATGGCTGAACCGATTTCGATGAAAATTGGAATATAAATTAAGTTCCTTACAACTTAGATTTTAGGCTATATGGCATTCAAAATACATTATTTAAAAGGGGGGTTATAAGGGGGTCTGAATTAAATAAATCGAAATCTCTCTCTTATTATTGAGTCTTGTGAAAAATGTTACATAATAAAAATTTCTTTAAAAATGATTTCCGATAAGTTTCACGCTATGAAAAATTTTGATACGACTGATATTTAATGAGATAAATGAGTTTCAAAATTAAAATAACTGCCATCTAAGGCCGTGTAATGAAATAAATGAATTCGTCTATAAGGGGCCTTGGTGAACAACAATCGAAAGCTATGAATCATAGCCTACAGAGAATGTTTGTGTTTGTATGAAGTAATATCGGAAGCTAAATTAACCGATTTGTGTAATTAATTATTTCACCATTGGAAAGTGTAGTTTCTCTATATGGACATAATTCTATAATGTTATCACAGTAACTTCGGAGTGAATTGAGGACAGGTAAGATTAAAATAGCTTCTTATGCACAAACAACTTGATAGGCTATTCTGTGTATTCGTTTCCTGTATTTCTTAAAATAATGTTAATCTCAGAGAATTAACGAACCACAAGAGTGTATTGATTTAGTATGCAGTAATAATATGTTAGCTTAGCATTCCATTATTTTATAATCAAAATTTTAACTATGCTCAATTGAATTGTGTTAAAATACACAAAATACATATGCATTAAATGCAATGCAAAAAAATTGGGTAATGAGCGAAGCAGATTAGGTTGCGCTGTTGTAAAATAAAATTTGTTCCTCCTGAGATTCAAGAGCCCCCATAACAAATTAAAAACTTACTTATCGGTTTACATCCGTTATGAACACATTTTTTATATAGTATACAATACAATACAATGCAATGCAATACAATACAATATAATTTAAGTTATTTAAGTTATTTGAAGGGTTCAGAACCATAGTGGCCCAAGCGCCATTTACTGAATACATAGAAAACAAGGGTTATAATTAAGTTATTATCATAATTCAATGGAAACATATAGCAAGTAAAATAAAGTATACACATTAAATCTAAATGATATGTCAATGTTCATTAAAATATGGATGCATATAATAAAAATTAAGAAACATGTTAAAGGAATTGTCATTGCACCAAATGAGTGGTCTCTGGACCAAAATGATCGCATTTTGATTATTTAAATACAATTTAAATTAAGTAACATATTAAACGATTTATCCTTCTATCAAACACGAATCTTCCCTGGATCAAATGTCCTATTTTAATTATGTAATTATTTTATATTTATTTCTAACGGGTGCAGCGGAGCGCACGGGTACGGCTAGTATAAAATAAGAGCTATAACGGCTCTGAAGATCATTGTGCTAACCACACGATACTTCCATTTTGGTTTGATGATCCTCTGCTTCGGCATGTTAACGTAAGAGAAGCAGCCGGCTGGTCGGTTTGGGCCCTTACTGGGCTGTAAGCAACATATTATTATTATTATTATTATTATTATTATTATTATTATTGTTATTATTATTATTATTATAGTCTTACTCGGTACATAGATGGTGGTCGCAATTGATTCATGGTTTTCCAGTTCAAATCTAGTCTCCTACCACAAGGAGTTTTGAGAGAGATCAAATTCCTCAGCATGAAACCCTTTGGGAAGGACAGTAAATCTATTCGGACTATATTGCAGATTAACTGCATGTTATATAACTTTGCTCACGACGGGAGGTATCCAGGCAGAATTTAACGGCTATTACTCGCTCACAATGTAATTAAAGTGTTTAGCCACTCTCTGCGGCTATCATATTATTATCAGGGATAATGAATTGCGCCCCAGAATTGCATTCCCAACAATGTGAAACTACCGAAGTTAAAGAAGTTCTTAACCGACCATGTCTGTAGATATTAGGCCGTTTAATGACCTCTGTACCACGTAGAAGATGTGAGATGTCGTCCTTGGTGGTACAGTAATCTCTAGGGCCTGAGAGTTCGTGCATTTGCATACTTTTTCTGCAGGATATAGCTATTGTCTACTAGAAATGAACAAAACTGCCACTCTCGCTCGCTGTGTTCGTTGCATTTGTCTTTCGAGTCTCGTCTCGTAACTCTCGTGCGCTTCGGTCTCGCTCATCATTCTCGAAATAGCATTTGGTTGGCGTGAAAAGATTTCGTAACTTTGAATAACATACATAATTGAAATAAATAACATTAGAAATGTTTAATTGAGACAAAAAGACAAAACAAAACAGTATCATAGTTATCAAATTGTTCTGTTTCTATTATCAGTTATTATCTAAGATTATATAAATAAAAAAAAAAACAATTCTCAAATAAATTTTCATTTCTAAGAAATATAAAACATAACGCTAAATAAAGCGTTATTATTTTTTTTTTTTTACTTGAGATTGTACACTTGATCTCAAATATAATAATAATCCGTGGCGCTAGAGTCCGAGAAGGGCCTAGACCGACCAGCCGGCTGCTGGCCTCACGCCCACATGCCGAAGCAGAAGTGGATGATCATCCAACCAGAATGGAGGTATCGTGTGGTTAGCGCGATGATTCCCCCCCCCCCAGCCATTATAGCTGGTATTCGCATCCGGATTTCTGCACCTATCGTAGCTCCCCAAGTGCATCACGGTGCACCGGTCCCATACACTGGCCGAAATTTCATGATAAAATTTCTTCCCCCATGAGGAATCGAACCAGCGCGAATTCCATAACGTGAGTCCTAGGCGGGTTGCCTTAGACCGCGACGCCACGGCGCGGGACCGATCTCAAATATACGAAAAGAAAAATCCTAGCCTTTTAATAAGGACCTAGTAATTATGTGAAGATTGGGAAACGGATTATTATACACTGAAAGGTAGAGATGATGTTTCAAATAGGCTAATTGATTGTTTATACATATATAATAGTTGCCAAAACAGACAAAAGTTCAGTCTCGTTTGCGAGTTTAAACAACTGACGATTTAAGGCTGCTTGACGTTCGAGACTCGACAATTCCCGAAGTCTTGAACGCTCACAAGCAGTCTTTACGTCAGCGACGCGATGTAGTCAATATTGTCGTGCGGGTTTTCGGCTTTGCGGGCGCTGTTAGTCTTGCTTTCTCGAGCGTTGTTCAACTATAGTGTCTACACATTATCTACACGAATTACGAATTTTTAAGTCAATTAAGCATGATTTTATGTTGAATATAAGTGCATATTTTCGTCAGAGAAAAAATATAGGCCTACGAAATTGGTAGAATTAAGAGTTACTGGTATAAATACATATTTAACCACAATGAACAGTTCTAAATTATCAAACTAACTTTGTAACTTCATTAAACTTACAAAAGAAATAGAGGAAGATAATTTAATTAAACGCTGGAGTTACCATGGGCAAAAATGTCAAAAGAATAGATATGATGATGCTGATGATTCTGATTAGAGTCCGTACTTTGTCTAGGAGCCTATGATAACTGCTAGAGTTTTTAAGTGAAAGAAAAAGTTCCAAACTTGACAACTGAAAGCCCATCCCTCTACTAATACTATTTAATTCTGTTACAGTGAATTGTACTCAGTCTTTCATTAAATATTTTAGTTGTAATTAAAATGAAATAGACTCAAGTGAATTAATTAACCATTAGTTAAAGTATTTATTGATCTCCTTTAATGCTACTTTACGGGACATTTTTGCCCCTTTCTTGAGTACTAATCGCCCAATATTATACACTACGGTCTAGGCAGTGCATGAACTGGGGAAACTTTGTAGATTGTAGTCGGATGAATTACATTTATGATTAAATTTGGTCACTGTTACTTATATCCCGCCCACTATAGAGACACAGGCCATTTTTACACATATTTAGTATAACTTGTTGCTTCTTTGACAGGTTAGGTTTGGTTAGTTTGGGTTTTTGTTATAGCCTACCTCGCATATACGATTATAGCGCAACATTGGCAGTGATAAAAGTGAAATATTCATTCAGTGGGCGTTGGATACTCTACATTCACCTTAAATTTACTTATTTTCATAACTGCAATTGCATCCCCACTGCTACTAGGTAGGTAGGTACTACTGGTGGCTCGCTGTCCTATCCACTGTGCCCGCGTCTCTCTTGTTTGCCCTAACGCCATTCAGTGTCGTAATGATGAACACTGCTCTATGAGAATAAATCACTATCTTCAGTAATCATCACAACATCCAGACTTAGATGTGGATTTGTTTCAGCCTAGCAAAATCTTCAAAAGGGAAAGGAAAACATCTTTTAGAATTGAAAATAACTTCACCAAAATTCCAAAATATGCCGAAAGAAAAAAACTCGGCGGGCTATAATTTGATTAGTTTTAGAGAAAACTCAAGTACAATTAGCCAGTTTACCTTCACATCATAGGTCGAGATATACCTACGGTTCTCCAACAATAACGCCAATGCTTTCCGATCGCAGCTGATTTCTGGGCTCTAGTCAACTACCGACCGACCCAGCCTGCACCATCCAACTGGCGGCCAAAGGCCCATCGACGCATGCGCGTAGAAACGAGAAAAAACATCAAAACAGCGTATTCCGAATCTCACCGGTCCGGTGGCATCAATGACGTCACGTTGCAGCGAAATAAGGAACAAAACTGCTGGAAGGATCGATGGCTGTCATGGCGACTGTACAAGTTGTTGTCTGTGCTACGCTAGCAAAATTTTGCGAAATTTTCGTACTCCCATCTCGTTCAAAGAAAAGATAGCATAAACAATTTATTTCTTGAACCGGTAGTAATAACTGGTCCGTTGACATGTTCGCTCATAAGCCATTAACATATTGTTTTTACGTTGTGCTCATTACAAACAATACAGCAGAACTAAAGCAGAACACACCGCCATGACACAACAGTGCACGATGTTATTCGTCTGCTAATTCTCGCCCTATACAAGAACCAATCAGATTCACTGATGGCGGCTGATGGAGACTGCCACCACTTCTGCAAGCTGATGGCACCGGTGCGACACCGGTGGAGCATCAATGACGTCATCGGTGGAATTCGGAAAACCGTGATGCCATCGGATTGCTCACCGGTGAGATTCGGAATACGCTCGAATTTGCCACACCGAAAATCCTTTTTTCTGAACGCACATGCTCTAAGATTATAAAGAAACATCACTCATACATGCCATTACATCCTGCCGGATTACAAAGATAAACCACTCATACACATACCGTTACACAATTACGCTAATATTATTTACACTACATACACTAGAATGCGCTATTTTTACTATTTACACTATCATAAAAAATGTAGGCCTACATTTATGAAACAGTATTAATTATTAAGCTTATGTGCAGTGTTGTATTGCAATGCAAGGTATTTTATTTTATACTACTTTCATTCATTCCTTCATTCATTGTGTTCTGCCCAAGGTCAGATCTTCATTGCAAATCCAGGATTCTCCAGTCTTTTCTATTTTCTGCCTTCCTCTTAATCTCCGCATATGATCCATATATCTTAATGTCTATTATTTCATATCTTCTTCTGCTCCAAACTCTTCTCCCGTTCACCATTCCTTTCAATGCATCCTTCAGTAGGCAGTTTCTTCTCAGCCAATTCCTTTAATATAGCGCACTTATTTTGTAAGTTGTGTACAATAATGTAAATAATGTTTGATCAATGTAAGCCTTCATTCTTTATGATAGTGTAATAGTGAAAATAGCGTATTTTAGTGTGCATAGTTTAGAGGATTGTCAGATATTGACTATTTTCATAGGGCGATTGTCAGAAAGACATCCTTTCGTGTCTAGGGTCCATATTCATATTCTTAGCGCAGGCTTCCGGTGGATGATCAGCGAACTAACGTTTTTCACATTCATAAACCAGTGTTAGCGATATGATATTATCTGAATCCTGTACAAGTAATCACTCGAAAGCCGGGGCTAATTTAGCACGCTCGTAGCGCGGGCTAGCGAAATGTCTATGCATAGCACCCTAGAATATGATCTTTCTTCAAATATTGCTTTTGTAGAATATTTATTTTTAATACATCAATTTTGCTTCATTATGGTAATTATTCCTTCCATACAAATTATCTAATTTAACACTAAATTGTAAGGGCCATAATCATAGACATTCTTAGCGCGGGCTTCCGGTGGATGATCAGCGAACTAACGTTTTTCGTATTCATAAACCAGTGTTAGCGATAAGATATGATATGAATCCTGTACAAGCAATCACTCGATAGCCGGGGCGAGTTTAGCACGCTCGTAGCGCGGGCTAACGAAATGTATATGCATAGCATCCTAGAATATGATCTTTCTTCAAATATTGCTATTATAGAATATTTATTTTTGATACATCAATTTTCCTTCATTATGGTAATTATTCCTTCCATACAAATTATCTAATTTAACACTAAATTGTAAGGGCCATAATCATAGACATTCTTAGCGCGGGCTTCCGGTGGATGATCAGCGAACTAACGTTTTTCACATTCATAAACCAGTGTTAGCGATATGATATTATCTGAATCCTGTACAAGTAATCACTCGAAAGCCGGGGCTAATTTAGCACGCTCGTAGCGCGGGCTAGCGAAATGTCTATGCATAGCACCCTAGAATATGATCTTTCTTCAAATATTGCTTTTGTAGAATATTTATTTCTAATACATCAATTTTGCTTCATTATGGTAATTATTCCTTCCATACAAATTATCTAATTTAACACTAAATTGTAAGGGCCATAATCATAGACATTCTTAGCGCGGGCTTCCAGTGGATGATCAGCGGACTAACGTTTTTCGTATTCATAAACCAGTGTTAGCGATATGATATGATATGAATCCTGTACAAGTAATCACTCGATAGCCGGGGCTAGTTTAGCACGCTCGTAGCGCGGGCTAGCGAAATGTCTATGCATAGCATCCTAGAATATGATCTTTCTTCAAATATTGCTTTTGTAGAATATTTATTTTTGATACAACAATTTTCCTTCATTATGGTAATTATTCCTTCGATACAAATGATCTAATTTAACACTAAATTGTAAGGGCCATATTCATAGATATTCTTAGCGCGGGCTTCCTGTGGATGATCAGCGGACTAACGTTTTTCGTATTCATAAACCAGTGTTAGCGATATGATATGATATGAATCCTGTACAAGTAATCACTCGATAGCCGGGGCTAGTTTAGCACGCTCGTAGCGCGGGCTAGCGAAATGTCTATGCATTGCACCCTAATTGTTTAACTCTTAGAATTACATGTACCGAAACACATCTACATTTTGCTCGTATCATTATATTATTATTATTATTATTATTATTATTATTATTATTATTATTATTATTATTATTATTATTATTATTATTTTCTGTATTAATATTAATTATATTTGGTGTGTATTTGTTTACTGGTTGAGTGAAGGAAAAGGGCTTACGGTCTTAACTCTGCCAGTCCAATAGACCTATAGGATATGATCTTTCTTCAAATATTGCTTTTGTAGAATTTTTATTTTTAATACATCAATTTTACGTAAAGATTAATTTTTTGGTCCTACAGATTATCTGTTATGGTTACCATTGGTTATCAATGGAGAAAAATTCGCTCCCGCACCGGTGATCGAACCCGGGACCCCAGTTCTACGCACTGGGCGCTCTACCCACTGAGCTACGACGAGGCTCGATCCATAACACCGGGCCGAATTATGGCCATAACTCTGCCATACCAGTAAAAATAAATCAAATAAAAAAAACAGATAATATTTAAAGTGTAGGAAAGGTCATCGTAGTATCAATATTTTTCACTAGAATGCATTTTCAACAGTCTCCAAGAGTGAAGTTTTGAATCATCAATAGAAAGTCAGCCGTAGAACAAACAAGACGCAAGTGTTACCTCAAAGTGTCTGTGCCACCCACTAAATATGATGACTGCCTATATAGCCTAGTCTATGAACAACTAACCCTATCTCCGTACGTCCTGGGACAGAATACGTTCCCTGATTATGATGATGATGATTAGGGCTAGGATTTTGATGACCTATAAATCATGAAAAAATGTCCTAAAAGCAATGCATTTATGACCTAAAAATCTTAAAAAAATTCCCTTACAATGTCCTAAAAATTGATCTTACACAATTGGTCTAGTAGGAAAAGAGGCTTTGTATTACTTAATATTAAGACTAGTAATTAAATTAAATTTTACATAATTTTTTCTAAGTAGTACACTTTAATTAACTATTTTACCTGATGTAGTTTCCATGTATGATGTTCACCTCTGCTTCGGCATGTGGACGTGAGGTCAGCAGTCAGCTGGTCGGTCTTGGCCCTTCATGGGCTGTAGCGCCATGGATTTACTTTACATTTAGTTTCCATGTAGTCTACCACAAGGCCACTCTTATCCGGAATTAGCAGGTATAGAGGAGTCTATATTGAAGGGGTGGTTGGACTGATCCATTACATGGGGTGTACTACGTAAAATGGCAATATTTGTGTAGAAAAACGATTAAAATATCATACAAAATAATGAGTATTACTTACTTACTGGCTTTTAAGGAACCCGGAGGTTCATTGCCGCCCTCACATAAGCCCGCCACTGGTCCCTATCCTGAGCAAGATTAATCCAGTCTCTATCATCATATCTCACCTCCCTCAAATTCATTTTAATATTATATTCCCATCTACGTCTCGGCCTCCCCAAAGGTCTTTTTCCCGCCGGCCTCCCAACTAACACTCTATATGCATTTCTGGATTCGCCCATACGTGCTACATGCCCGGCCCATCTCAAACGCCTGGATTTAATGTTCCTAATTATGACAGGTGAAGAATACAATGCGTGCAGCTTTGCGTTGTGTATTAATGGACAATATGTAAAGAAAATATCAAAGGAAATAAACATTATTTTACATTAATATTGGGGATTTATGGCCAAAATTAAATGAAAATGCCTAAAAAATGACCGAATAAAACAAAAAATGCTCGTATGAGTTGAAACAGGCAAAAAATGCAAAAAAAGAATGCCCTAACAAAATGTCTTAAAACACCCAGTTTATCACATAACATATAAATACTACAATAGCAATGTTTCTGACTTACTAGAAAAAAGATGCAATTTCATCAAAATCAAAAATGATGATGATAATCGTTGACATTATTTTCATTCTCTAGTCTGCATTAGAATATTTTGAGGTAGGATCCTGCTTCATAACAATTAATCATGCACCGGAACGTTGTCCGATCTGTGTTTGAGGAGATCCCTCGGTGTACTGGTATCTCTTGTTGGGGTTGTGCATTAAGAACGCCGTGCAAACATCTCCTTCATGTAACCTTTATTCTCCCTGTACCGCATTCAAACCTGGGGGTCCCCAGAGCTTAAAATGCAGATGCTTTAACGTTAGCATTTCATATTCTTATAAACAATGTTAAACTTTTCCAGGTGGAAATACTTTGAAGTCAGAAAGAATCCCGTGGGATGCATTTACTTCTGTTTCGGACGTACGTGCGCAGTGAGGTATTTTAAATGCGGCGAAGTGGGACATGAGCGTCGGAAGAAGTTTATAAAACATGCATTTGTCGTGTATAAATGTGGAAGGGAATGTAACACTCTTATTATTTTGAAAGTGAAGAGGATATATTTTTACGGATAAAAGGATATAGTTGCCAAATTAATACTTGATACTACCGCATTCAAATCCTTCAGAATTCATGTAGAAACAAAAATGTCTGTGGAAAAAGAGAGTTTTATTTCCCGTTTCATCGGTCGGAAGTTTACAGTTCATACAATAATAATAATAATAATAACAATAATAATAATAATAATAATAATAATAATAATAATAAAGAGCAATAATAAATCATAACCTGTCTTTCCTGCACGTCACCAGAATTGCTGTTGAAATGACGATGGAATGAAGAAATGATAACGGGATGATACTGATGCCCGTACTGGGGAGAGAACCTGGCCAATCCTGAGAAGAAACCCCAGCTGCGACCTTTTCCGTTATAAGTGTAATAGATTTTTCAATACAGGTTTACAATGCTTCATGTCTTTACGCAGAACTACGTGTGGGTAGTCCGAGAAGAAAAACAAGGAGAATGCAAGGGTAATGAGAATACAAGAACAACAAGGGGAACAAGTGGAAGGTAAGGAGGAAAAGGGGAAGCTAGGAGGACTAGGGGAAGGCAATGAGAAAAGAGAAAGGCAAGGAGAACAGGTGGGAGAAAGGAGAGCGAGTGAAAGAGAGGGAAGGCAAGGTGAAATATGGGGAAGGCAGGCAAGGAGGAAAAGGGGGAATGCGAGGAGAAGGAAAAGAGAGAAAGGAATTGAGGAGAAAAAATTGAAGATATAGAGAGAAGAGTAGGCAAGGAAAAGAAAAAGGGTGAGGCAAGGAGGAGAAAAAGAGAAAGAAATGATGAGAAAAGGAGGAGGCATTAAGGAGAGGAGAAGACAAGGAGACAAAAAAGGGGAAGGCAAGGAGAAGAAAAGAGAGAAAGGAAATAAGAAGAAAAAGGTGAATGCATGGGGAAGAAAAACGGGAAGGCGAACAAGAGAAAAAGAGAGAAAAGAAATGAGGAAGAAAAGGGGAAGACATGAAGAAGAAAAGACAAGGAGAGGAAAAAGGGAAAGGCAAGGAGGAGAAAAGGGGAGAACGGAAATGAGGAGGAAAAGGGGAAGGCATGGAGAAGAAAAAGGGGAATTCGTGGAGAAGAAAAAGGGGAAGGCAAGGAGGAGATAAGAGAGAGAAAAATGAGGCGAAAAATGGGAAGGCATGGAGAAGAAAAAGGGGAAGGCATGAAGAAGAATAGAATACAAGGAGAGGAAAAAAGGGAAGGTAAGAAGGAGAAAAAGGGAGAAAGGAAATGAGGAGAAAAAGGGGAAGGTAATGAGGAGAAAAAGGGGAAGGTAATGAGGAGAAAGGAAATGAGGAGAAAATGGGGAAGGTATGGAGAAGAGGATGAGACCAGGAGAAGGAAAAGAGTAGGACAAGGAGGAGAAAAAGGGGAAGACAAGGAGGAGAAAAAGAGAGAAAAGAAATGAGGAAATAAAGTAGAATTTTTATTTTATTTTATTGGGTTATTTTACGACGCTGTATCAACATCTTAGGTTATTTAGCGTCTGAATGATGTGAAGGTGATAATGCCGGTGAAATGAGTCCGGGGTCCAACACCGAAAGTTACCCAGCATTTGCTCGTGTAGGGTTGAGGGAAAACCCCTGAAAAAACCTCAACCAAGTAACTTGCCCCGACTGAGATTCGAACCCGGGCCACCTGGTTTCGCGGCCAGACGCGCTGACCGTTACTCCACAGGTGTGGACATAAAGTAGAAGGCAGGGAGTAGAAAAAGGGGAAGGCTAGGAGGAGAAAAAGCGGAATGCGTGGAGAAGAAAAAGGGGAAGGCAAGGAGGAGATAAGAGAGAAAAAAATGAGGCGAAAAATGGGAAGGCATGGAGAAGAAAAAGGGGAAGGCAAACAGGAGAAAAAGGGAGAAGGGAAATGAGGACAAAAAGGGGAAGGCATGGAGAAGAGGAAAAGGCCATGAGAAGGAAAAGAGTAAGACAAGGAGGAGAAAAAGGGGAAGATAAGGAGGATAAAAGAGGGAAGACAAGGAGGAGAAAAAGAGAGAAAGGAAATGAGAAAATAAAGAAGGCAAGGAGAAGAAAAAGGGGAAGGCAAGGAGGAGAAAAGGGGAGGCTAGGATGAGAGAAGGAAGGCTAAGAGAAGAAGAGGTGATGCTGGGAGGAGAAGAGAGGAGGCAAGGAAGAACGGAAGGAAAGGCAAGGAGGAGAAGAGGGAAAAACATCGGGAGCAGAAAAAGGGAAAGGCATGGAGAAGAAGAGGGAATGCATGGAGGAGAGGAGGGGAGGCAAGGAGGAGAAGAGAGTTAAGGCATGGAGGAGAAAACAGGAAGGCATGGGGAAGAAGAGGGAGAAGGAAAGGAGGAGAAGAGAAGGAAGGCATGGAGAAGAGGGGAAGGAATGGAGGAGAAGAGGGAGAAGGCAAGGAAGAGAAGAAAGTGAAGGCAAGGAGAAGAATGGTGGACAGGGAGGAGAAGGGGGAATAAGTCAGTGAGGAGAAGAGGGGGAAGGGAAGAAGGAGAAGAGGGGAAAGACAAGCAAAACCCATGGGATTATATTCTTACGTGACGATCAATTCCCAAGTTACCCTACCCATACCTAGTAAGGAGAAAAGACGTAGCCTAGTTCTCTTCTTTCAAGTGCTCTAACTGCGATTTCGTCCATAATAGTTTTCATTACGGATCCAGGTCTCACTGGACTCGAAATCTGAGCTCTGCATATGAGACTGCTACTGCCGGGATAGGGCCGCTTAGCGTCGTATAAATCTGACGATTAAATTGACATTCAAGTCACGATTGAAAAAAAAAAACGTCGGAGAAAAATACAACCAAGTAATCAGCCCAATTGAAGTTAGAACTAGTGTTGTGGGATTTACTCGATTAACCTAATCGATTAATCGATTCATTTCTGTTGTAAGATTAATCGATCAAAAATATTTAATCGAATAATCGAGTCGATTAAAATTAATCGGTTGTAGTTGATATTAATTATTATTTTGTTAATACAAACTCATACTAAAAATTCCGACAATATTTCCCTGTCGGAAATCGCTTACTTAAAAGCACAACAGTACTGTTATTTTCTAACTAAGCCAGATAGCATAGGGAAAATCTTTCCACAAACACTTCAGAAAGAGATAGATATATGAGGACAGTGACCTAGTCTACCTCTATTGAAAGTTGAAACACAATGCGAACCCCTTATTAAGTTTTAGGGTTTTCCAAGAAAACTTTCAGCTCATCTTCTTAGCATATGAAATACATACTTTTCTGAGATTCGTTCCCCTCATCCCTTATAAAATAGCCATGTCTACAGTGTGTGCAAGTGAGAGCGTAACTATCCTCTCTTTTTAAAATCTGGTAATTCGATTACAAACAGGGGCCAGTCTTGTTTCAACAGCTGTACTTTTGCAGGAGTTGCAGTTTCTGTACTGAGTTTGTATATGAAGGTTGTGTGTGTAGTATGATAAAGAAAAAAAATCAGTTTCCTGTGGTTTGTGAAAAGTGTAAACTCCATTATGTCATATGAGAATTTGAGAGGTAAACTCGGTGAACCGTATGGATTTAAATTGAACGATCGTGAAGAAATGCTTGACAGAAAAAAAGTTTTTTCGTGTTTAGTGATGCAGAAAACATTGTTACTAATTCGGAGCATGTGAATGCACTCACATGTTTAAAATCATGGATGAAGCAGTATTAACTAGGTGAGTCTTCATACTTTTTGTTATTTATGTTTGTCTCAAAAATTCCTGGAGAAATTGACATAATGAATTATAAGCCTCATAATAAATATGTTAGTAAGTAATTGAAATAGTTGTTTTGTAATATAACGAACGATACAATATATACAGATATACAACATTTAATACTTATGCTTATCACCGAACACAAGTTAAATTTAACAATAGTTGTGTATTACAACATATTAAAACATTTTTTCAACTCGATCGAAACTCGATTAATCGATTAAATATTTTGGTCGATCGACAGCACTAGTTAGAACCCAAGACCTGAGATAACCATTTAACCACGCTCGGGGCCTAGAAAGCTCATACTGTTCTCCAACCAGGAGATCAACTGTGAAAGGAATGTGCTAACTATTGCCTCATCTATTAGAACGAAGTAGGTAAATAATATTACCGTTATAACGCCAGTTTAAAAACCATGCGCTCTCCTGCATATGTTATTTCCTGTATGAAGAGATTAAAATACCAGGAGATTAACTGTGATCTAATTTTGTAACTAGGGTAGTATCAATATGTCTGTATCGATTTTATGGTCTGTGCTGTGAGAGCTAGCCAATAGAGATAAGAGTACCCAAGTGTGTGACCATATATGACATCTTATGACATCAACATTCATTCACAGCATAACCCCCCTTCCAGGGGCGGACGCAGGATTTTTTTTCGGGGAGGGATTTGAAGAGATAGTAAAAATGGCGTAATGACAAATAAGTTTATATACTTACAATTTGTTTCCGAGTCACAAACATTTACAAGTTGGCCTGAGTAGCGTAGTATGTATAACCTTCTGTGCTCGAAGTTGCGGGTTCTACCCCAACCCAGCTCGATGGCATTTAAGTGTGTTTAAATGCGACAGGCCTCATATCAGTCGATTTACTGGCATGTAAAAGAAGTCCTGAGGGAAAAAATTCCGGCACACCGGCGACGCTGATATAACCTCGGCAATTGCGAGCGTTGTTAAATAAATCATAATTTTTTAATTTTAACATTTACAATGACTGCAATACAAAAACAATGACATTTACAGAAGAAGGCGACGAGGCTTCTTAAACATTTCATCCAGTAATTCATGAGCTTTTACTTCTACATTTGTATGTATATACATCAAGGCCAGTGCGTTTATTTCGTCTGCTCCTCAAGTAAGTCTTCAAATACCGCAATGTTGAGAACGAGCGTTCTGGTGTTGCTGTAGTTACAGGCAACGTGCAGAAAAGTTTCAGCGCCTTGCGAGTGCAGGGAAAAATAATTTCATTGCACCTGTTCAAAGATTATATAATATCAGTAGGTATTAGGTCAAGATTTTTCTGATCAAGGAAATTTCTTCTCCACATCTTCAATTCACTGAAGAAAGACTCTGGTGATGCATCAACATCATTGGGCCACTGATTTACTACAGCCTCAACAGCAGTTTCTAGATCTTCATCTGATGCTCGCACTATGTTTTTAGGCAGAAAAGTTTGTATGGACTTTAGGATTGCCTTATGATTTAAAAACCTGTCCTTGAGCTGACTAATGAAAGAGTCTAAGAAGAGAAGGAAAATTAAAAGCCTAAAATACTCTTCATGACTCTCTGTCTTGAAGTAAGAACGCTGTGTTTGTCTTCCTGCAGTTCTTGGAATTTAACATTTTAGCAAAGAGAATTTACGTGGAAAACTCTCTAATTCCTATGTACATTCACGAATTAAAATGAATATTATTTTTGTTTCTTGTTTCGTATTTTTCTCAAAATTTCGGGAAGGGATATATCCCCTTAATCCCCCCCCCCCTTGCATCCGCCCCTGCCCCCTTCGTCCCATCCGGCGGAGATTTTCTCGTGGTTGGAGCACACTATCTGTATCGCAGTCTTCGCCATTCCACGTGGATTCGTCACGATTTGAACACGAGTCTGCAGCATGAAAGCATTGCTTTGGCAGTTTACCTATCGGCTTAACCTCGCGCCACGTTGTTTTGTTGTTGAAATCGTTCAGCAGAACAATACAATATGCTCTCGTGGAGCGGCGTGCTCGTGTTCCCGTCTGCTAGCCTTCATTCATACGGCTGTATTTATAGCGTGCTTAAAGTGACATGTGTAAGGCACTTACCCTGCAACAGCAAACACTCCCATTAGGAGCCCTCATTCATTTGAATGTTCTGTCTAAGACACAAACAAGTGCCAAGTGTTAATATACTCCATTGAAGAAATATACATGTGTTTATTTCTGACTTTTTATATTGCTCTCACTTCATACGGGGGAAAGCAAGGATCGGATATCATAATGCGGTATTGTTTTTAACATTTAAATCTCGGGAACATTTCATTCAGAGTCTTCTTATTTCAGGGGAGTTTAATTCTTATGACCAGGCTTCGAGACTTCGGACCCGATAGAGCAGTTCAGTGGAAAATCCGCATAACAGCGTACTGAGAATAGTGGTAAAGCGTACAGTGGGTGGGGGTACTGTAGAATGAATGCCAACAAATACGCAAAGGAAAACGCTCTGGATTTGAAGGTTCTAAGGAATAATTTGGTTTTCATACAAACTGTGTCTGAAACTATCATACGGTTAGAAAAGTCAGAGCAAGAGATGCTGGAAGCCCTCAAATTAATTGAGGAAATGACACAGAGATTTAATGAGACACCAAGTACACCGGTTACTGATCGTGTAAAACAGAAGTGGAAATCAATTTTATGTAAATATAACGGATATGGAACATTGTGTAACATAAACAGCAAATTAGTGGACATAGAGTCACCCGAGGATAAAGGACTGTCTCTTAGAGATTGTAATGATGTTAGGTTTCTTCGTTTTGCTCCTATCACGTCATGCGACGTAGAGCGCAGCTTTTTACAGTACAAACTTTGGCAGATAACCGAAAAAGATTTACGTTTGAGACACTGAGAATGTATCTTGTAGTAGGTACATTACAATTCGGTGCTGTAACTGCACTTCCTAAAGACGACCAATACGATAAAGGAAAAAATTAAAATTGCTACATGTTTATTTTCACCATTAACATTGCGTATAATTAAACACAAATGCTTATAAAAGACAGGAGAATAAATGCTTTTCACATTCTTTTGACTTTACCATTGTGTAATGTATATTTACTTTCAGAATGTACATATGTGTGTGTTTCCCCATATTACCGTAATCTACTCTAAATAGCAACGTTGTTACCTCAACATATCTCTATCTACCTGCAGCGAGTCAACAACCTATAGTGCATGCACAGTAAACTTATTGTATCGGGTCCAAAGTCTCGAAGCCTGCTTATGACGGAAGTTGTGTTCTCATAGAAGTTCCTTAGTTTGCTGCATTGGATCGAAGTGTGGTAGCTGTGTTTCGATAGGAAATTGGTTGTAAATAGCGCTCGAATTTCTATGACGTGTCATATTTTTATTCTGGTCCCTTTTTACAAACTTAATTTAAATAAATATATTTGTGCGAGATCGTGCGTATTTGCTTGGTTTCCACACAAAACCAATCCGCGGAAAGTCTAAAATTCCACATTCGGTATTCCCAACCTAACACACATAACAATTTCCCTCTTCTTACCGCTTAAGTGACATATTGATTTTACTGCTTTAGGCTTTTAACATATTATTTTTAGAGACGTTCGATATAGTAATAATTATAAATTGGAAACTTACCACTGCAATTTCACCTAAATTGCACTGTTAAATTATTGTTTTAAAATATTTGCAAAAATTAAGTAAACTCTACAACTCCACTAAAGTTACTGCATTCGTGATGCAAGTAACATTAAGGAAGCCGTGAAAAAATCAACAAGATTCCAGACTCATCATAGACTGGGGAACAAAAAAGACAGACGTATATCACGGCCTGCTGGAGTATAGTAAACACAGAAAACATTTTAAAGCAGCAATGTTGAAGATAGATATTTTTGTTTTGCAAATTTGCCGTCATTGAATAGAAACCAAGATGGAGATTTCATTGCAACTAATTAGAAATTCCTCTTTCAGGTATGTAATAAACGATCTTCGCACAAAATAATGTACGATACACGAGCGGTATGTTTTCTTTCAAATCTCGGAAATTAAAAAAGCTCAACTACGTTTCGCTTTTTCAAACTTTTCCTCGAACATGAAAACTTCAACATACCGCTCTTGTAACGCATATTACTATTCTAGCCTCTCTGAACACGATAACACTGTTTTTGTTAGTTATATAAATGCATATTTTACTGCATTTCACCACAAAATCAAAATTATTTGAGCAAAAAAAAAAAAAAATGTATAAAAGCACAATTTTTCTCATATTATAATTGTTCTAACAATTATTCAGTCCCGCGCCGTGGCATCGTGGTCTAAGGCATCCTATCTAGGATTCGCGCTACGGAATGCGCGCTGGTTTGAGTCCTCATGAGGGAAGAAATTTTTTCATAAAATTTCGGCCAGTGTATGGCAAAAGAAGAGATGAAATGAAGTAGATTAATAGATGAGATGATTATGATTATGATGGATATAGTAGAATACAATGTTAGTGAGAAGAGGAGGAGGGTGGGAGGAAGTAGAACATATTGGTGAAAGAAGAAGATAGCCTAACTATTATGAAAGTTAAAAGAAAAATAACTTTAGAGGTAGAGAATATACACGAAAGATGAAGGTGATGATGAAGTGACCGAAAGAAAATAAAACTATAGCAAAAAGTAGGAGAAGATAAAAATAAGTAGGGCTACTAGACGAAGTAGAATATAGAAAAAAGTGAATAAATAAATCTTCTATAGAAGGGAAACATAAGAAAACAGAACCGGGAAAGTAGTAAAAGAGAAATATTAATGGAAGAATGTAAAAAGAAAAAAGAAGAGAAAAATAATAAATTAAAGGAAGTAGAATGAGGAAAAGAAGCGACAGAATATTTCAGAAGCCAATATCGGAAGTTGGAGAACTCTGTGTAAGTGGAAATGAATGGAGTTTCCTTCGGACTTCCTGAATTTGTCGATCATTCATTACACGGAATTGGTTCAGCTGTACTGTTACAACGTATAGTAGAATTGTTTGTCTTGTTCCTCAAGGCGCTTAGAGTTGCATAATTTAGCTACAGCGATAGAGATACAGTAGTGCTGCATATGCATGGGCTAATTAACCTAGAATCTGTGTTTACACATGAGGGAAGCCTCATCGTGTTAATACAGTTTTGCAATTCTATGAGAGTCAAAATGAACAATAGATTGTCAGTTCATGCACGGGGGGTAGTAGAGGAAGTATTAAAAATCGATTGTCACTTAAATTATATAAATAATGCATATATTTATATATACACTATATACAGGGTCATTCTTATATGTCGCTTCCCTCACTTCTCTAGCCCAGCGGCAGTTTCTGTTATACGCCTCGCACGGTCGCCGCGAAATCAGCCGCCTTTTCTGCGGCAGTAACTTTAGTTTCTAAAATCTCTTTAGAGGGGAAAATGTTTGTAAATGTTTAAGTTAATACAGTTTTGCAATTCTATGAGAGTCAAAATGAACAATAGATTGTCAGTTCATGCACGTGGGGTAGTAGAGAAAGTGTTAAACATCGATTATTTGTCACTTAAATTATATAAATAATGCATATTATTTATGTATACAGGGTGATTCAGACCACTCTTAACAGTCATTTATTTCGGAAACTAGTGCATTAAAATTTTCGAGACAAATATTTATCACTAAAGCACATGTGAACTTTCACTTGAGCTTGATTTCATCAATTAAACTTAACGGGAAGTAGGGTCAGTGGCGTATCACTTTAAAATTTCAAATGGGAGTAGTAGTCAAATATGGTACCATTTGATAGAGCTCTTCAAAACAAACAACTTTCATGGGAAACGTTTTTAACAATTCCTAGTCTTTCAATGAGAAAACGTACGAAAAGATAATGTAATTAATACTGAGTAATGTTACGAAAATAAAATGTAAACTAGATAAGTACATTTAATATTAACATAGTACACACGCACAATTACCTGATTGTGTATAGACCTGGTGGCCGGCAGGGGTGAATACAAATAAACTACCCCTTCCCCTTTTCGTATTGTAACATTTCTCAATATTGATGGCATTGTCTTTTCGTACGTTTTCTCATTGAAAGATTAGGAATTGTTAAAAAAGTTTCCTATCAAAGTTGTTTGTTTTGAAGTGCTCTATCAAATAGTACTCATTTGAAATTTTAAAGTGATACGCCACTGACCCTACTTCCTGTTAAGATTGATTGATGAAATCAAGCTCAAGTGTAAGTTCACATGTGCTTTAGTTAAAAATATTTTTTGTCTCGAAAATTTTAATGCACTAGTTTCCGAAATAAATGACAACGGTGGTCCGAATCACCCATTGCTTTTTTGTACGTTTTGTCATTGAAATAGTAGGAATTAATAAAAACGTTTCCTTTGAAAATTGTTTGTTTTGAAGAGCTCTATCAAATGGTATCATATTTGACCACTACTCCCATTTGAAATTTTAAAGTGATACGCCACTGACCCTATTTTCTGTTAAGATTGATTGATGAAATCAAGCTAAAGTGAAAGTTCACATGTGCTTTAATAATAAATATTTTTGTCTCGAAAATTTTAATGCACTAGTTTCCGAAATAAATGACTGTTACGCGTGGTCTGAATCACCCTGTACACTATATACAGGGTCATTCTTATATGTCGCTTCTCTCACTTGTCTGGCCCAGCGGCATTTTCTATTATACGCCTCGCACGGTTGCCGCGAAATCTGCCGCCTTTTCTGCGGTAGTAACTTTAGTTTCTAAAATCTCTTTAACGGAGAAAATGTTTGTAGGAAACTTAAGGGAACTTGGTCGTTAACAGAGTAAAAAATTGTAAATAATATTTATTTACTTATAATTTATGTAACAATTTTACATACGTAAGTATAAGAATAAAGTTGGTAACTACGTAGGAAGGAAATGAGACTTGCCAGTTTTTTCCTCTAATCTCACGATTTGTTTTCGCTAAATAAATGTGCGTATTTAAATCTTGGCCCCATTATTGTTAATAATAAACATTTAACTTCAAATGCTGCTTATCGAAACCTAATTTTTTCCAAATTATTAGTACATTTTGTAGAAAAACTATTTATGCTAGTCCTTTCAAATTTTCAGGTATCAAGAGATATTCAAAGTATTATCCTTCTGTTTCAATGTATTTTTGAGAACTCCGAAAATTGTTCTTATTAATCTCTCCTTGCGAAATATTCGAAGTTACTTGTCGGACAGTTTCTTCAAATTTCTGGAAGGGTTTAGAATTGAACGGGTTACACCAGCTGCTTGTTTATGCGGAGACATGAATATGCTAGGAGAAAATCGACAAACGATTAGGGAAAACACGGGAATTTTACTTGAAGCAAGTAAGGAGATAAGTTTGGAAGTAAAGCCTGAAAAAACAAAGTATATGATTATATCTCGTGACCAGAACATAGTACGAAATGGAAATATAAAGATAGGAAATTTATCTTTTGAAAAGGTGGAAAAATTCAAGTGCATTGGAGAAACAGTAACAAATATAAATGACACTCGTGAGGAAATTAAACGCAGAATAAATATGGGAAATGCGTGTTATTATTCGGTTGAGAAGCTTTTGTCATCCAGTCTGCTCTCGAAAAATCTGAAAGCTAGAATTTATGAAATAGTTATATTACCGGTTGTTCTGTATGATTGCGAAACTTGGGTTCTCATTTTGAGAGAGGAACAGAGGTTAAGGGTGTTCGAGAATAAGGTGCTTAGGAAAATATTTGAGGCTAAGAGGGATGAAGTTACAGGAGAATGGCGAAAGTTACACAACGTAGAACTACACGCATTGTATTCTTCACCTGGCGTAATTAAGAACATTAAATCCAGACGTTTGAGATGGGCAGGGCATGTAGCACGTATGGGTGAGTTTAGAAATGTATATAGAGTGTTAGTTGGAAGAGCAGAGGGAAAAAGACCTTTGGAAAGGCCAAGGCGTATATGGGAGGATAATATTAAAATAGATTTGAGGGAGGTGGGATATGATGGTAGGAACCGGATTAATCTTGCTCAGGACAGGGACCGATGGCGGGCTTATGTGAAGGCGGCAATGAACCTCCGAGTTCCTTAAAAACCTAAGTAAATAAAAATAATTGTAACGAGTTATTATCTTCGGACCGAAAATGTGACAACACCGCTTAACATTACATGTATTGATGCGTGCAGGAAAGATATATCCGACACAAAGGCTTCCGAGTGGATTTTAATTGATGCCACAAGCGGAAATACTCACGTCCGTGGTCTGTGGACAGAAGGCCACTCGCCACTGTTCTTTTGCAGAAGTAACTCCATTTCTGTAAAATGTGCCACCATTTAGAATATAATAGAGGACAATTAATTGTGTCAGTTTTGGGTGATAGTTTATTTTGGAAGTCTGTAAGCGCAGCGGTATTTGTTAACAAAGTTTGAAATATTTTCTGTTTGAGTACTCTGTCCCCCCCCTCCCCCTCGTATGCATGTGTTCAACGATGTGGGACGTTGTTATTCTATCATTACAGGGGATGGCTAGACGCCCCCATCCATTAACAAAATATTAATATTAGGAATAGTCATGCATGTCCACGCTTATGAATCTCCACGATTACATTGTTATCCCTATTCGTTATTTGCGGAATTACTGCATGTTTCCGATCGACGCACGAAAATGGTGGCAATCCCGCTGATTGATAAAACTGCATGCAGCTATATCCTGCTTCGGAAATATAGATCGTCTGCGACATTGCGAAATAAACTTTCAGGCTAGACTCTGTATCTCTATAAATATGGATGAAAATACGCTAATAGTATACGTGATAAAAATGAATGTCAAAGAGATAACACATACTTTCTTATGATGTTTTAGGCGTTGCGCAACAATTCACTTTCTTTACATAATATTGTAACTATAATATGTTACAATTAAGAAATTCTAATTAAATAACATGAAATGGTATAAATACAGGGACATCATTTTATTTTTTCTAACATTTTTAACATTAACCTAGCTATACTCGGAAACACTGTTACAGGAGTTTGGTGTTACTAGTGCAATATGTAAACAAATTATTTTACTAGCTATAGGAGGAGGGAAAAGTAGTGTATCATTTGTTACAGGGAAATACAGTATTACGATTTTTAGTTTGATCATTACTTTTACGGTATTTTATCAAAAAACAGTAGAGTAGTAACAATTTTTTTTCACAAACTCAACTCTTCAGGGGGTTATATTAATTATGTAATGTCTACTTTATTCATCATATTACTAAACTAATTTTTTCCTGAGAATTTTGTGAACACTTCCGTAAGAAACCCCAATTTCTACAGCTAACTTCTTGACCGAATTATTAGGAATTCGCTGCATCTTTTCTCTATCATCTTCTACAGCATCTTCTGTCACCTTTGTTGGCCGTCTTATACTTTTCTTCCTATTTGTACACCCTGTTGCTCTAAATTTATCTACCAGATTAATGACATTTCTACGAAAATATTCCGTAATGATATAATCAGGAAAGCGTGAAAAAACTGTTGTTCACATTCGGTTATAATGTAATTCCAGTTTCCAACATCGTCCTTCATACCTACAAACAGTAAAACAAAACTCTTATTTAAATAGTGCTGTTAAGTAGGTCTACCGTACCATATTATAGGGTACCGTACTTTCGGTAACACTAATCTTCACTTGTACTCAGTCCACACAGATAAATTCAGTTATGCTGCACACCGTACCTGTGTGAAAATAAACTTCAATAATATAAGCTCTCTCTTCTATAGAAAATGCAACATATTTCTGAAACACACTGTTTACTTCACTGCAAGCAACAGCGGCCGTAAGTTTGTGTGGCTGACGTTAGCAAGGACATTAGTGAAAGGGATGGGAGACAAGTACATTCAGAAACGCAGGTACAATAAAAATGTAAGTAAAAATAAAGTGATGTCCCGGTACAATACAATATACATTAAACCAACATTTTCCCTTAATGGGTTGAGGGAAAACCTTGGAAAGTACTGTATCTTAACCAGGTAACTTGTCCCAACCAGAATTTGAACCGGGCCCGCTCGTTTCACGGTCAGACTCCTAACTGTTACTCCACAAGGGTTCCATAGGAGTTCCGGTTAACCCTGTGTCATCCAAACAAATCTCCGTCATCTCATCTCATCGCGGATGTAGTTTAGTCGCATTCTGGAAAACGATTGTGTCGGTAAATTGGTCTACGTAGTTGGCTTCATATGGGTGAATGACGAACAGTCAAGTATCCGCCATTAAAAAATTTCAGGCCTATTAGCATTAAAAAAATATATGACAAATCATAAGAAGAATACAATACAAACAATACACTTAAATAAAGCCTAATATTAAATAAAAAAGTAGCGTAAATGCAATGCAATGCAGTTAAACCAAGTACAATAAAATGAAATTACGCAACAGAGCATAAATACAATACAATACCATTAAATGAAGTCTAATACAATTAAATAACCTAATATAACATGATACCACTAAATGAAGTCTAATACAATTAAATAACATAATATAACATGATACCACTAAATGAAGTCTAATACAATTAAATAACCTAATATAACATGATACCACTAAATGAAGTCTAATACAATTAAATAACATAATATAACATGATACCACTAAATGAAGTCTAATACAATTAAATAACCTAATATAACATGATACCACTAAATGAAGTCTAATACAATTAAATAACATAATATAACATGATACCACTAAATGAAGTCTAATACAATTAAATAACATAATATAACATGATACCACTAAATGAAGTCTAATACAATTAAATAACATAATATAACATGATACCACTAAATGAAGTCTAATACAATTAAATAACATAATATAACATGATACCACTAAATGAAGTCTAATACAATTAAATAACCTAATATAACATGATACCACTAAATGAAGTCTGATACAATTAAATAACATAATATAACATGATACCACTAAATGAAGTCTAATACAATTAAATAACATAATATAACATGATACCACTAAATGAAGTCTAATACAATTAAATAACATAATATAACATGATACCACTAAATGAAGTCTAATACAATTAAATAACCTAATATAACATGATACCACTAAATGAAGTCTAATACAATTAAATAACATAATATAACATGATACCACTAAATGAAGTCTAATACAATTAAATAACATAATATAACATGATACCACTAAATGAAGTCTAATACAATTAAATAACATAATATAACATGATACCACTAAATGAAGTCTAATACAATTAAATAACATAATATAACATGATACCACTAAATGAAGTCTGATACAATTAAATAACATAATATAACATGATACCACTAAATGAAGTCTGATACAATTAAATAACATAATATAACATGATACCACTAAATGAAGTCTAATACAATTAAATAACATAATATAACATGATGCCACTAAATGAAGTCTAATACAATTAAATAACATAATATAACATGATACCACTAAATGAAGTCTAATACAATTAAATAACATAATATAACATGATACCACTAAATGAAGTCTAATACAATTAAATAACATAATATAACATGATACCACTAAATGAAGTCTAATACAATTAAATAACCTAATATAACATGATACCACTAAATGAAGTCTAATACAATTAAATAACATAATATAACATGATACCACTAAATGAAGTCTAATACAATTAAATAACATAATATAACATGATACCACTAAATGAAATCTAATACAATTAAATAACCTAATATAACATGATACCACTAAATGAAGTCTAATACAATTAAATAACATAATATAACATGATACCACTAAATGAAATCTAATACAATTAAATAACCTAATATAACATGATACCACTAAATGAAGTCTAATACAATTAAATAACATAATATAACATGATACCACTAAATGAAGTCTAATACAATTAAATAACCTAATATAACATGATACCACTAAATGAAGTCTAATACAATTAAATAACCTAATATAACATGATACCACTAAATGAAGTCTAATACAATTAAATAACCTAATATAACATGATACCACTAAATGAAGTCTAATACAATTAAATAACCTAATATAGCATAAATACAATACCACTAAATAGAGTCTAATACAATTAAATAACTTCATTCATTTAGTGTTCGGGCCAAGGGCAGGTCTTTCACTGCAAACCCAGCTTTCTCCAATCTTTCCTATTTTCTGCCTTTCTTTTCGTTTCCTCATATAATCCATATATATCTTAATGTCGTCTGTGATCTGATATCTTCTTCTAACCCGAACTCTTATCCCGTTCACCATTTCTTCCAGTGCATCCTTCAGTAGGCAGTTTCTTCTCAGCCAGTCACCCAACCAATTAAGAAAATAAATAATATAATATAACATAAATACAATACCATTAAATCGAGTCTGATATAATTGAGGCATTGACATGGGAAAGGTCGTAACTGCCAAAAATTCGAATTTTTAGGTTTTTCATTGAGAAGGTAGTAAATGGCCATGCCAATGGCACAGAGAAGGTAGTATGTCCGTATGTAATGAAACGAAGTTGGAAACGTAGTCACTAGATGTTGTAAGTTGTATGTGCACAGCTGTTGGCGCGGAGAAGGTAGTAACTCCTTTTACAACATCAGAGTGTGTCTAGACAAATATGGGCTGATAACTGTGCAGGGCAGAATAAGAATCGGATGATTCTAATGGTCCTGATTTACATTATTGCCAAGAAACACTTTGGTTCAGTGGATTTGAAATTCCTGGTTTCAGAATATTCCTACACGCCATGTGATAGGGAATTTGGCATCATAGAGAAAAGAAAAAAAAGATGTAAGACCATGGTTCCAGAAGAGGTAAGGCCTAATAATGTAATAATGATGAAGGAAGAGGATTTCTTCGACTTTTCTGCAGAATGTGAGAAGTTTTTGAATACAACTCCTATCAAAATTAACACCCTCAACTGGATTAGACTCTCAAAAGCTGATTTTCTTCTAATAAAAACAAGACAGTCATTTAATGATCTTGAAATGTGGACAGAGCACAGGATTTTTAAGAAAGGACAGTCATTAACGTCAATCACTAACTTGCAGTGCTTGCAACGCCTTGAAAGAAGACCAGTCGTCCACGATGACAGAAAGAGAGACTTGTTATCTATGTTTGACTTCCTCGATGAAAAGTATCGTGCATTTTACCGAAAAATTTGTGAGTAATGTATAAATGACGTTAATTCTCAGTTTGGCTAAGTAGTGATTTCAATGTTGTATTTTCATAAAATAGGATTTCACAGATAAATCTGTGCCAGACTTTTCAAATTTCATATGTAACACAAACATGAGTGTATGCCTTTCATTTAAAGCAGTTTCTGTAATAATGTAAGTGAGAAAGTGTTCATAAATTTGTTTTTTGCTTCCCCTGAAAAATTTTGTTTTTGGCAGTTACTACCTTTCCCATGTCAGCGCCTCAATTAAATAACACAGCAAAAATACAATACCATTAAATAGAGTCTAATAGAATTAAATGCCATAATATATCATAAATACAATACCATTAAATCGAGCCTAATACAATTACAGTATATAAGAAAATATAGCATAAATACAATACCATTAAATCGAGTCTAATACAATTAAATAACATAATAGAACATGATACAATGCAATTAAATGAAGTCTGATACAATTCAATAACATAATATAACATGGTACAATACAATTAAATTAAGTCTAATACATAATATAGCATAAATACAATACAATTAAATAACATAATATAGCGTAAATACAATATTCTTAAATTAAATGTAATTAAAATTAAATAATATAATATTGCATCAATATAATACAACCACCCCTACAGAATTTTTTCTGTAAACTGGTTTTACATTATAACGTCAAAGCACATATATAATTTATAAAGTAATATTTTTAATCTGTTATTAAATTTATTAAAAACATTCAATTAAAACTAAATTGCAAAAAATTACATTATTCTGTATTTCATAGATAACTTCTCTTTACTTTCCGTATAAAAACTTACTTACTTACTTACTTACAAATGGCTTTTAAGGAACCCGCAAGATTAATCCAGTCTCTATCATCATACCCCACCTCCCTCAAATCCATTTTAATATTATCCTCCCATCTACGTCTCGGCCTCCCTAAAGGTCTTTTTCCCTCCGGTCTCCCAACTAACACTCTATATGCATTTCTGGATTCGCCCATACGTGCTACATGCCCTGCCCATCTCAAACGTCTGGATTTAATGTTCCTAATTATGTCAGGTGAAGAATACAATGCGTGCAGTTCTGTGTTGTGGAACTTTTTCCATTCTCCTGTAACTTCATCCCGCTTAGCCCCAAATATATTCCTTAGCACCTTATTCTCAAACACCCTGAACCTATGTTCCTCTCTCAGAGTGAGAGTCCAAGTTTCACAACCATACAGAAGAACCGGTAATATAACTGTTTTATAAATTCTAACTTTCAGATTTTTGGACAGCAGACTGGATGATAAGAGCTTCTCAACCGAATAATAACACTCATTTCCCATATTTATTCTGCGTTTAATTTCCTCCCGAGTATCATTTATATTTGTTACTGTTGCTCCAAGATATTTGAATTTTTCCACCTCTTCGAAGGATAAATTCCCAATTTTTATATTTCCATTTCGTACAATATTCTGGTCACGAGACATAATCATATACTTTGTCTTTTCGGGATTTACTTCCAAACCGATCGCTCTACTTGCTTCAAGTAAAATTTCCGTGTTTTCCCTAATCGTTTGTGTATTTTCTCCTAACATATTCACGTCATCCGCATAGACAAGAAGCTGATGTAACCCGTTCAATTCCAAACCCTGCCTGTTATCCTGAACTTTCCTAATGGCATATTCTAGATCGAAGTTAAAAAGTAAAGGTGATAGTGCATCTCCCTGCTTTAGCCCGCAGTGAATTGGAAAAGCATCAGATAGAAACTGACCAATACGGACTCTTCTGTATGTTTCACTGAGACACATTTCAGAAGAGGGAAATGGTACGACCTGATGCTGTGGAATGGGAAGTTCCATATTTAGTCTTTAAGTGTGGCGTATCTGGATCAGTACTATTTCAGTGTGCTGGACCCTATAAACAACGATACATAGACAGAATTGAGTTTCCATGGTTCCGACATGTCTGGTATGTGAATGTTTGGGTAACGTGGGGGTGTATTGATGTTTTAAATTGTGAATACGTTGTCTTGTCTCGGAGGTGGCAACAGACGTGCCATGAAATTGCTTACAGTTCAAACTTTCTTCATCAAGTCAAAGCATACAAGTTTTGTCCGGCGGTTCTGTCATACGACCCCCAAGAGAGGATGACTAACCCTAGTGGGGAAGGAATCCACATCCCTCTTTTTGATCTATCCTCCCCTCCTGACATGGGTGTTAATATTAACTTTGCCTGTCTGAAACGCTTCATCACGCCTGTCATTCAGACACCTACACGAAAGCACATCTGCCGTCTCGCTCTAGGATGGGAATCTATACAGTTACTTCAAGTACACTTGCACTATTAAGGACCGATAACATGGCAGTCTTTGCATAAGTGTTCTAAGAGCAACTCGTGTGTTCTTAATTTGTACAGGGACATCATTTTATTTTTACTAACATTTTTAATATTAATCTCGCTATACCTTTCTATTAACGACTGAAACAGGAAACACCGTTTGCTACCCCTTCCACGACTGGAGTTCGATGATACTGGCGTAAAATACAAATCACTTTACTAGGTATAGGACGGAAGAAAAGTAGTTCATCCATTTATGTAAACTAGGAAATATCGCAATTTTGAGTTTGATAAATTTGATTAGGTTTTTGTTTAATGAAAATACAGTACTGTATTAACACTTAGTGTTTTTACTCACGAATTGAGCTATCTATTCGGATGTATTAATTATGCAATGTATATTGTACTGTCTACAGCACATTAGCGTACAATATAGAGAATGAAGTTAAATTGAAAAATAATCATAATATGGATATTTAAACGCATTTTTGAAAGTGGTGGCCGTTCATTTCGATACAGGCTTCAGTTCTTTTGTGCATATTATCACACTATAGACTATTGTACCTAATTCCAATTACCAGTTTCGTCCTTCGTACGAGTAACTCATGTTGAAATAATTCTGTACCTACTCTATAAAAGAGTACCTTACGTACTGTAAATTCAATCTTCACTTCTGCCGATCCGAAAAGATAAAATTGCTCAGAAATGCTATCTACTGTCCGTTCAAGTGGTTTTGTCGCAGGGTCGTAGAAAGGGGGAGGGGGAATCACAGTTAATTACTTAACGAGGCCCTTTTATTTAAGTTATTTTAAACACTTGTATAATATTACGTAGACGTCCAATTTCTAACAGAAATTAATGTTTTCAGAAAAGAGCTAAGATAGCCCAGCTACTAGACTTTACAGAGGGGCGAACAGAAGCAGGTGGGGGAAATCGGGATGCGACGTAGGCAAATGGACGACAGTACCTGTGCGAAAATATGATTCAATATTGAAAGCTCTTTCGTCACTGGAAAACGCGAACATATTTCTAGAACGTACTATACTCAGTAACTCAGTACTGCTTACGCGCCCTCGGCTCTGTGTGTAGAACGGTTGGAAGTTTACTAGTAGAAGGGGTGGGAGTGAAGTACATTAAAAAAATCAGGTACAATAAAAATTGAAGTAAAAATAAAATGATGTCCCTGTACTTTCCGTTACCAGATCCTCGGCCATCTCCTCCCGTATCCCATTCCATGTTCTCTTCCTCTTTAAAGCACAGAGTCATTAAAATATACAGGATGATGCTATTAATTTCAGAGGATTATTCTTTGAGATATTTTAAACAAACAAGTTTAATAGAATTTTGCTTATTTTTGCTTCCTTTTCGAAATAAAAATTGTTTTATATGAAACATTTAACAGCGTGTTTTGGCGAAGTACAGTAGAACGATATCCAAGGGACCTTAAAAATTATGTTGTTATAAACAAGTGCCGTAGTAACCAAGATTCATATTACCAGTCTAGTGAGGTGGAAAATGAAAAATAAATTTAATTAGGTTTATTTTAGATTTATGTATTCGCTTTTAAGCCTACCATAAACATAATAAAATACACATACAATTATAAATACAGTATTTTGTATTAAAACAGTTTGTTCAGAACTCACGAAACTACATTAGTCTACTTTGGAGTGAAGTAATCAGTCATTTTACTCTGTTGTCTCATACTTGCTCAATACACACTTCCTAAATTAAGGTCTATGTTCGTTATTTCGGTTGCAATTTCACTGCTCCTTCCCCTAGCTTGGTCCATTTTATTCAAATGCAACAACAATTCTATCCTTGCTCTTCCAAATCGTTTGGACTTTGGAATTAACTAGGCCAAACTAACGACACAGGTTTATTAATTCCATTCTCAATTTGAGGAATCATTTTAACTTTTTCTTTCAACGTTATAGGGCCTAACTTTTCTTTTAGTGGCCATACTGCGTTAAAATGCTTGCTCTTAGTGAAAAGTTCCTGTCGAAACTGGCCGCATGCAAGTAATCGCATGAATTCGGGCGGGTTACAATGGGGTGGGGAGTCCACCTGCATTCCACGGGTGTATGACAGAAGAGGACAGTAAAAAATTTGCCAGGTTGCCAGATTTCAATAAAATATTTCTTAAAATATTTTGGTTCTTAGAAAATCTTATTCCAAACAGAGGTTGAAAATGACATTATATGCGAGGTAGACGCATATACGTTTTTCGTATTAAGCAAGGTAGAAAAACATATCGTCGTGTGAATGCAAGAACTAGGTAACTTGATTTTTCATATTTTGTGACATCGCCTATTTACTTATTTATTCCACTAAGGAATATGTCTCGTTTTCTTTTACCTATTTGTTATATTGGAAAATAGATGTCGCTGGTATCGTTCGATCAGTTACCTAGATCCTGGAATACATTTTGTGCGATTTTTGCTATGCTATAAAAGAGGTAACTAAAAAACGCAAATTTCGGGCTACCTAGTTCTTGCATTCAGGCAACGATATGTCTTATGGGGAATTAGTTGGGACCACAGAATATTTGACGTTATAGGCTAGGTGTCGCACAAAACGAGGTCGCTATAACCAAGTTCTACTGTAATTGATTTAATTCCCAATATGCTCAATCGATTTAAGAGAGTAATGTATTATGACAATAAATGATTGAAAGAATTTTAGTCTTGTCCTTTAAATGTGCAGGAATTTGATCCGAACAAATGTAACATTTTGTTCTGCAAAGGAATTTTTCAATGTCACATTTTAGAAGCTGAAATTTGAAGAAAAGGTTTTTTACGAAGAATTTTTGGAGCAACATTGGATGAAGCCAGGGAATTGGCTATAACAAAGAAATGAAAGTTACTACGTTTATGAATATTCAAATATGTAAATGGGCTGGTGGTTTAATTAGATTGAATGAAGGTTGCATACCCAAGAAGGAATTTTAGTAAATGTATGTTAAAATAAGATGAAAACGTAATGTTAGATGGTGCGACGAAGCGAAAGAGGATGTTGAAAGCAACTGAAGGAAAAGGTGTGGTAAGCCAAAGAAAAAATATCTAGAGACGACACGTTTTTTATTTGTTTCCTTATTTGTCCATAAAAGAGTTAAAAATCGTAGGACTTATCAAAGAAAGAAAGAAAGAAAATACGATAATTAAAACAGAAAACAATAATGAAAAAGGATAAAATCACAATAAATTAGCTCCAATGTAAACTCAACATATTTCATCTACATTATAGGAACAGAGTTTGTTGAAATTCTTTTAATAGGCCTAGGGTAAACTAGGGTCTGTTGGACAGTCGAGTATGTTGGACACTCTGTACTTTAACGTGTTACCTCGCCACTTGTGGGCACCACATTCTGCTAGAAGTCAATGACGGAAGTAGCCACGAGTACTTCCGTCATTGACTTCTAGCAGAATGTGGTGCCCACAAGTGGCGAGGTAACACGTTAAAGTACAGAGTGTCCAACATGCCCGACTGTCCAACAGACCCTAGTTTACCCTATATCTTTTAAAACATCTTAAATCATTCATATTTTTAATTTGATCAGGAAAACCATTATATATATTTTAAGTCATAAACCATAAACGTTTTATTGAAACTTATTCATCAATGTGCTGGAGTATCAAAATTATCCTTAAAACGTGTGTTGTAATAATGAATACACAATTTCGATAAAAATGGTTCTTATTATAATGTAATAATTCCATAAGCTTAAAAATATATAAAGCATAAACTGTTAAAATATTAACTCTTAAAATATTCCCTACATTATTAACACCTGTCATGCATATCACAAAATGCTCATGAGCATTAAAAACATCACTCATCTTCTGAATTGACCCCCAGAAGCATATGTTATGTGATAATCTAGATTCTACTTCGGCATAATAGAAGGACTGAATGGTTCAGAGACAAAGACAAGAAGACAAAGACTTATTTCGTTAAGTTTTTACATTCTATGCACATATACCTTACCAGATTACAGTAATTTATACCTTCCGCGTACTTCTTTTGTCTCTTACTGGTTATAACTTTTGATCTTGCCTCTATTTTAATAACCCTACATTTATAATTTTCTTTAAAATAGAGTCTAGTCGTTTTCATACTCAATATTTACAGTTTATCATTTCTAATTTTCATTAAGTTCTTTTCTTGCAACATAAATATTGACTATGCACCATTTATATCTTTCTCTAGACCGTCTTTCAGCTCGTATCTCCTTTTTAGTAATCCACAGCACCATTTCAGCCTCCATGAAGTCCACTTGGACTCGCCGGGTTTCGAATGTCTGTTCCTGGCATGGAGACTACTGCGCTAGTCAGTAGACAGTGTGACCTCGATTACATAACGATCGCTGATTTTATAAGTGGATTTGGATATGATTCAAGGAATGGAAACCAAGTTCCTTCCTGCCAATAGAAAACAACTTATTAAAACAAAAATTATTCTCCGTATGACGCAAGACTTTGTTAATGATCAAAGGGGAGCAAGATTTTTCGTATTTTTTATAATACTCATGACTCTGCTCTGGAATGATACAAGATGCCAGAGCCGAGGCTGGCACTGCTGTGTAATAGTCAACTCCGTAATTAACGCATGGAATAGGGACATGGCATGATTAATGTTATGAGATTCCACATATGTTTGTAACAGGCTTTTCTTTGACCGGAGATCATCACCTGTCGTGGCTCGCCACTTTCCCGATTAAGAGTCTGGGTGGACCAAGTTTGGGTGTAGCCGGGAATCGAATCCGGTAACTTTCGATTAATAGTTAGACAAGCTAACTGAAATAGTAAGACAGCGGTCTATACATTTGATGTAGTTCTCCATTCGAGGGTACAGTTTTATCAGAGAGGATCTATTATTTAGTAAAATTGATATATCTGATTTTTGCCTTGAACAAGATATTGAAATCTGTGGAATACAAATTGGTTATGAGATATCAAATTTAATTATCTTATGTGTTTATAGGGCGCCAATGGGAGATTATAAGAAATTTACAACTAACTTAGATTCATTATTGAAAAGACTTTATAAACCACATACCGAATTTGTAATCTGTGGTGACATAAACATAGATTATCTATCAGAAAGCTCACGTAAAAGAAAATTAAACTCACTTCTTGAAACTTATAATCTTAGTCACACAGTAAGTTTTCCAACCAGAACACAAGCTGGAAGTAGTACTGCCATTGATAATATATTTATAGATAAAAGTAGATTGAATTCCTATTCAACAGTACCATTAGTCAATGGCCTGTCTGATCACGATGCACAAATTCTAAGTGTTTTCAATATGAGTGAAAAATTCCAAAGTGTTAATCTAAAAATAAAAAAAAGGATTATAAATGCTGAATCTCTTCATCATTTAAATACATGTCTACAAAATGAATCTTGGGAAAATGTATATAGTACCGATACCATTGATATTAATACTAAATTTAATGCATTTTTCACTACATTTACGAATTATTTCAATGAATGTTTTCCAGTCAAGGTGGTGAAAAAATGTAAAAGTAAAAACACGTGGATAACTCAGGGAATTAAAATATCATGTGCTAGAAAAAGGAATCTATATTTAATGAGTAGGAATAGTGATGATCCTCATGTTCTTAATTACTACAAGAATTACTGTAAAACTTTGACAAAAGTTATAAAAGATGCAAAGAAAATGTATCTGAATGAAAAAATACAAAATTCAGATAATAAGATTAAAACTATTTGGGATATTATTAAAAATGAAACTAATCGATATTCAAAGAGTGAAAATATTACTTGCATTAAAATCAATGATAGTAAAATAGATAACCCAAAATCAATTGCAAATCATTTTAACGACTTCTATATAAATATTATTCAGAACTTAAACATTCAAGATTGTGCAGAAGATGCTGCACTTGGTTACCTAACTGATGCATTTAACACTGAGTTTTTAGGTCTCAAATTTATTCCCACTACCGCAGCAGAAATCATGCATGTGATAAAACAACTAAAAACAAAATATTCCTCTGGATATGATGAAATTCCAAGTAAAGTTCTGAAAGCTTGTTCTGAAATATTATCCCCTCCGTTAAGCTATCTATGCAATTTGTCAATGCAATGTGGTATTTTTCCAGAAAGACTCAAATATTCAATAGTAAAACCAATATACAAAAAGGGAGATAAATGTACTATTGCTAATTACAGACCCATATCATTATTAACAACATTTTCAAAAGTGTTTGAGAAAGTTATGTATAATAGATTATATCATTACCTGGAGTCCAACAATATATTAGTTTTAGAACAGTTTGGATTTAGAAAACAAAAATCGACAGAGAATGCTGCTTTTAGTTTGGTGGATGAAATACTAAATTCATTAAATTCGAAACTACATGTAGGTGGGATTTTTTGTGACTTGGCTAAAGCATTTGATTGTGTAGACCATAGTATATTAGTAAAAAAATTGAAGTTTTATGGCATTAAAGATGAGATGTTGGGTTGGTTTACATCGTACTTATCAAATAGGAAACAAAAAGTAGAAATAAATGTACCAAATAGTCATAAAGTTACTTATTCAGAATTTAAAAATATTAAACATGGTGTTCCGCAGGGGTCAATTTTAGGTCCATTGTTGTTTCTAGTTTATATTAATGATTTAGCCTTGACCATAAACAATTCATCCCATGTAATTTTATTTGCAGATGATACAAGTGTAATTATTTCAAGCAAACAATACGATCATTTTATAAACACTTCTAATACAGTGCTGAATCTAATGAATGAATGGTTCCATGCAAATAAACTAGCACTTAATGTTGATAAAACCAGTGCAGTTAAATTTAGTACACACAATAGTGCTCAGGTTTCCTACAGTATTCGATTAAATGGAACTCATCTCAAAGAATCTATAAGCACAAAGTTTCTTGGTTTAGAATTGGATAATCACTTGAACTGGAAAACGCATATAGAATGTATTACTCGTAAATTGAGCTCTGCCTGTTATGCATTAAGATCCTTATCTACTATTGGTGATATAAACTTACTCAAAATGTCATACTTTGCATATTTTCACTCTGTAATGAAATATGGCTTAATATTCTGGGGTAACTCGTCTGAAGCTAAACACGTTTTTGTTTTACAAAAGAAAGCTATAAGAATAATGGCCGGTGTGCATAAAAGGACCTCATGTAAAAATATTTTCCGAAACTTAGAAATCTTGACTTTACCTTGTGAATACATTCTTTCCGTAATGATGCTGTATATTAAGAACCAAGATAAATTCAGTACTAATCAAGACATTCATCATTTTAATACAAGACATAAATCAGATCTTCATCTACCCTCTGTTAGTCTAAGCTGTTTTAAAAAAGGAGTTCGCTATTCATGTATAACAGTCTTCAATGCACTGCCTAATTATCTTAAAGATTTGAAGAACAACGAGAAAAGGTTCAGAAAAGAATTAACCAAATTTCTACATACTCATACCTTCTACACAATTGATGAATTGTTTATGCTTGTGAATTGAATTATTCTACTTAAATGACATGTACAATTTTATATAGCTCAACTAAAATATGTTTTTATATTGACTTAATCTGTTTACTATGTATTGTATTTTTTGTTTAGCATAACTGATGAATTGTATGTACTGTAAATTGAATAGTATACTGTATAGGTCAACTGATGAATTGTTTAAGCTTATAAATTGAATTAATCTACTTCATATGAATTGTATAGCTTAACGAAAATAAGTTTGTAAATTGAACTAATTTGATTGTATATGTTTGTATAGTTTGGCTGATGAATTGTAAATGTTCTTAAATGATTACTAGTCAGTGTAGCTCTACTGATGAATTGTATACAGACCTACTGTAAATTGAATGGTAATATGTATAGCTCAACTGATGAATTGTTTATGATTATAAATTGAATTAATCTACTTGATATTAATTGCACAAATTTGTATAGCTTAATGAAAGTATGCTACTTTGTATTGTATATATTTGTATAGATTTGGCCGATGAATTGTATATGCTTTAAATTGAATAGTAATCTATATAGCTCTACTGATAAATTGTTTGTTTGTAATTTGAAGTAGTTTGCATGATATGTATTATCAATTTCTGTATATCACAACTGGTTGAATTGTTTATGCCTTAAATTTAATTAAATTGTTTTGTATTATAATATAGCTCAACTTATGAATGATCGTTTGCGTTTGTAAATTTAATAATCTGATTGGCTATGTATTGTATACTTTTAGTAGAGCCATCGATGTTGGTCAGTCGACAGACTCGCTGGGCTGCTGATCCGGAGCTGCGTTCGGGCTTGGGTTGGACCCCCCTTTGGACTTTGGTTTCTTCGGAGGTTTTCCCCAGCCGTGGGACTGAAGCCGGATGGTCTATGGCGAGTCCTTGACATCAACCCCTTTGATTTGATTACCCCCTTTGATTTGATTACCTGGTTGGGTTTTTCCGAGGTTTCCCCCACCGAAAAGGCAAATGCCGGGTAATATTTTGGCGAATCCTCGGACCTCATCTCATCTCACTACATCTCGCCAAAATGTAAAAAAATGTAAAAAAAAATGTAAAAAAATTGTACAAAATTGTAAAAATTGTAGAAAATTACTAAATTGTAAAACTATAAAAATTTGTAAAAATTGTAATTGTAATATTGTAAAATGTTGACATGTTCCACATCTTAAAGCTTCATTGCTCATGTAAGATCTATGGAATAAAATAAATGAATGAATGAATGAAATGAATGAATGAATGAAAAAATGTGACATTTCTAGCATAATACGGCGTTCAAGAAATCTCCGCTAGATGGTGCACATGTCAAAGCGTACCCGTGCTGCCATCTGTCGAGTCTTGCGTTATCCACATGCAAGTGAATAAGCAACGTGCATGTCTATATATGGAACTATCGTTGTTTTCATATAACCGGATAGTCTTACAAAAGAAAACCTGAATCAAATACTTAATCACCTAAAATCAGATACAGTAAAATATGAAACAATAAATAAAAGAAATTGTGTTAATTAAACGAGGGAATTCTTACTAGGAATTAGGTTACAGAAAATTTCGGGAGAGATGTTTATCGAAATCTACTGTGCCATTTCTTCTGCAACATAAGGACCACTTGGAATATTCCACAAACAGGAACAATTCTATTTATACTTGAATTCTACTGCTTACAACATTACGATTCTACGCAGCTGGTATTTTTAATATTTTAGAAGGGAACATTGTACAAATGCATGGAACTGTAGTACGAATCATTGATGATGTAAGCAATGTAGCAGCATCGCTTGGCTCCGTGTGGGTCTCTATCTCTTTTCCTACCTCATAGACTGAACGAAGAGAGGTAATAGTTGGATATTAGGGTATTGTACAATTATCTGGAGTAACTGACAACCTGATTGTACCCCTGTTCACATATATAAGGTTATCCAAAAGTAAGTTCCCATTTTGAAACAGCTCTATCTTCTGTACATATCAGCAGTTTGGTTTCATATAGGTACCATTACTGTTTAGAGGGTTTGGGTTTTTTTTAATCGATGCGTGTTTCGTTGCTATGGTAACTGTGCCACGCTTGTATGAATAATAATACTTGTTGTTCAGAATATAGACGACAGTAGGAGAGTAATTTTAATAATTTTTACAATGGCTTTACCTTTATTTAATATGAAGGTTACTGTCTGGTGGTGTTTTACGTCATATTTCATAATAGGACCATATTTCTATGAAGAAATTGAAAATGGGCAAACAAAAACAGTGACGATATTTTCAAATGTTGCAAGGCTGTGCCATAAGAAGTACTGTTGTTGCTATTATTGTTGTTATTGTTACTATTTTACTGTAATTGTTATTATTATTACTACTGTAATTATTATCATCATCATCATCGTCATCATCATCATCATCATCATCACTATTACTATTATTATTAAAGTCCTCCGAGTTAACTCTGCGATAGCGCGTCTGCCTCCATACTAGCTGGCCCGGGTTCAATTCCCGGCAGAGTCAGAAATTTTCATGTCAGATTTCTACCTCGGGTCTAGGAGAGGTGGCTGTGCACAACTTCTAATCACTAGATTGTGCACCAATATGCCTGGGTTAAATTCCAAATCTCTCCGCAGTGCATATGAAGAGAAGGCATTTGTAACTGTTCATAGAACGGGGACGTTAAGCCCCGAGGCCTCTTTGGTGCTATTCGACAGGAATAGGCTGCGTGCCGGTACCGGGTTTCCCCTTCTCCCTTCCCCATCTTCATCATCATCCTCACCCATTCCCTACATTACACTTACACATACACACTCACCCTCTAGTATACATGACATAACTCTCGACAGATACACATCGTGCATAGCGCGGCCCTCCCAAGTGGTGTGCAACTTGAGAATGTGTCACAGTCCTGCCATCTACCCGCAATATGCGGAACCCGAATCGTGGAAATGAAGTGGATAGGCATTTGATACATTCATACATACATACATACATACATATATACATACTGTACATACATACATACATACATACATTAATTGTAATCTTATTGTTCATGTTATAGTTGTAATCCCCTGGTAGAGGGGCAGAGAAGGCCTGACGGCCTTATCTCTACCAGGTTAAATAAATAAATCTAATCTAATCTAATCTAATCTACATACATACATACATCTTCATCATCATCCTCACCCATTCCCTACACTACACTTACACATACACGCTCACCCTAGTATACACGACATAACTCTCGACAGATACACATCATGCGTAGCATGGCCCTCCCAAGTGGTGTGCAACTTGAGAAAAGGGTCACAGTCCTGCCATCTATCCGCAATATGCGGAACCCGAATCGTGCAAATGAAGTGGGTAGGCATTGGATACATACATACATACATACATACATACAGTCTACACCTGTGGAGTAAGGGTCAGCGCTTCTGGCCGCGAAACCAGGTGGCTCGGGTTCGAATCCCGGTCGGGGCAAGTTACCTGGTTGAGGTTTTTTCCGAGGTTTTCCCTCAACCCAATACGAGCAAATGCTGGGTAACTTTCGGTGATGGACCCCGGACTCATTTCATTCAGACGCTAAATAACCTAGATGTTGATACAGCGTCGTAAAATAACCCAATGAAATAAAATACATACATACTGAGTGAACCGTAAGTAGTCATTAATTTCAAAGGGTTATTCTTTGAGATATTTCAAACAAAACAGTTTAATACAATTTTACGTGTTTCCGTCTTTCTTGCAGTATTTCACTTCACTTGCCATATGAGAAAATAAAAATGACAATAACGTATTTCATTTGATCACGCCTTGTACTATCATTCAAACTCCCCCCCCCCTCTTCAATAGTAACAGCGTAGTAGAGGCTGTAGCGTATAGCAGAAAGCAAAGGAAATCATCCCATGAGCACAGAGATAGTTAAAGCAATTACCGGAACACAAACTAACGCGCTCAATGCTGGCCCCTTTTTGCGCTGGGTTCTTTAATTATACTACACGAAGGCATAGAGAAATGCAGGGAGGATCGAGTGTTATGTGGAGAGAGATGAAGACGGTGTTAGTCATGGAGTCAATTCCGTGGGGCACGTAATAGATTTTATTTAATTAAAACCTGTACTAATTTATTTAGAGCGAGCTACAGCTGAAATCTAGAGGGCGGTTCTAGTATCCTAGTACACAGTGGGATGGGCTTTCAATTCCCTGCAACTGGTTCGGGCCTCGCTTTTGCTTTAATCAGCACACACTTGACACTTTTAATGTTTATCTGTAGCCAGTGTCATTGCAGCTGCTAGACTTTTAGGCTCTTTACATCGTTAGGAACATTACAAACTTTGCAGCTACGAATTTGGACAACCTGAAGAAAGACCTACAAATTTCAGAAATTTATCATAACTGGAAAATTTTTTGTCAAGACAGGTTGCAGTGATACCGTATTGTAAACTCAGCAGCCAAGAGCTTTCATACATTATAATAATAATAATAATAATAATAATAATAATAATAATAATAATAATAATAATTGGGGCAGGGCATGTAGCACGTATGGGCGAATACAGAAATGCATATAGAGTGTTAATTGGGAGACCGGAGGGAAAAAGACCTTTAGGGAGGCCGAGACGTAGATGGGAGGATAATATTAAAATGGATTTGAGGGAGGTAGGGTGTGATGATAGAGACTGGATTAATCTTGCACAGGATAGGGACCGATGGCGGGCTTATGTGAGGGCTGCAATGAACCTTCGGGTTCCTTAAAAGCCATTTGTAAGTAATAATAATAATAATAATAATAATAATAATAATAATAATAATAATAATGTATGTATTTATTCACATTGCAAATGGGTATATACCCGGTGGCAGTGGTAACTAATTACACTCAATAATGACAATTAATAATAAACACAACTAATAAAAACAATAATAATAATAGTAATAATAATAATAATAATTACGAAATAATAATAATAACAAGGAGCATCCTAAATTAAAATGAAGCATGGTCACTTATAATAACATTTAAATTAAATCTAATTTGTATCTTAACCCTAAGCTCGAACTAAGACCCACGAGTCTGACAGGCTCATATCTGCACAAGTACTTTTCGGCACTACACTTATTTCGCTGCCAACTCACTCACTGCACTGATTCTATCTGATTTCACTAACACTTCTAACCATTTCACTGTTCAAATACTTTGCACAGCCACTGCACTGACACCAACACACTTCACTTACACAATAGACTTCACTGACACTACACACTTCACTGACACAACACACTTCCTCACTGATAGAACACTTCAAATAACAAGATATCAATTACTCCCTTTAAGTAGTGTGTATAATATACTACCGTCTATTAGTAAAGTCCTTAAGCCTATTTTTAAATACATTTTTGGTTATTGGTAAAGCCTTTAGTAAGTCTGCAGGTAAAGCATTCCAGTCCCTGATAGTACGATTGAGAAAAGAAAACTTTCCAGTGTCCGTCCTCTGTCTTCTTTCCCTCAATATAATAATAATAATAATAATAATAATAATAATAATAATAATAATAATAAATTTATCTAAAGATATATACTAATTTCAGTATTTAGACATTTTTATGAATTTGGAAAAAAAAGTTATTTTTAGAAAATTAGACGTGATGAAACTACATGTTGGCTTTGTAACTATCCATGGTGGGGAACTGAAAAATATAAACAGTTTCTCTGTAGCAAAATGGATTCATACCAGTGAATTCACATCTACTTGGAGGATTTAGTGAAGAACTGTTTTCAGAATATGGGAGGAGTGATAGTAGAAGGAAGAAGAATAAACTTTATAAGATTTGCTGATGATAGGGCGTTATTAGCAGAAGAGGAAATTATACTAAAGGATATGCTATTGGAGCTAAATGACAGCTGTGAGCAATATGGGATGAAGATAAATGCCAACAAGACCAAGAGCATCATTATAGGAAGAAAAGTAAATAAGGTAAACTTGCGAATTCTAAATAAGGCAGTATAGCAAGTGGACAGCTTCAAATACTTGGGTATACTATAAGCAGTAATATGAGCTGCAGTCAGGAAGTCAAAAGGGGGATAGCAATGACGAAGGAAACTTATAATAGAAAAAAAAGCATCTTCTGTGGACGTCCGGAGAAAGAAGTAAAGAAGAGACTAGTGAAGTGCTTTGTGTGGAGTGTAGCATTGTATAGAGGCAGAAACATGGACATTACGACGAAATGAAGAAAAAGGAATAGACGCATTCGAAATGTAGATATTGAGAAGAATGGTATGTGTGAAGTGGACAGACAGAATAAGAAATGAATTTATGTTGGAAAGAGTAGGTGAAGAAAGAATGATCAGAAAGAGGAAAAGGAATTGGTTGGGTCGCTGGTTGAGAAGAAACAGCCTACTGAAGGATGCACTGGAAGGAATGGTGAACGGGAGAAGAGTTCGAGGCAGAAGAAGATATAAAATTTTAGACGACATTGAGATAGGTGAATCATATGCGGAGACATAGAGGAAGGCAGGAAATAGGAAAGACTGGAGAATTCTGGGTTTGCAGTGAAAGACCTGCCCTTTGGCAGGATACTATGAACGAATAACCAGTGAATTCATTCTTAAAATATGTCTGACCAAAAATATGGATTACCCAACAAATTTAATTTATACAGATTTTAATGTATTGCCTATTGAAGAAATTTATAAATATAGTTTACTAACTTACTACCACAGAAATCAAATAAAATGTAAATCTAATCAACATGAATATCGTACTCAAAGACAAAAGTCTACTTTCCCATTAACTGAACCTAAATGTCATACAAGTGCAGCTCTTAAACATGGTGCTAGTTTCGGCCCAAGACTTTATAATAAAATTACAAACCATTTTCCAAATTTGAAATATTTTAAAATTGAAGCTTTTAAAAATGAAATTTGTAAAATTATCCATCATATATAATATTAACAAATGTACTTTTTTACCTTTTATTTCTGTCGACTATATTCTTGTTTTTATTGAATATCACTGGCTTCTGTCGGATTGTCAATTTATATTAAATGTGTATTTTTCTCTCTGTTTCTCTTTCTTCTTTATTCTTGCTCTTGTGTTGTATTTACTGGTTTGAATTAAGTTACTGTATTTATAGTCCCGCCGCTCTAATTTCCGGCAGCCAATCGCGTTGCAGGTCGGCTACATTTAAATGTGTGCGTCTTGTGATTCGCTGATTCATTTGTTAAGGCTCGATAAAAATTTATATAATCGCCTGCCATTTTGGCTCTTTCGCTGGCGTTCGCAGAAAGCACACGAGGACGTTATTTGCCGCTCAATTATTTGCTGAATTACATTGCGTTTGATTTATTATCATAGGATCTACGACATGATAATGTTTAACGGTGTCGCAAATAGATTCCTCGTATGGTAGCTCGGCAACGTAAGAACAAAAATGGCGAACGATACTACCTATCTAGACTTTATAGAGCCTTCACTTTCTAAGACGTAAGCAAAGAGGAGGAGTCTCGCCGGAAATAACAGCGTTGAGACTTTTATTTTTTTTAGTAAACTGTCCTTGTAAATTTTATGTTATATTATTGGCTAAGATCACACCGTACACGAGCCTGCTTTTACGGTAGTGGCTAGAAACATTTTTGTTTTATAAATTTAATTTCTACTCACTAGCTAGCTAGTGAAATAAATAAATCATTGCTAACGTAACCTAAAAATTACATGCCAAGAATAAATACGTTTTACGCAATCCAGGATATTTTATATTTATCCCTTGTTGCTTTAAAAATGTTCAAATATGTTGTTCAGTTATATAGGCTCGAGTACTACTATTATCTGTCACACTGTGATGTAATATGACGTTAAACTGTCATTTTGAAAATATACAGGCAGTAAAATATTTCTCTTGATTCCTATAACTAAAACAAAAGCGAACTTTCATTATACAGTACTCATTAACAGAAAAGCGCTTGGCTTATAAATCCATAAACCAAGTGGACATCATTTCATCATTCCGACAGTAAAATAAACGTTTGGTTAATTATTATCATCTGGCATCGGTTGTTTAACTCTGTGAATAAAATAGGTTTGAATCAATAACTTGTTTATAGCTCTGTCTGTTATGCTCATATCGCTGTAATTATTGTTGTTCTACCCTGATGTTATCGTCTGGCTATTAGGATTATGCGCATGTGGAATAACGTCATTGTTGTTGTTGATGTTGCATAACATTTACTGAATGATGTGTTACGCACCCAAAAAGAGGGCTTTTCTACCCCTCTACCTTCCCCTCTTGGCTCAGTTCATTAACCGAATAAACAAACTTCACATGCAACTTATAGTTTGAAATTGAAGAGTTGGTGGAAGAAGGGCTCAACGAACCATCATTGCTTATTTATAGTAGCTACTGTGAGGTTGGTGTGTCCAGGAGTTACGCCAGACACCTTGGAATAGGTGCCAGATAAGAACTAAATAAATATGGTGAACAAGTGTAAAAGTTGCAATAATAAATACAAATAAGTAAGGTGTATTCTAATTAAGAAAATTCTCCTCTTCTTTACATTGTCCTCACCAGTCTTCTAATTTTCTTCATTTACCTTCCTCACACCCACTTTTCCATCTTGCTCATTTTTGTCTTCATTCCGCTCCTTTTCCTACACCTTTTGTCATTATTTATGTTATCTTTCTCACACTCCTTCACATTGTTACCCTTCTCACGCTCCTTTTCATTATTAGCTTTCTCATGTTCTTTCTTATTGTTAGCTTTTTTCACGTTCCTTCTCACTGTTACCCTTCTCATGCTCCTCATTGTTAGGTTTCTCACGTTCCTCTTCATTATTAGGTTTCTCATATTCCTCTTCGTTGTTAGCTTTCTCATGTTCCTCGTCATTGTTAGCTTTGTCACGTTCCTCTTCACTGTTAGTTTTCTCACGTTCCTCTTCATTGTTAGCTTTCTCACTCCTCTTCATTGTTAGATTTCTCACGTTCCTCCCCATTAGCTTTCTCACGCTCCTTTTCATTCTTAGGTTTCTCACGTTCCTCTTCATTGTTAGCTTTCTCACGCTCCTCTTCATTGTTAGCTTTCTCACGTTCCTCTTCATTGTTAGATTTCTCACGTTCCTCTTCACTGTTAGCTTTCTCACGTTCCTCTTCATTATTAGCTTTCTCACGTTCCTCTTCGTTGTTAGCTTTGTCACGTTCCTCTTCACTGTTAGTTTTCTCACGTTCCTCTTCATTGTTAGCTTTCTCACTCTTCATTGTTAGATTTCTCATGTTCCTCCCCATTAGCTTTCTCACGCTCCTTTTCATTCTTAGGTTTCTCACGTTCCTCTTCACTGTTAGCTTTCTCTCGTTCCTCTTCATTGTTAGCTTTCTCACGTTCCTCTTCATTGTTAGATTTCTCACGTTCCTCTTCACTGTTAGCTTTCTCACGTTCCTCTTCATTATTAGCTTTCTCACGTTCCTCTTCGTTGTTAGCTTTCTCACGTTCCTCTTCATTGTTAGCTTTCTCACGTTCCTCCCCATTAGCTTTCTCACGCTCCTCTTCATTGTTAGCTTTCTCACGTTCTTCATTGTTAGGTTTCTCACGTTCGTCGTCGTTGTTAGCTTTCTCACGTTCCTCTTCATTGTTAGCTTTCTCACGTTCCTCTTCATTGTTAGATTTCTCACGTTCCTTTTCATTGTTAAATTTCTCACGTTCCTCTTCATTGTTAGCTTTCTCATGTTCCTCGTCATTGTTAGCTTTCTCAAGTTTCTCTTCATTGTTAGATTTCTCACGTTCCTCTTCATTGTTAGCTTTCTCACGTTCCTCCCCATTAGATTTCTCACGTTCCTCTTCATTGTTAGCTTTCTCACGTTCCTCTTCATTGTTAGCTTTCTCACGTTCCTCTTCATTGTTAGATTTCTCACGTTCCTCTTCATTGTTAGCTTTCTCACGTTCCTCTTCATTGTTAGCTTTCTCACGTTCCTCTTCATTGTTAGGTTTCTCACGTTCCTCTTCATTGTTAAATTTCTCACGTTCCTCTTCATTGTTAGCTTTCTCACGTTCCTCTTCATTGTTAGATTTCTCACGTTCCTCTTCATTGTTAAATTTCTCACGTTCCTCTTCATTGTTAGCTTTCTCACTTTCCTATTCGTTGTTAGCTTTCTCACGTTCTTCATTGTTAGCTTTCTCACGTTCATCTTCATTGTTAGCTTTCTCACGTTCCTCTTCATTGTTAGATTTCTCACGTTCCTCTTCATTGTTAAATTTCTCACGTTCCTCTTCATTGTTAGCTTTCTCACGTTCCTCTTCATTGTTAGCTTTGTCAAGTTCCTCTTCATTGTTAGTTTTGTCACGTTCCTCCTCATTGTTAGCTTTCTCACGTTCCTCTTCATTGTTAGCTTTCTCACATTCCTCCCCATTAGCTTTCTCACGCTCCTCTTCATTGTTAGCTTTCTCACGTTCTTCATTGTTAGGTTTCTCACGTTCCTCTTCGTTGTTAGCTTTCTCACGTTCCTGTACATTGTTAGCTTTCTCACGTTCCTCTTCATTGTTAGCTTTCTCACGTTCCTCTCGATTGTTAGCTTTCTCACGTTTCTGTTCGTTGTTAGCTTTCTCACGTTCCTCTTCATTGTTAGCTTTCTCACGTTCCTTTTCATTGTTAGATTTCTCACGTTCCTCTTCGTTATTAGCTTTCTCATGCTACCGTTCATTATTAACCTTCTCACACTTTTATCGGCCTTCTTACAATTTTCCTGGTCATTGTCAACCCTCTTCGTTTCTTCTCCTCACCATCCACGTCTCGAACGTATCGTATCACTTATCACAGATATAATAGATCAGTGGTCGTAGTACACACAGGGGACATAATTTCGGCCCCAACTCACCTAAAAAGGACATTCCTTAGTCCATTCGAGTTTCGAATTCGCAACTGTTTCCACGCAATTGGCAGTTGCGTAGTTAGCCACGAAATTATATAAACAATGTTTAACAGAGTCCAAAAGTGGTTTTCGTGAGCGCTTTCATATTTCAAACTCAGCTATAAATTTTAGTGTAGTTTATGAATAGAATAAAAACTTAATGCGAAATTGAGGGATATTGTGGAAGAGGAGCTTTTCGTGTTTCTGTAACTCTGGTATCGCTTCTGTGAGATCCTAATAATCACTACACACATTTATTAATTGCTCCCATATAAGGAAGCGGGAAGGGAGATGTGCGCAACCCTCCAGGTGAGCTGCTGGCACGTGACGGGAACTGAAGCCGTAGGAATGGTGTTGAGAAAGTCGTAAAAACTTGATAAACTTCGTTAATATTTCCTGCAAGCATTCAAACTGTTCTTAACGCTTAACGATACATTTATACATTTATACACATTTCTTGTGTACTTTTTAAAGTCACATTAAAATGAGATTAGGGCTAAGCATACCCATTTTTAGTAGAAACCGATCAAGCTCTATGTTATGGCTATAATACTTTAAAAATGACTTTTAAGGAACCCGGAGGTTCATTGCCGCCCTCACATAAGCCCGCCATCGATCCCTATCCTGAGCAAGATTAATCAAGTCTCTACTTTCATATCCCACCTCCCTCAAAGCCATTTATATATTATCCTCTCATCTACGTCTCGTACTCCCCAAAGGTCTTTTTCCCTCCGGCCTCCCAACTAACACTCTATATGCATTTCTGGATTCGCCCATACGTGCTACATGCCCTTCCCATCTCAAACGTCTGGATTTAATGTTCCTGATTATGTCAGGTGAAGAATACAATGCGTGCAGTTCTGTGTTGTGTAACTTTCTCCAGTCTCCTGTAACTTCATTACTCTTAGCCCCAAATATTATGGCTATAATACTTAAAAAAAATACTTTTAAGGAAACCGGAGTTTCATTGCTACCCTCACATAAGCCCACCATCGATCCCTATCCTGAGCAAGATTAATTAATTAATTTTTATTTAACTAGCTAGCTAGCTAGCTAGTGAGTACAAATTAAAATTATAAAACAAAAATGTTTTTAGCCTGTACCGTAAGAGCCAGGCTCGTGTACTGTGTGGTCCTAGTCAATAATATAAGATGAAATTTACAAAGACAGTTTACTAAATGCAGTAAGTATCTTAATTCAAACCAATAAGTAACACAGAAAACCAAATAAATAAATAAATAAATAAATAAATAAATAAATAAATAAATAAATAAATAAATAAATAAATAAATAAATAAATAAATAAATAAATAAATAAATAAATAAATAAATAAATAAATAAATAAATAAATAAATAAATAAATAAATAAATAAATAAATAAATAAATAAATAAATAAATAAATAAATAAATAAATAAATAAATAAATAAATAAATAAATAAATAAATAAATAAATAAATAAAATAAAATAAAAAGAAGAAAGAGAAAAGGAGAGAAAAAACACATTCAATATAAATTGACAATAAAACAGAAGCCAGTGATATTTAATAAAAACATGAATTTAGTCGACAGGAATAAAGGACAAAAAATACACACATTTGTTAATATTATATATCATGAAACATTTTATAAATGTCTTTTTTAAACGCTTCAATTTTAAAATATTTCAAATTCGGAAAATGGTTTGTAATTTTATTATGAAGTCTTGGGCCGAAACTAAAACCATGTTCAAGAGCTGCACTTGTATGACATTTAGGCTCAATTAATGGGAAAGTAGACTTTTGTCTTCGAGTATGTACGATATTCATGTCGATTAGATTTATTTTTTATTTGATTTCTGTGGTAGTAAGTTAGTAAATTATATTTATAAATTTCTTCAATAGTTAATAATCCAGTCTCTACCATCATATCCCACCTCTCTCAAATCCATTTATATATTATCCTCTCCAAAGGTCTTTCTCCTTCATGTCTCCCAACTAACATTCTATATGCATTTCTGAATTCACCCATACGTGCTACATGCCCTGCACATCTCATGCAGTCACGTACGAGTCCTAGAGTGAACTAAAGAGACGAGTACTTTCGCCCGTTCAGGCATTTTATTCTCTCAATTTTAGTCGACCTGGTTGGCGAGTTGGTATAGCGCTGGTCTTCTATGCCCAAGGTTGCGGGTTCGATCCGGGGCCAGGTCGATGGAATTTAGGCGTGCTTAATTGCGACAGGCTCATGTCAGTAGATTTACTGGCATGTAAAAGAACTCCTGCGGGACAAAATTCCGGCACATCCGGCGACGCTGATATAACCTCTGCAGTTGCGAGCGTTGTTAAATAAAACATAACATTAACATTCTCTCAATTTTAGATTTAATTAATCCCATTTGAAATAGAAGCACAAAAATCTATCAATTTTTTGGCTCTAAAAATTAAACGCTACACTAAAAGTTTCGAGTTTTAACACAGTTTTCTCCAAAGCGTTCTCTTACGCGGTGCTATTTTATATGTTTTCAAATAAATTATTGCCTTTGCCTTCTCTATAGTAATTTCATTCCATTTTGTTTATTCACTGTAACAGTGAAAAATAAATTGCAGTTAAACTTACGCGAATCCTCATAAATAGTAGCGGAAAATAAAATTCACGCACAATTATTTCCTCTGATAATTATCACAAGTACATCATTAAGTAAATGGAGTCGTCGAAACAATGCGCCGGCGTTTCATAAGCTTCATTATTTGCACAGGGACGTTCTGTTATTCAGCCATGGCTGCGTCATTTGTGCGGGAGTATGTAACTTCATTGCAGAGACGCCTAAGCGACATTTAGTTGTTTAATACAGACAAATACGCGCGATTATATAAAATAGATATAGAATATCGCTCACATAATGAACTTCAAATGTACAATCCATTATAATAGTACATTATGCAACGAGCCTATAATGATAGTAATTATGACGCAAGTATGGATGTTTATGAAACGAGCGCAAGCGAGTTTCATAATATTCATACGAGCGTCTTAATTACCATTATAGACAAGTTTCATACGACTTTTTATGCTCGACCATATTTCTAACTTGAAATTATTCAGATGTATACATTTTATTTGTATCTGACAAGATCGGAAGTGACCTTGTTCTAGGTCGTGAATTGTGAGATGTGCGCAGACGCGAAAGTATTGATTTTTTCCTAGGAACAATAATGTCATTGACCTTGATGTAATCCCGTTAAACTTGATATAACCTTGATTATTGAATTCGACATTGAAAAACGAGATGACAAATTGAATTTATTTGATTATTATTTATAATTAACGCTAATTATTATAGAAACAGAACATAACCTTCTGCGACAGTATTGGATTTCCAGCCTCCGTGACTTTTCGCTAATTCTCTTTCGATTGCATATCCGAGAATAATCGATACTTGCGGTTTTATAACGGTACAAAGCTGACTTGTCATTGGCTGAACACCTGTAAGCTGAGTTGTCTTGGCTGAACAACTGTGCTTTAATGAGTAGGTGTACTTTAATGACATGCATTAAAGGACTGCTGCCAGGTGTATAATTACTACATTTCGGCATGGTCGAACATAAATATACATAAATATTACGTTGATAAATATTCTAACGTGTGAATAGTGTCGTTTGACATCATATACTTTATCTTGAGGTAAATTGTCCTGTTCATTTGTTTTTATACAATAATTATAAAAGATCTGATAGGAAAGAATATCCAGCCACTTAATAATTGTAAATACTCATAAATTTAAATTCATTTTATTTTATTTTAACCTATTTTATTTAAATTGAAGGTATATAAAATATTGGAATCACGATTTGGTGCGTCCACACCTGTGGAATAACGGTCAGCGCGTCTGGCCGGGAAACCAGGTGGCCCAGGTTCGAATCCCGGTCGGGGCAAGTTACCCGGTTGAGGTTTTTTCCGGGGTTTTCCCTCAACCCAATACGAGCAAATGCTGGGTAACTTTCGGTGCTGGACCCTAGACTCATTTCACAGGCATTGTCACCTTCATTTCATTCAGACGCTAAATAACCTCAAATGTTGATACAGCGTCGTAAAATAACCCAATAAAATAAAAAAAAAATAAAATAAATAAACGATTTGATGCAATTTTTGCAGCGTTATAATGGATAATTTAGGAATATTTTAACCTCTTCAGACCTGAATTTGTATTAAAAAAAAAATAAAAAAAACTGTTCACATAATCATTTTGGGGAACCAAAATTCCCAAATCAAGTCTTCACTGAAAATCAAAATTTGAGGACAATTTTGACACCTGGGGCCCCAAAATTTTTAATTTTATTTTTAATTCAGGTATAGGAATGTTTAAAAAATAACATTCTCCATTTCTATCACATTTTAATTTTTGAAAACATTTAAAAGTATCGAAGACATTCCAAAAAAGAAAAAAAGAAACAATGTACAGGCCTGAAGGGGTTAAGCAACACATAACTTTTAAGTGCATGGTTTTCGTCACTCAGTATCATATACTATGTGTATGCTGATCAGCTTGTAAATTAATAAATAAATCATTGAGTGGATTAGTTAGACATATAGATATGTGTATAGATTTGTAAATGAATAAATGGATCATTGGATGGAATAGGTAGATATATATAGGTACGAGGTCGTATTTGTAAGTGGATAAATGAATTATTGAATTGAATAGGTAGATATATTGATATATAGATGGATTTGTAAGTGAATAAATTGATCATTGGATAGAATAAGTATATATATAGCTATGTGAACGGATTTGTAAGTGAATAAATGGATCACTGGATGGAGTAAGTAAATGGATGGTTACGTGGATGGATTTGTAAATGAATAAATTGATCATAGATACGTGGATGGATCTGTAAGTGGCTACATTAGCGTGCAAATTAATCCGAACAACGTAATTACTTATGCAAAAACACTCAAACGGGATAAAAAAAGGATCTAAGACATACCTCAGTAATCTATGTGGCCTCCCTTGCTCTAATAACAGTTCTGAGACGATTTGGCATGGATTCCACTAATTTCCCACAAATATTCTTCATTTCTTCATCGCGAAACCATACACCAATGAGGGCAGAAATCATCTTCTCCTTTGTAGAACAATCCATTTTTTGCATTCTTCTTTTGCAAATTGACCACAAGTTCTCAATGGGGTCGATGTCGGGTGAGCTGCCTGGCCAGGGGAGTACCTGAATATTCTTCTTGTTGAAGAATTGTGTAGTTTTTCGAGACGTATGGCATGGTGCCAGGTCTTGTTGGAACACACCTCTGCCATCCGGAAATGATTTTTGCAGCTGGGGTACGATTCTGGTTTCCAATAAGTGAATATATTTGTCAGAATTCATCATTCCCTTGATAGGTATTAATGCTCCAGGCCCTTCATGTGTAAAACAACCCCAAAACATTACTTTAGGGGGTTATTTGGGTGCTTGTTGGAGATGAGCTGCTGTTACTTTTTCGGATCCTTTACATACGTAAGAAACACGGTGGCCGTGGACCTCGAAATGAGACTCATCGGAAAAAAGTACATTCTTCCAGTCATTCACTGTCCAGTGTTGATGTAATTTTGCCCACATTAAGCGTTTTTTGCACATAACAGGGGTTAGCAGTTGCTTCTTAATAGGCTTACGAGCCCTTCGTCCAGCTTCCAAAAGCCTACGCCGCACTGTTGTGACGTGAATATTCGCCCCAGTGGTAGCCATTAACTCGCGGGTTAAGTCGACAGCAGTTAGTCTAGGATTTAATTTACTTTTCCTGACAATTAAACGATCATCTGGAGGTGAAGTCTTCCTTTTCCGGCCACAGTTTCCTTTTTTCTGGGGTGTGATGGATCCAGTCTCCCTGTATCGCTTTATGATCGAATTAACAGTAGCCAAACCGATGTGACATTCTGCAGCAATTTGCCTCTGTGTCATAGAAGAATGCTCTGCTAATGTTATAATTTTAGACCGTTTTCGTGGAGTTGTATCCATTTGTGAAGACGACAGAATGTACACAGGATTGCAGTATTAAGTCTTCAACACAACTGAAATGCTTATAAGTACAAAACGACAAGCAAAATGTCACATATTATAAAAAAAAATAATGACAGACCTTCAACAATGGAATTACACGTACTACAGATGTCAATTAAAGCGGTATGAGCTGCTGTGAGGCCAACAATGACAGAAAATGTAAAAATATGTAGTGTTCGGATTAATTTGCACGCTACTGTAAATGGATTGTTGGATGGAATAAATAGATACGTGGATGGATTTGTAAGTGAATAAATTGGTCATTGGATGGAATAAGACGTATATGGATGGTTATGTGGATGGATGTATAAATTAAGAAATGAGACATTTCTTGTAGTTTACCTCTTTCGCATTGTTTATTGCTCCTAAAACATTTAATTAGTCTTTAACTGGAGTCGTTCCTTCACTATTGTACTTGCTTCTAGATAATTCATGTAATTTGTAACTGTGACCATTGTTTTGTATCATCCCTTTACTAATATTATCGGTCATGAAACGTGTAACTAACTTGTTACCAACTATAACCCTAATATACTTCAGGATAAAATAGGGTTTTAAACTTTGGATAATAAATTAAAAAAAGAAAGAAATGATCATTGGATAGATTAAGGGGTTAGGTATAGCTTACAGCAGTAAAAGTTTAGAAATATTCAACTTTTTTTCTTCCATTACTCTATCTTGTACAATAATGAAAATTAGTATGTGCAAAACACTGTCCTTCTGCTATATGAAAAAAATATTTTTACGATTTAAAAAAAATATATTTATTTATATATATATTTTTCAAAATTCAGTTCACTGTGCAGTGATGAAGCGTTTCCCACATAACTAAAAAACTATCCAACATTCTGTGATGAATTTTTTTGTGTTTATTTATGCATGTCATATCTACAATATGATGCAAGATCACTTCTCTACCTTTGATAGATTGTCTGATAAAAAATAAATTCATTTTAAAAATGGTCAAATATCAGTATTTTCTTCTAACACAAAATAAAAAAAAATATTATTTATCAAGGAATGTAGTTTAAAGAACATGATATTGTAAATATGAGTTTCAGCAATAAAATACAAGAGAGAGAACATGAAAAAGTTAACAAGTTTATGAGTTATGAGGGAAACGCTTCATCACTGCACAGTAAACTGGCATCATTTTGAATTTTGAAAAAAAAAATATATATAAATAGTTTTTTTAAATCGTAAAAATATTTTTATATAGTAGAAGGACAGTATTTTACACATACCAATTTTCATTATTGTACAAGATACAGTAATGGAGGGAAAAAAATGTTGAATATTTCCAAAAATTTTACTGCTGTAAGCTGTACCTAACTCCTTAAGTACATGGATGGTTATGTTGATGGATTTGTAAATAAAAAAATGAATTCTTGATGAATAAGTAGATAGGTAGATGTGTGTAGGGATTTTTAAATGAATAGCCTACATGGATTATTAAATGGAATAGATAGATAATTGATTAAATGGCGATCTTACTCGTGTTAATTGTGTAAGCATGTGCGGCTTACAGCTGTTTCGGTGCTTCTTCACACCATCGTCAGAGCCTACTAGATCTCGGCGTCATCTCGAACTTCGCTGCCTGTTGTGTGGGTGCGTTCGATTGTTGAAAAGTGTTCAAATGTGGTGTCAAATAGTGTGTGTGTTCTGAAATTGATCTGTGTGTTGAGAATTTGATCAGGGTGTGTTTCAGTGCGTCTGTATTTTTCATATTGTTCTAGTCTGTTGAGTTTTTGGTTTTTGGGTTGTATGTGTAGTATTTCCATGTCTGTAGTTATGTTATTGTATGTGTGGTTAGCATTAGTTATGTGTTCGGCATATGTAGATATATTGTGTCCTCTGGTTATTGCTTTAATGTGTTCTTTATATCGAGTTTGGAATGATCTACCTGTCTCTCCAATGTAGACACTGTCGAAACTATTGCATGTGAGTTTGTGTACGCCTGTGTATAGATAGGTAGGTGGACAGATATATGGATGGATTTGTAAATTAATAAATGTCTTAGTAAATGGGTGAATGTGTAAATTACATGGATGGGCAAGTGTACGAACTTATAAATGAGTAATTGAATCGTTGGATGAATCATTAGAGTGTTATGTTTTATTTAACGACGCTCGCAACTGCAGAGGTTATATCAGCGTCGCCGGATGTGCCGGAATTTTGTCCCGCAGGAGTTCTTTTACATGCCAGTAAATCTACTGACATGAGCCTGTCGCATTTAAGCACACTTAAATGCCATCGACCTGGCCCGGGATCGAACCCGCAACCTTGGGCATAAAGGCCAGCGCTATACCAACTCGCCAACCAGGCCAACATAATCATTAGATGGATGGAGAGGTAGAAGCATTATTTTGTAGACGAAGAAATGCATGAGTGAATGAATAAACTGAAGACTATATAAATGGAGAAATGTGTAAGTGGGTAAGTGAAAATGTGCCATTGATTGAGTAAATCAGAAAATGAATGAAAATGTAAATGGGTGATGGGATTAATGTCACGAGTGAGTAAAGGTGTGTCTGAGTGAATTAATAAAAGAAATTTAATCTACACCCCGTTCTGAGAATCAAACTCAGGCTTGCCTTAATAGAGTACGCAATGCTAACACTCGGCAACAGTCATTTATATTACATAATCAAGAGTTCTGACAAATAGGGCCCTTGGATGGTGCCTTGTTCATTAATACCATTAAATTCTGTTTGTGTCCAATGATATGATTGAACGCCGACTGACTGTGGGCACGTACGATAGCGAGGATGCGTCTTATTGCGTCTGTCACACTTTATAATTCCTGGAAGAATTTACGAGCAGCTTATTCATTTCGGGTGAGAAGGGTGAACGTCCTTGCTGGGCAACACGCGTTTGTATTCAGGAAGGGTCCTTGTGGAATTAGCACGCGAACGGCGCATGAAATTTTTCGTATTTCTTTGTGAACACGGCAGATTTACAACTTGGAAATGGAAGAATAATCAATTGCGTGCTGTCGTTGATACGAGAGTTGTCAATTACGTGAACTTCCCTATGTTTCTTGGGCGTTTTAGTATAGCCCAGCCATCGTCAACTGGCCTGCATACTAGTTCGGAGAGCCGAGACGCTGGCTGAGGAGGTAGTAGCACATTCTACTATATACAGTCGCGAAGCTCAACATGTACTAAAAATGCAAACATGGGTAGTTGCCCACCATTAGGATCGCTACTATCGCCTCATCATCGCAGATCTCTCTCCTAGAAGACGACAAAATATGTTACACTTTCGTTGTGTTCTTTTAGAAATATTAACACCTTCCTTCCATTATTAAAATATTAAATGCATAAAGTTAATTTATTATTTTAATGAAGTATATTAAATTCCACCATAAACTCGAAGATACCTGCAAGAAATAGGTTAATATTATTTTGGTTTGTGCAAAACGAACTGAAATTTACTATAATCGCTTCACTCATTCAAGATTATAGCGATAATTAACTATGAAACCAATAAATATTAATTTGCGTTTCCCTTTACAACAATAACAATGGAAATATGAATTTATGGAGTAACTTACGTGTACCGGTACTTGTAGTGTAGGCTTACGTAGTTAACAAAGTGGGATGAGGTTAAGCAATAATAATCAAACCAGAATTGGAAATAAAACGTGATCAATAAATTTTATTGTAACAGACTTTTTCTACGTCTCTAGTAAAGTAACAAATAAAAATAACAACAAAATTAACAGCTATAATTAAAAACATATCCTTTGAAAAAAAAAGTAGGCCTAAGCAATAATAATCCCACCAGATTGAAAATAAAACGTGATCAATAAATTTCATTAAAACAAACTTAATTTTTCTACGTCTCTAGTAAAATATTATTCCAATTATTGTATTTTAGCCATTAACATTTTCATTACAACCAATAACGAACATTTCACAAGCATCAATGTGAAACACACAACGAGCTAGCACTCGATGGAAATACGACACAGTCCAAAGTCGACCGTGGACAGTCTATTGTTTTTAGTTGCTAACCGCTTGGAGCGCTTTATCACGAGATTTGCAAAAAATCATCTCAAGCTTCGCGACTGTATATAGTAGACTGTGGTTGTAGTGTGCAGTGTGTCGAGCCAAGCCAACGCATCCCATCACGCTAAGTATACCTCTTCATAGAACATCTTGTTATTCATCATCTTTTACAATATCCACCTCGCGTCAATGGAATTCCTTGTCACAAAGTATTAGGGGCTGCAAGACAATAAACACCTTTAAGAACAGCTTAAAAGATAACCTTATTAGCATTTCACTCCAATCATACTGATTTAAACTATCACTAACTACATTGTTACTTTTTTCTTTAGACATCATCCTGATTGTGCTGTATTTTAATTGCCTCGTAATAATCTCTTTCTATTATCTAATATTATTTGAAATATATTAACATTCTATGTATTTTAGTTTAATTCTGCTACACAGTTTATTTCAGTGTTTAATTAATAGTTCATAGTATTTTGTTGTTTAATTTGTAAATAACTTTTGTATACATGTAACTCTCATCTAAATCAAATTGTTGGATTCTTTGTAAGTTCATGCATATGTATATACACTTTTTGCTGGTTGAGTGGAAGAGAAGGCCTTACGGCCTTAACTCTGCCAGCTAAAATAAATCATTATTATTATTATTATCACAGAAGCCAACTTTCTGACCATAATGTACAATGTCTTCTTCGATTGTGTTCTACACGAGCATTGACGCCTAACATAAACCAGTTAGCGAGGGAAAAACGAATTAAAAAATCCAGGAAAACCAATGCTAATGATCAGCGAAAATAATTTTTATCATTTGTTATTTACATTGTAATAAAATAATTTAAGCCTACTTCAGTCTTGTAACAGAAACGACAATATGTTTCATATGTTACACAAAATAACAAATAATTGGTTTTGTGATATATAGTGTCAGATACAAAATGGATAATTAATTTTATTTTATTGACGACACTTAAACAAAGGAATAGGATGACAGGATATAAATATTAGTAATGGATTCCATTTGTTTAATATTTTGTAATAGTGAAAATGCATTATAGGTCTGTAAGTTCTCAATTACTTTAATATGAAAAAAACTATTTGCTTTAAAAACCGCTGCAATACATAACGAAAAAGTACAACTTGCTTCTTGTCTTAAACTAAAAAGTGATTTAAAATCCAGGAAGAGCAATGCTAAGGGACAGCGAAAATAAATTTTATAATTTGTTATTTACATTGTAATAAAATAACTTAAGCCTGCTTTAGCCTTGTAACAGAAACGATAATATGTTTCATATGTTATATATAATAACACACAATTGGTTTTGTGATGTATAGTGTCAGATAAAAAATGAATAACTAATTTTATTTTATTGACGACACTTGAACAAAGGAATAGGATGACATGATTTAAATACTACTAATGGATTCGATTTGTTTAATATTTTGTAATAGTGAAAATGCATTAGGTATATAGGTCTGTAAGTTCTCAATTACTTTAATATAAGAAAATAACTACATATTATATCTTGTCTTAAACTGAAAAGTGGTTTACTTATTACACAGTTCCTCTTAAAATAAATTAAGTACATATTTCTTCCGTGTTTATTATAATTATTAGAGACTGATTAAAAGGGTTGAACAAGTGAACGGACGCCACTGCCATCACCTGATTCCTTCCCCCCACCTCCTGCTGCACAGTTGATGTCTAAGGGATAGAACTGAGCTAGCGAGCAAACTGTGCCTGCACCATAATGCACTGAGATGACTCCTGGTATAGACTATAAGTTAGGATGGCACAAAATCATACATAGCTAGGATGAACATGTGGGTCCATTGATATATTCGGGAAATTACAGATTTATTTTGTCTGGAGGACTCTTCTCATGCCGTAGATTTCCGAAAAGTTTTACTAACTTTCTGAAGAAAGCTGTTCTAAGAACTTACATTGCCCTTATCAATCGATCTTAGCTGAATTTGCACCTGCTAGTTTTGGATCTAATGCTACCTCAGGTGGCATAAATTGTGTAACATTTCGGAGCTTCCTATATTTTTTTAAAATACAATGAAACATCTCACGCGTAATAGGGGGGCGTCTGTAATGTAGAGGGTAAATCTGATATTGAATGGGTGCTCGCAAAAAAGGGCTAATAACCATAATTTGGTAATAATTACCGCCCTCACATAAGCCCGCCATCGGTCCCTATCCTGAGCAAGATTAATCCAGTCCCTACCATAACATCTCACCTCCCTCAAATCCATTTTAATATTATCCTCCCACCTACGTCTCGGCCTCCCAAAGGTCTTATTCCCTCCGGCCTCCCAACTAACACTCTATATGCATTTCTGAATTTGCCCATACGTGCTACATGACCTGCCCATCTCAAACGTCTGGATTTAATGTTCCTAATTATGTCAGGTGAAGAATAAAATGCGTGCAGTTCTGTGTTGTGTAACTTTCTCCAGTCTCCTGTAACTTCATCCCTCTTAGCCCTAAATATTTTCCTAAGAACCTTATTCTCAAACACCCTTAATCTCTGGTCTTCTCTCGAAGTGAGAGTCCAAGTTTCACAACCATACAGAACAACCGGTAATATACTGTAACTGTTTTATAAATTCTAACTTTCAGATTTTTTGACAGCAGACTAGATGACAAAAGCTTCTCAACCGAATAATTTGGTAATGATGAACAAAAATTGACTTTTGCCTTCATTAAATCAGGAATATGTTACTTCTTTTGAATTAATGTTTTTGTTTTACTTGTACTTAACACATGGCGTTTAAGGAGACGGAGATTCATTGCCGCCCTCACATAAGCCCCCTATTGGTCCCTATCCTGAGCAAGAATAATGCAGTCCCTAGCATAATATCCCATCTCCCTCAAATCCATTTTAATATTATACTCTCATCTACGTCTCGGCCTCCCCAAAGGTCTTTCTCTCTCACATCTCCCAACTAACACTCTCTATGCATTTCTGAATTCACCTATACGTACTACATGTCCTTTCCATCTCAAACGTCATATTGTAGATATGATATGCACAAATAGGCCTACACTCAAAAAATATCATTACAGAATGTTGGATAGTTTTTGAGTTGTGTGGGAAACGCTTCATCACTGCACAGTGAACTGAATTTTGAAAAAAAAAAAAAAAAAAATGTAAATGATTTTTTTAATTGTAAAAATTTTTTTTTCATATAGCAGAAGAACAGTGTCTTACACATACTAATTTTCATTATTCAACAAGATACAGTAATGGAGGAAAAACACGTTGAATATTTTCAAGCTTTAAGCTTTATCTAACTCATTAACTTTAGTAGTAAAATCATCGTGTGAAGTCTAACTGCACTATTAATATTTGAGCGCTTGGTACGTAGAACCAAGGACCCGGGTTCGATCCCCGGCGCCGATGCGAATTTTTCTCCTCAAATATAAATTGTCAATATTACAGATATTATTCTGTATGACAAATTGATAAAAATCTGTAATACTCTCATAGCTAGCAGTGCATATGTCTGTACAGATTACTGTGCACTTAACTGCGGAATCCCGGCCAAATAAGTCACTCAGCTGAGTGCGCTCCTAGCATAGGGTAAACTAGGGTCTGTTGGACAGTCGGACATGTTGGACACTCTGTACTTTAACGTGTTACCTCGCCACTTGTGGGCACCACATTCTGCTAGAAGTCAATGACGGAAGTAGCAACGAGTGGGGCTACTTCCGTCATTGACTTCTGGCAGAATGTGGTGCCCACAAGTGACAAGGTAACACGTTAAAGTACAGAGTGTCCAACATGCCCGACTGTCCAACGGACCTCAGTTTACCCTAATGACAGTTGACACTGGACATATACGTCAACATATATACCAAACATGGAGTTAGGCCATAAAGGGAAACCTTGAAGGAGGAGAATTCGATCCGGTGCTGTGGATTGAATTTGGCATAGCTCAGTGGTCAGAGCGCTTGGTACCTAGAACCAAGGACCCGGGTTCGATCCCCGGCGCCGGAGCAAATTTTTCTCCTCAAATATTAATTGTCAATATTACTTACTTACTTACTTACTGGCTTTTCAGGAACCCGGAGGTTCATTGTCGCCCTCACATAAGCTCGCCATTGGTCCCTATCCTGAACAAGATTAATCCAGTCCCTACCATCATCCCACCTCCCTCAAATCAATTTTAATATTATCTTCCCATCTACGTCTCGGCCTCCCCAAAGGTCTTTTCCCCTCTGGCCTCCCAACTAACACTCTATATGCATTTCTGGATTCCCCATACATGCTACATGCCCTTCCCATCTCAAACGTCTGGATTTAATGTTCCTAATTATGTCAGGTAAAGGATACAATGCGTGCAGCTCTTTGTTGTGTAACTTTCTCCATTCTCCTATAACTTCATCCCTCTTAGCCCCAAATATTTTCCTAAGGACCTTATTCTCAAAAACCCTCAATCTCTGTTCCTCTCTCAAAGTGAGAGTCCAAGTTTCACAGCCATACAAAACAACCGGTAATATAACTGTTTTATAAATTCTAACTTTCAGATTTTTTGACAGCAGACTAGATGACAAAAGCTTCTCATCCGAATAATAACAGGCATTTCCCATATTTATTTGTCAATATTACAGATATTATTCAGTATGACAAATTGATAAAATCAACTGGGTGTTCAGTTCAAAATGTGTCATGGCTCGCTGTATGCCGTCATGTGGCTAGCCGATGAGCCTAGAGAATTCAATCTTCCTACACTTCCGCAGAGGCGTATTACCTAAATGCGAGAGAAGTTGCCTGGCAAGCACGGCGTTCATTCTGAAGATTACTTACCGGTACGTAGGGTAACGCCAGTAGTGGCAAGAATGTGAACTGTTTGGAAACACGTACTGAAGTGAGTTTTTTTTCTACTGTCGGGATATGGGGAGAGGGTTAAGACGATTACTTACGTATTTGTTAACTTGGACGGTCAACATGGACACGGAGCATTTTGATTTGTGTTGTGGAATGTTGCCGTACGCAATCGGTGATAACAAATACCCTGCGTACGACTTGCCCGCGCAAAACACAGTTTGAAAGAAGTTATGGTAGCACACAGACTTTACAGACCGCCATCTGTTGCTACGACATTCAAATTATACCGTACACGTTCTCAAGTTCAGATTGAACGCCTTGATTAATAGGCAACTTCTCTGACATAAAAGCTGAAACTCGCTTCAAATCGCTGACTCACAACAGTGACGTCATGACACACTTTGAAATGAACACCCAGTATAGTACTAACTGCACTAGTTTTTCCTCTTTTCTGACAAATAATATTTTTGGGTAAAGTGCAGTTTAATTTTAAGCGACTCAGTTATTGTATTTTCGTTATTTTTAATGCTACAAGACATTCGTTTTCGTAAAAATATCTAAATGTGTTTTTTTATCATGTCTGTACTAGATATAAAACAGACTGTTCCTTCGTAAAAGGAGTTTGACATGAGACCTCAATAACTGTAAGTCATAGTGGCCGAATTCCAGGAAAAGCAGGACAATCTTGTGACGTATAATAAAACTAGGATAGCCGAGGTTTCCATGACGCAGGTCGCGGTTCACTTTGCCAGGGATCATTAATTTGTTTGGTAGCATTTAACTGTTTCCTTAAATGCAGAACATGCTCGCTTAATCCGTGTACAGCGGCCATAAAGTAGAGAGAGAGCCAGCCATGACATTTACAGGACTTCCCTGGTGCAGACCGCGATCGTTCCTCATCACGATCTCATTCATTTAAACGCCATCTTATTGTCTGTATTCTGCATCAACACATCCGCTCCAGCCACTTTTATGCCTTTAAAATTATAATTAATGTGGCGTATATATTTTCATTATATATTTTACTTGTTTCGCAAAGTTAAGTTCCTTCAAATTATTAAAATATATTTGTGCGAGATCGTGCATATTTGCTTGGTTTACGCACAAAACCAATCCGCGGAAAGTCTAAAATTCCACATACAGTGTTCCCAACCTAACACACATAACAATTTCCCTCTTCTTACCGCTTAAGTGACATAATGATTTTTGTGCGAGATCGTGCGTATTTGCTAGTTTTCCGCACAGAACCAATACGCGGTAAGTGTGAAATACCACATTAAGTATTCCCAACGTAACACACATAACAATTTCCCTCGTCTTACCGCTTAAGCGCGACATTCATTTTACTGCTTTAGACTTTTAACATATTATTTTTAGAGACGTTTAACATAGTAATAATTATAAATTGGAAACTTACCACTGCAATTTCACCTAAATTGCACTGTTAATTATTGTTTTTAAATATTTGCAAAAATTAAGTAAAGTCTAATACTCCACGAAAATTATTGCATTCCTGATACAAGTAACATTAAGGAAGCCGTGAAAAAATCAACAAGATTCCAGATGCCGATATTATTATTGCAATATGTTATATAAATAATATTGTTAAAATATTAAAATGAAAAATAAATCATTACCTAACCTTACCGTTTGTTTTAAGTTCGCATTTATAGACTGGGGGAAAAAAAGAGACAGACGTATATCACGACCTGCTGGAGTATAGTAAACACAGAAAACACTTTAAAGCAACATTGTTGAAGAGAGATATTTTTGTTTTCAAATTTGCCGTCATTGAACAGAAACCAAGATGGAGATTTCATTGCAACTAATTAGAAATTCCTCTTTCAGGTATGTAATAAACGATCTTCGCACAAAATAATGTACGATACACGAGCGGTATGTTTTCTTTCGATTCTCGGAAATTAAAAAAAGCTCAACTACGTTTCGCTTTTTGAAACTTTTCCTCGAACATGAAAACTTCAACATACCGCTCTTGTAACGCATATTACTATTGTAGTTTCTTCTCTTGAACTCAATATGGCATACACTTTCAATAAACTTTTACTTGTTTCAAAGCAATTCAGTTGTTGTTATGTTTCAAATATTCCCGTTAATAATTTCTTTTCTTAAACTGAATTCGGGATACTAATTTTTATTAAACGTTTTTTAACAATTCAGTTTTATTTATCGCGTTTCAAATAGGAACTGAATATGGCAGCGGTCATCAGCACAGAGCACTCTGGCGCTACCGTCTCTTGCCTGCGGAGAACACACTGCATCATGGTACACTCGTAGCTGCTACCGGGTATGCTCTGTACCTCTTCCTGATGCACGACGGGGCACACTGGACGGCTCCGCTTACCCTTTACCCATTTCAGCGAGTGCTGGCGACCACTGGAATATGGCACACATATTTCCATTGAACATTTTATTTGTTCCTCAACGATTTAGATATTCTCATGTTTCAAATAATAAAATTATTTTGTAGTTTGTAAGAATATATTGCAGTTTAAAAACAGATCGTTGCAAATCATCTTCCCTTTCTGCCATCAGTATTTGGTAATCTGCAAAAATGACTGTAATGCTGCAATTCTACCAATATATACTATCGGGGGTTTTAATGATTTTCATTCTTTAATTATTTTGTCCTAGTATAAAATTAAAGATAATGGACAGAGATCACAACCTTGTCTGAGCCCCTGAGTTACTTCAAAAACTTCTATTGTTTTGGTATGGTCTAATTTAAGTTTTATTAAAGTTGCTTCATAAAAATTTTTTATGGCTTTTATTAAATTATTTTGAAGTTGATAATATTCCAGAACTTCCCATAAATTGTGCCTCTTTACTCGGTCATATGCTTTATCAAAATCTAAAAATAATAATAAAGTGGGCAATTAAATTCTTTCCTCTTTTGTATTAATTGCTTAATTGCGAATATTTCCATTAGTAGCAACAGAGAGGATTTTTGGATATGTCCCTTGCAATAATTCCTGACCCTTTGATGAAATTATGTAGGGCTTATTAAAGAGAAGGTTGTACAAGGGAAGCATAGCCTATTTGGAAAAAATTGTGATTTATAAATAAATCGAACACGACTTTTTGGCGATACGAGGCCGAAAATTCGTCATTTGATTACCTGATAGTCGCATTACAGTTTGGAGAAACCTCGAAAAAACTCAATGATTAGAGTGCTTGGTACGTAGAACCAAAGACCCGGGTTCGATCCCTGGCACCGGAGCGAATTTTTATCGTCTAATATCAATTGTTACCATAACAGATTTATTCTGTAGGACCGAAAATTAATCGTTACGTATATTCTGTTATTTTGCTATGATGTAATTTAATTTTATTAAAGTTTTTGGTAAAGACTTTTTATTTATTTTTTTAATTATTTGGAACTTGATAATATTGCAGAACTTCCAATAAATTGTGCCTCTTTACTCGGTCATATGCTTTATCAAAATCTAAAAATAATAAATAAAGTGGGCACTTAAATTCTTTCCTCTTTTGTATTAATTGCTTAATTGCGAATATTTCCATTAGTAGCAACAGAGAGGATTTTTGGATATGTCCCTTGCAATAGTTCCTGACCCTTTAATGAAATTATATAGGGCTTATTAAAGAGAAGGTTGTACAAGGTTCAAGCATAGCCTATTTGGAAAAAATTGTGATTTGTAAATAAATACAACACGACGTTTTGGCGACATGAGACCGAACATTTGTCATTGGATTACCTGACAGTCGCTTTACAGTTTGGAGAAACCTCGAAAAAACTCAATGGTTAGAGTGCTTGGTACGTAGAACCAAAGACCCGGGTTCGATCCCTGGCACCGGAGCGAATTTTTATCGTCTAATATCAATTGTTACCATAACAGATTTATTCTGTAGGACCGAAAATTAATCGTTACGTATATTCTGTTATTTTGCTATGATCTAATTAATTTTTATTAAAGTTTTTGGTAAAGACTTTTTATTTATTTTTTAATTATTTGGAACTTGATAATATTGCAGAACTTCCCATAAATTGTGCCTCTTTATTCAATCATATGTCTTTTCAAAATCTAAAAAAAAAATAAATAAATAAATAAATAAATAAATAAATAAATAAATTGGGCAATTAAATTATTTTCTCTTTTCTATTAATTGCTTAACTGAGAATATTTCTATTAACAGAGAGGCTTTTTGGATATGTGGCTTGCAATAGTTCCCGGCTCTTTAATGAAATTATGTAGGACTTATTAAAGAGACGGTTGTATAAGGGAAGCATAGCCTATTTGCAAAAATTGTGATATATATTTGTATTAACAAAAGCCGCCCTAAATGAGGGTTCAATAGATCGGCTTACTAATCAATTCATAATGAACAATGATTAAAAACAATTATGTGACAATTTGAAAGGAAAAAAAAAACATTAAGATAAATGATAAGAAAACATGAAATTATTTACAATAAAAGTTTCTTGGGTACAAATGATTACTAATGATTTTAACACATGAGATCCTATGGCATCAATCGTTGCATCAGAAATTTTAAATTGTTTAAGTTGATTTAAAGTTTGTCGTGGGATCGTGCCACGGGCACCGAACATGAGCCCAAAACTGTCTAATGTGTGATGTGGTATTGTGCTCCAAGATGCTGACAACAAGGCTCATATATGACTTGTTTTTCACGACACACCTCTTGTGGCTGTTGCTCATGCATCTCGAAACGGATTGTGGGATCAAGAATGACACCCTTATCCTTCTGCCGAACAATTATGATATCAGCATAAATAAATCCAACAAGACTTTTTGACGACATGAGGCCGAAAATTCGTCATTGGATTACCTGATAGTCGCTTTACAGTTTGGCGAAACCGCGAAAAAACTCAATGGTTAGAGTGCTTGGTACGCAGAACTAAAGACCCGGGTTCGATCCGTGGCACCGCAGCGAATTTTTCTCCTCTAATATCAATTGTTACCATAACAGATTTTTCTGTAGGACCGAAAATTAATCGTTACGTATATTCTGTTATTTTGCTATGATCTAATTTAATTTTTATTAAAGTTTTTCATAAAGACTTTTTATTATTTTTTTTTAACTATTTGGAACTTGATAATATTGCAGAACTTCCCATAAATTGTGCCTCTTTACTCGATCATATGCTTTTTTAAAATCTAAAAATAATAAATAATGTGAGCAATTAAATTCTTTCCTCTTTTCTTTTAATAGCTTAACTGAGAATATTTCCATTAACAGTGAGACTTTTTGGTTATGTCGCTTGCAATAGTTCCCGAATCTTTAATGAAATTATGTAGGACTTATTAAAGAGAAGGTTGTATAAGGAAAGCATAGGCTATTTGGCAAAAATTGTGATTTATAAATAAATCCAACAAGACTTTGAGGCCAAGAATTCGTCATTGGATTACCTGATAGCCGCCTTACAGTTTAAAGAAAGGTCGATAAAAAAGACGTAATCAGATAATCATTCCATGCTCAGGGTTGAACACACAATCGGTTCTTGCTCATTACTTCCAAGCTACGCCGGAGGCAATTAATTCTTTACGAATCAAAGCATGAAGTTATTTTATGCAAATCTATGCGAATTTTGTGCCAGATTTTAAAGGCGTTTACCACACTGCTCTGAATTTTGAACAATATCGCTGCGCAGTTCCAGCCTGACCTAAAATTTTGATAGCAGTGAATTATACGGACTTACGCCTCGCCTTATGATATGAAAGTAATTATATTTTCAAGGAGCTGAGGTAAGAAGACAAAGTGTCTATCGTGCGGGATCCCCATTTGCATAAGCTTCTTTTAAGAAGCGAACCGAGAAAGGGAATTTCAGATCTAGGCTATTGTGGCTCCTCTGGGGCGTGGAGATCCCTCCTCACCGGGAGGAAAATTTTAGTTCCTCCTCCTCGTGCTTCACCCAGTAGCTAATTAACTTGTTTAAATCACGTTTGTGTCACTAGCAGCACGTGGAGCCTCCAGTTCCAAGCCTGCTACGGGAACCAGCACTGGGCGACACCTGCTTCGCATTCCTCTCCTCGCTTAATTTTGCTCCGATCTTTCGTGAAGTTTGCATGCGTGTCTGGCAGGAATTTTCACTCCAAGCTATGAAACGCAACACTGGAGTAAGGAATAACGTTTTGTTTGTTATGAACCCCTAATAAGAGGCTTCCATTTCTTCGTAATTGTACGAAATAGCCTCAGAAAATATTGACTGTTTTATATTAAACTAGTGGCTTGTGCAGCAAATGCTGCTGCAAACTAAGTTCGTTAGACGTTGAAGTAAAAATTTTTCAGATTTATTTTCAATGAAGAATACTTGTCTTTTTGATAGTTATTTGCTTCCATAATAATGAAACATACTCCCTCCGAATGGACTTTTTTTTAGGCCAAATACTTTTTCTTGAACCTATCCAACTTCAGTTTTTGAGTTTCAACGCGAAAACGCAAGTATCAATGTCAGGACGATAGCAGTAGCTATTTCAGGTCATTGTGGATTGTAGGCAAAAGTTTAAAAAAATGTCAGGTTTGCTAAGCTTTCGAACAATAGCATTTTCGTATAGCTGCTGCATGTAGAACTTGAAATGTAGAGCGTAAAATCATTTTATCCTACTAAGAAATCTTGCTGAAATGATCTGGAGACTACAAAATTTTCTAGGCCTCTTATTTTATCAGTAAGTAATACCTTTTTATCTTTCCTTAGGAACTGTAATTTTTGCGCTCTCTCGAGCCAATACTGAAGGCAATGACACATATCAATATCTACACTACACCGCCATTACTTCTTACTTTCATACTGGCTTTTAAGGAACCCGGAGGTTCATTTCCGCCTTCACATAAGCCCGCCATTGGTCCCTATCCTGAGCTACACCGCCATTAAGTATATGAAAAAGTCCCAACCCCACTGATTTAATAAGTATAAAAATATTTGATTTTTAATAACAATATTATTATCTTACTTAAGTTTTGTAATTATATATAGCAGTCACTCAGTAAATTATATAAATGAAGATCTAAATTAAGATATTCTCTACATTTACTTACATAACCACAAAACGTTTCACTTTCATGTCATCAATGTAGCATCAATATTATGTACAATTAATGGAAAAATAGATGCATCATGATATTAACTATAATAATATTTAATTTCTAATGGTAATAATGTCATGAAACCACCTCAAGTTTCGTAGATTTGAATATCCAATACACTGCTGTACTCAGAATATTATACACTGCAGAATCAGTTCTTAATAAGAAATTGAATTGAGCTCTAAATATGTCGGCAATCTGCATGTCATGGCCTTCGTGTAATAGCCTATTGTTTATTGTAGTGTGTGTTTTGTTCTGAAATTCAATCAAGTCGGCCGTGATTCAATAAAATTAGTTCTCAAAACTGACAACAGATGGATTTTGGAAAATAGGAAAATTATGTAGGAAAATTGACATTTCACTGAAAACTACTACTTTTCCGAAAAACTTTAGGTTGCAAGCTTCAAAATGAGGGGCCATTTATTAAAATCCGTTCAGCCGTTTTCCCGTAATTTCCATTACCAGTTCAAATTATATATATAGATTTGGCATATTTACACAAGAGAGATGTTCCGACATCAGTAAACTGTTAGCTGTTGGAAAACTGTAATAAGTATAGCATTCATTTTTAGCCCCTTACCTTTTAGTTGTGTGCACATAGAGTTTACGTCGTTGTTTGTTGACATCAGATTGAAGGGGTGGAGTACCCGCTGGGACACACTGGACACATACACTCGCATTAATATAAAGGTGAGTCACTTCTGTTAATCATTCTTGAGCGAAACAAATGAACTTCAACTGCTGCAATTTATAACTAAGTGCATGCGTAAAGTATCGAAATTAAAGCTTCTCCTGCGATCACTCAACAATTTGTATTTAGAAAATACTTCTCTCAACATCACAAGACGTCACTGGAGCAAACAGGAAATAAGGAACGTTACTGCTTTTTATTTTCCCTTATGCCAGTTTTTTGCCACAATGCCGAATAACTAGGGATCTTGTGTAGGACGCCTTTAAGTTTATTCTTAACTTTTTCGCCAACAACATTACCTTGTACATCTAGAACATTCACGTTTCTTTCAAGTTCTATTAAATTAAGGGCGTCTGACATTTTCAGATCGCGAGCTTCTAAACATGTAATTGTTTTCGAGAACTCTGAAACTACCAACACCTGAAACACTTAGCGAACGATTCGTTGTGTATACTTTTTCCAGAAAGTTCTTAAAATAACTATTTTTGAGCTTGTGGAATGGTATATTACATTTAACCATCATGTCACATAAATCTCTGTAAAATTCCGAGTCCTTAACCTGATTGTCAGTAGAGATGACGATTGTTCATCGCCTACCGCAGTGAACAAATTTACGTGGTAAATATGTTTCTTCGAATTACAATGTTGTTTCAAGTACTTACTTTTATTTCCCTTATTTACGTCTTACACAGAACTCATATTATAGAGTCGGCATGTGACTTTATATGTTCTTTTCCAAAGTCCTCCACAATCTTATTCAAACGATCCTGTAAAGAACGTTTTGCTTTCGGCATTGTAAATGCACTGATCTTGTACAACTAAAGATAATTGACACGGTACGTTCGCTGTGTGCTCTACGTGGACGGTCTGTCTTACAACTCCGCAACTATTTTGTATGTGATCCGTACGTATGCAAGGTCAAGTGACGTCATCCATACTCCGTACAGCTAACTTAACACTCGCTGTCTGTCGTGTTATGGGGCTAAAAATGAATGCTCTAGTAATAAGCAATTGACTGATAATTTTAGAAATTAAATCAATAGCTTTTCCAAAACATGCTATGAAATTATTTTATTTATTTATATATTTATTTATTATGTATGTATTTATTTTGCATTGTAACATAAAATGTAATATAAACAGATAAAAATACTTTAGCTCACCCTTGAAAGAGTAGAACTCGTGCTCAGGGACGGATTCCTCAATTTAAATTAAGAAGTATATAATATAATTTGTCTTATCTCTACTACACAATAAGAATGTATAAATTTAAATTTACAGTTTCTCATTATTTATAAAATCCGTACATAACTTTTTAAATCTAATACTAGAACTATTAGAATTGACAAGATTAGGATATTTAATGTAAATTTGTTATATATTCTTGGGCCTAAATTACTACTATGATTAAATACTATAACAGTGTTGCATTTTTGTTCAACACTCTTAAAAATTTATACCTTTTGTTTCATAACTATGAGAATACAATTCAAAATTATTTCGATTTTTTATGTATCAATTTTATTAATACATTATAATAAATTTGTCTGATTTTATGAACACTGAAGACTAAAAACCATTTTTGAGATGGAAAGTCAATGGATTTATGAAGACATATTTTAATTATTTTATTCTGTAATAAATAAAGTGGATTGAAATTGGTTTTAAATAAGCTACCTCATCCTATAATTCCATACATAATTACCGATTGAAATAAAATTAAGTATATTGTGCGTGATAAATTTGTTGGCAAGTAATAAATGTTTCATATAAAAAAAAATTATCTCGGAAAGGAAGTAAAAACGAGTAAAATTGTATTAACATGTTTTGTTTGAAATATCTCAAAGAATGACCCCCTGAAATTAATGACATTGCTTACGATTCATCCTGTATACTGTGATATATAATGTGTGAGTGGGGACCATGTTCGGAAATATTTAGTTTGGGCGCTATGGGGTGTCAAAATATGACAATGCTTCGAATATGGTGATGGACGTGTGTTCCACATTTTGTCAAGTAACGTACACCAATCCAACAAGAGCATCACATCGTGCATTAAATTACAAAAGGGATTCGAACTGTCGAACTCCAGTGATTGGCGCATATGGTGAAAGACATGTGGTTGCGTGTTCAGTATTTCGTGCGATAAGGTCCTTCTCTGATGTTATAGGAGTCTCGTACTCTTTATGTTACCTCAAATAAAATAGTCGAGGGGTGTAAAATCTGGCGACCGTGGTGGTCATGGGTCAGGTCCCCTTTACCATTGCCATCCGTTCTCTCCTATACATATCAGTAACTTCTCTAGTTGAGTACTAATACACGTCTTACTGTTGTCAACAACGTTACTGGAACACATCACAAACGTCTCAATTAGGATGTGGAGCATAGACTATGGAGTGACGTCACTCATGCGCAGGAAAGCTATCAGGCGCAGTTAATCCATCCACCTTGCATTGATGGCTAATGGGTTGCATAACTTCAAGGACGTAAAAACAATTAGAACAAACTGTGTAATAGGAAGTTAGATAAGACGATAGAGGTAATGAAAATAGGTAAGGAGTATGGTGGAGGAGGCTAGCTAGGTTAGTGAAGTATAATATGTAGAAAATTAGTGAGATCTGAAAATGAAATGTACACAAGCAACAGACATAATAACGAACATATTGGACAATTGGTGTAATATGTTTTAGTAACAAATATTAGCAGAAACAGTGTGCGGTTGGTATAGTGTAAGTGAACTGAAAATCTAGAACGAAGTGATAAAAGTGTCAATTTTGAATGAATTAGAGGAGTGTAATAGGAAGTTAAGTAAAACGATAGAGATAATGAAAATAGGTGAGGAGTATGGCGGGGGAGGTTAGCTAGGATAGCGAGGTATAATATGTAGAAAATTAGTGAGATCTGAAAGTGAAATGTACACAAGCAACAGACATAATAACGAACATATTGGACAATTGGTGTAATATGTTTTAGTAACAAGTATTAGAAGAAACAGTGTGCGGTTGGTATAGTGTAAGTGAACTGAAAATCTAGAACGAAGTGATAAAAGTGTCAATTTTGAATGAATTAGAGGAGTGTAATAGGAAGTTAAGTAAAACGATAGAGATAATGAAAATAGGTGAGGAGTATGGCGGGGGAGGTTAGCTAGGTTAGCGAGGTATAATATGTAGAAAATTAGTGAGATCTGCACACAAGCAACAGACATAATAACGAACATATTGGACAATGGTGTAAAATGTTTTAGTAACAAGTATTATTAGAAACAGTGTGTGTTCGATATAAGTGAACTGAAAATCTAGAACGAAGTGATAAAAGTGTCAATTTTGAATGAATGAGAGGAGTGTAATAGGAAGTTAAGCAAAAGGATAGAGATAATGAAAATATGTGAGGAATATGGCGGGGGAGGTTAGCTAGGATAGTGAAGTATAATATGTAGAAAATTAATGAGATCTGAAAATGAAATGTACAGAAAAACAATCATAGTAACGAACATATTGGACAATGGTGTAGTATGTTTTAGTAACAAGTATTATTAGAAACAGTGTGTGTTTGGTATATGTTTACTGAAAATCAAGAACAGAGTCGTAAAATTGTAAATTTTGAATGATCTAAGCGGGGTCGAAAGTTAAATTATAAATGTTACACAAAAGGTATAACTGTAATGAATGTAATTGTGGCACCGAATGTAAATTGTGAGGTCCACATTACATGGAAAATGTTATGTTTTATTTAACGACGCTCGCAACTGCAGAGGTTATATCAGCGTCGCCGAATGTGCCTGAATTTTGTCCCACAGGAGTTCTTTTGCATGCCAGTAAATCTACTGACATGAGCCTGTCGCATTTAAGCACATTTAAATGCCATCGACTTGGCCCGGGATCGAACCCGTAACCTTGGCATAGAAGGCCAGCGCTATACCAACTCTGACAAGGCAAATAAGATAGTAGTATAAAATTCCTAGGAAAAAGAAGAAGACACTAAATTAATTCGCTACAAAATTATATGTAACAACTAGTGGCTTGTGCAGCAAATGCTGCAAGCTACATAAGTTCATTAGACGTTCAAATAAACATTTTTCAGATTTATTTTCAATGAAGAATACCAGACATTCAGAAAGTTATTTGCTTCCATAACAATGAAAGATACTCTCTCTCGAGCCAATACTGAAGAGAACCACGCATATAAATATCTACACCACACCGCCATTAAATATATGAAAAAGACCCAACCCCACTTGACTAATAATTATAAAAATATTTGATTTTTAATAATATTATCTTACGCAAGTTTTATAGCTTTCAGTAACATATACTATATATACCATATAGCCACCACTCAGTAAAATATAGAAATCAAAATCTAAGTTGTTCTCTACATCTACTTATATAACCCCAAAACGTTTCACTTTCATATAATCAATATAGCATTTATATGTATAATTAATAAAAAATAGTCACATCATGGCATTAACTACAATAATATTTCATTTCTAATAGTAATAATGCCATCAAACCACCTCAAGTTTTGTAGTTTTTAATATCCTATACACAGCTGTACCCAGAAAATTACACACCACAGAATCGAACCTGTAAATTATTTTTAGTAGGTTAAGTTTTTAATAATGAATTTAATTTAAGCTCTAAATATGTCAGCATTCTTGCAGATCATGGCCTTCGTGTAATATTGTTTGCTGTAGTATGTGTTTTGTTTTATTCTGAAATGCAACACGACCGACTTGATGCTCGCTTCGCTTCTCCTTTACAAAAAAGCGAAGGGAATATCAAGACGGCCGTGAATGCAATTAATTAGTTCTCAAAACTGACGAAAGACGGATTTTGGAAAAAAGGAAAATGATGTAGGAAAATTGACATTTCACTGAAAACTACTATTTTTCCGAAAAACTTTGGGTTCCAAGCTTCAAAATGAGGGGTCATTTATTAAAATCCGTCCAGCCGTTTTCCCGTAATTTCCATTACCAGTTCAAATTATGTATATAGATGTGTTTCAATTTGCGTTCTTATGCCCATATGAACACAAACATTTTCCCGTTTACAACGAAGATTCAGCTCCTAGGATTTAATTAATGCGTAACTGCAATGTAAATAGGACTCGTCTGAATTGTTAGCTTAATGACGTCTTGTTTGTGAACTTTCCACGTCTCTGATTCTCGTTACCTCTAACGAGATGCATAGAGGTCACTATCGACACTAAGTAGATTCTTCCGTGTCGAGCCAAATGCACGAAGATGTAGTTCATCAGTTTAAGCATCAAACGGGGAACTCCAGCAATTTTTCCCCGAGACCCAGTAAACCAAAATTACAGATCGCTTCCATTTTATGAGATGCAAATTGGTCTGCAATCTACAGACCGTATACGATTATCCTAAATAGCGATATTTGAGTACCAGGGGCAACTACATCGTCACTGTAAGTACGAGAGACGAAAATGTATAATTTATCTGGACAAAGTATAATTTGTTGTAAGAAACTCTGTGTCCAAAGACGAGGATTTATAATTTAGTTTACTAGGTAATATTTGTTGAACATGATCCACAATGTCGTCACAGTGGGGGTATGCATTTAAACTGTATCAAAATTAACTCGTCGTCGATATCGTTACTTCGTCGTCGTGATCATTGTCATTTACATCATTATTAACGCCATCGACTGCTTTATCATCACGATAATCGTGAGCATTACCATCACGATCGGCACTATAATTAATTATCGTCACCGTCAGCATAATCAACATATTATCAGCATCGATACGACAATAATAATAAATTCACAACTTCGTCCACTTACCACCTTACACGTGTATTGTAAATGGCGTGATTCTTTGTGTGTTATCGTAATATTGCAATGTTTGTATAACCATTTTTCAATTTAGCTCGTAGTTTCACAGATATCTGAAAAGTAAAAATTTATAAAAGAAATTATACGTTATTGCTCATCCGTATGCGCATCCTCCGTGTTCGTTACGAGTAAGTTGCGATTGAAATTTGGAGTTCAACGAAATAGGCGGAAAATGAGTTAGGACTGAAATAAAAAGTTTGACGAAACAGGTATAAAATAAGTTACAATTGAAATTTGGTGTTTATCTGAATGGGCATAAAATGAGTTGATTGAATTTAAAAGTTTGAAGAAAGAAGCATAACATAAGTTAGGTCTAAGATTAACATTTGGAGTTTACCTAAATAGGCATAAAATGAGTTAGGATTGAAATTAAAAGTTTCGCGAAATAGGCATAAAGTAAGTTACGATTGAAATTTGGTGTGTACCTGAATAGGCATAAAATGAGTTAAGATTAAAAGTATGAAGAAACAGGCATAAAATAAGTTACGATTGAAATTGAAATTTGAAAAAAAAAGAACATGCGTAAAATAAGTTAGATTGAAATTTACAGTTTATCTAAATATGCATAAAATGAGTTAGGATTGAAATTAAAAGTTTGACGAAACAGGTAGTAGAATAAATTAAGATTGAAATTTTAATTTTAACGAAACATGCATAAAATTAGTTAGGATTGAAATTAAAAAATGATCGAAACAGGCATAAAGTAAGTTCCGATTGAAATTTGGTGTGTACCTGAATAGGTATAAAATGAGTTAAGATTGAAATTAAAAGTTTGAAGAAACAGGCATAAATTAAGTTACGATTGAAATTTAAATTTGAAAAAAAAAACAGGCGTAAAATAAGTTACGATTGAAATTTACAGTATATCTAAATAGGCATAAAATGAGTTTTGATTGAAATTAAAAGTTTGACGAAACAGGTAGGAGAATAAATTAAGATTAAAATTTTAATTTTAACGAAACATGCATAAAATTAGTTAGGATTGTAATTAAAAGTTTAGCGGAACAGGCATAAAGTAAGTTCCGATTGAAATTTGGTGTGTACCTGAATAGGCATAAAATGAGTTAAGATTGAAATTAAAAGTTTGTAGAAACAGACATAAAATACGTTAGGATTGAAATTTGAATTTGAAAAAAAAGCAGGGATAAAATAAGTTACGATTGAAATTTGGTGTGCACCTGAATAGGCATAAAATGAGTTATGATTGAAATTAAAAGTTTGTAGAAATAGGCATAAAATAAGTTACGATTGAAATTTAAATTGAAAAAAGCAGGCATAAAATAAGTTACTATTGAAATTTGTGTGTACCTGAATAGGCATAAAATGAGTTAAGATTGAAATTAAAAGTTTGTAGAAACAGGCATAAAATAGAATACGGTTGAAATTTAAATTTGAAAAAAATAACAGGCATACAATAAGTTACAATTGAAATTTTGTGTGTACCTGAATAGGCATAAAATGAGTTAAGATTGAAATTAAAAGTTTGTAGAAACAGCCATTAAATAAGTTACGATTGAAATTTAAATTTGAAAAAAAAAAAAGATATAAAATAAGTTAGATTGAAATTTGCGGTTTATCTAAATAGATATAACATGAGTTAAGATTGAAATTAAAAGTTTGAGAAACAGGTATAAAATAAGTTACGATTGAAATTTGGTATTTGCCTAAATATACATAAAATGAGTTATGAGAAATTAAAAGTTTGAAGAAAAAAAACATATAAAATAAGTTACGTTTGAAATTTAAGTTTTAAGAAACAAACATAGAATAAGTTACGATTGAAATGTAAAGTTTGAAGAAAAAGGCATAACAATTTAAAGTTTAATTAAACAGGTATAAAACAAGTTAAAATTGAGATCTAAAGTTTGAAGAAGCTGTTATAAAACAAGTTATAACTGAAAAAAATATATATTTGAACAAACAGGTATAAGACAAGTCACAATTGAAATCTAAAGTTTAATTAAACAGGTATAAAGAAGTTAAGATTGAAATCTAAAGTTCGGAGAAAGAGACATAAAATAAGTTAGATTGAAATTTAAAAGTCTGACGCAACAGGCATAAAATCAGTTACGAATATAATGTAAAATTTAACGAAACACCTGTAGAATAGGTTTGAACCGAAGAGAGGTTTAACTATTAGCTAGATTATATCGTAGATAATTAAAATATTTGTTCAAACGTATAATAGCTGATTTACTGATTTGATTGTAATCAGTATTTTGGAAGACATGGCATTGTTCATCCCGGCCAAAGTCGATGGCATTTAAGTGTGCCCAAATGCGACAGGCTCATGTCAGTGTAGTTAGTGGCATGTAAAAGAATTCCTGCGGGACAAAATTCCGGCATACCGGCGACGACGCAGATATAACCTCGGTAGTTGCGAGCGTCGTTAAGTAAAACAATTTTGTGCGAGATCGTGCGTATTTGCTTGTTTTCCGCACAGAACCAATACGCGGTAAGTGTGAAATACCACATTCAGTATTCCCAACGTAACACACATAACAATTTCCCTCTTCTTACCGCTTAAGCGCGACATTCATTTTACTGCTTTAGGCTTTTAACATATTATTTTTAGAGACGTTTAACATAGTAATAATTATAAATTGGAAACTTACCACTGCAATTTCACCTAAATTGCAATGTTAATTATTGTTTTTAAATATTTGCAAAAATTAAGTAAAGTCTACTACTCCACGAAACTTATTGCATTCCTGATACAAGTAACATTAAGGAAGCCGTGAAAAAATCAACGAGATTCCAGATGCCGATGTTATTACTGCAATATGTTATATAAATAATATTGTTAAAATATTAAAATGAAAAATAAATCATTACATAACCTTACCGTTTGTTTTAAGTTCGCATTTATAGACTGGGGGGGGGGGGAAGACAGACGTATATCACGGCCTGCTGGAGTATAGTAAACACAGAAAACATTTTACAGCAACAATGTTGAAAGATATTTTGGTGTTCCGAAGTTGGTGTCATTAAACAGAAACCAACATGGAGATTTCATTGCAACTAATTAGCAATTCGTCTTTCAGGTATGTAATAAACGATCTTCGCACAAAATAATGTACGATACACGAGCGGTATGTTTGTTTTCATGTTCTCGGAAATTAAAAAAGCTCAACTACGTTTCGCTTTTTCAATCTTTTCCTCGACCATGAAAACGTCAACATACCGCTCTTGTAACGTAGGTATATTACTATTTTAATACGAGTATATTACTCAAAATCTTTGGATTTTCTCTATCAAATATACTACGAGTTCTTAAGACACCACAGGAAGGCACCAGACAGTAGAGCCTTGTAGTAAGAAGCATGGCCAGCCCCAGTGGCGGCTCGTGGGTATTGAATTCAGGGGGGCTGCATACAAGAATAAACCATGCAAGGTACCTTATTTAAAGATTAGTTCCATGCGCCTTGTCTTGTAGGTTGCAAACTTTTGAATCATCTTCTTATTAAAATCCGATATGTCGTTTACCATAGTCTTTACAATGGAAAACATAGCTAATGCGGTCATCGGCCCAGGTCAATGGCATTTAAATGTGTTTAAATGAGACAGGCTCATGTCAGTAGATGTACTGGGATTTAAAAGAATCCTGCGGGGCAAAATTCCGGCACACCGGCGACGCTCATATAACCCCTGCAGTTGCGAGTGTCGTGAAATAAACCATAATTTAATTTTTTATATGCAGATTTGAACCTTAGAAATATCTAACTGGCGATGTTGTAGTTGGTTGTATAATATATCTATATGATAGATCAAAAAATGAAAAAAAACTGAGCCAGTAATTTGAATTCAGGATTTTCAATAGTACGCACCACGGCGCTTGCCTCATTCATTGTGATGTTGTTAGATGTTTCAGATTCCATTATGGTTTGAAAACATTCTAGCAATGGCTCCTTCTTCTCATGAACAACATTTACTGTTCTTATTTTAAAACTCCATCTTGTTGCCCCAGCTGATGGAATTGTCTTTGAAACACATTAATCTAATACAGACTGTGTGGAGATCGAGAGAAGAAAGCAGGGATACTGGATAAATCAGCAAAAAATATGCGAGCTTTGTAGGCTATTTTGTTTAGCGGCTCTTTCCGTTATGAGATTCAACTGAAGGGCACTTAATTTCACATTTCTCCTGAATTGTTAAGGTACTGAACTGAATAGACTGTAAATATTGTACAGAATTAAACATTGTCGCACTTGTTATACTCACAACATTAAAGAAAATGTATTTAAAACTGCGCGCTACTGACAAACTGCTGCAAATTTTGCAGCGCTTGGAAACTCTGGATTCACGGCGAGGGGCAGCAGGGGGAGGAGTAAAAGTAACGCGCAAAGCATCCGAGACGAGAATGGCAGCTCCAGGGGAGGAAGTGGCTTCACCAATCTGTCCTTGTGTTTGGCTTCGCTCTGGCAGCACCAGGGGAGGAAGTGACTTCACTAACGCTTGCGTGCATGTCAATGAGAGCGAAATTTAAAAAAACAATTCGAGCCGCTAAATAGAGACTGTATAATAAATGTATTTCACAATATAAAACGAGACAAGAGCCACAAATGTCTGGGGGTGCTGCAGCTCCGCAGCCCCCCTTCGAAAGCCGCTCCTGGCCAGCCCTAGTATAGACATATTGATCTTCGAACTGGAAGATGGCGACCCCAAACCACATTACTTCACAGGCTGTGTAGATTTCGACGCCACCCATCTGCTCTGGCTAAACTCCAGTCAATTACCACGGCATGAGCAGTAACCTAATTGTAGCAATACTCTAATTCTCACTGCGGGTCTTATGAATGGGAACTCTGACGTACTGCATGTTCGTTCGGAACACGTCCTACATCAGTTTAATACATGGACGTTGCGTCCACTGCAGCTTTCAATTCAGGGTTAGGCATACCGGCTTTGCCACCGGCGTAGCTCAATCGGCTGAGGCGCTTGCCTGCCGATCCGCAGTTGCGCTCGGGCATGGGTTCGATTCCTGCTGGGGCTGATAACCTGGTTGGAGTTTTCTGGAGGTTTTCTCCAACCGTACGGTGAATGTAAAGCAGCCGTGGCGAGAACGTGACTCGCGAGACATTGTGGCTCGCAGTGATAGCTGTGCATTTCGCTTGCTTCTAACCTCCGCCAACCCCCACCCTCTCACTCACTGGAGTCAAGCTCCGTTCCATTTGTACTTGTCTCTGACCTGCGAGTGGCATATGTCTCTCTGGAAACCATGTACGAAAGTTCCAAGTAGGATGGGAATATGATGAGAATATTAAATGTAAGATTTGTTCACAAATATTACGAGGAAAACGGTTGTATAACATAAAACGGCATTATACTACATGTTACTGATGAAACATTAAAGGGTTAAGTGGTTATTGTTGTTGTTGTTATCTTCATCATCATCATCATCATCATCATCATCATCATCATCTCTGTACGTCGACCCTTTTTCAGCAGATGTACGAATAATGCGGTTAGCTCTTCAATTTGAACTCACTGATTTATTATGTGATGTCAAATGAAAGCTAGATGTAAGGACTTGACAAATGTTGAACTTTCAAATCTTTGCCAAAAAATAAGTATCTGAAGCTTCGTTCTTTCGCTTGCTCTGTTGAAGCCATGTTCGCTGCAACTTACGTTTGTGAAAAATTATTTTCAACAATGAAAATAGTAGAAACCAAATTTAGATCGCGATTGACAAATACCTTCGTGATCAACTACGATGGCAGTAAGTGAAATAATTCCTGATTTTGAAACTCTGTCGCAGAGACATTCTGAAGACAATTAATTTTAGGTTGTGATAATGTGTCCTATGTTTTCTTGTTCATTTCTTTCTTCGTTACACGTACTAAACATTAGTTTGCAGCCTTGTACTATATAAAATTTTATTTAAGTGCTTGACGTAAGGAAAATGAAAATCCGTTAATAAGTCAGACAGTTGCTTCACTTCCCCTTCTGGTGTCCGCCTCCCTCCATAGGTGCTATGTACGTTGCAGGTTACACAGTAGCTCGGCGCACGATTACATTTTCGCCACCGCTGATGTAAAGTAATCTATAGCGAATCCTTGGCCTCATCTCGCCAAATATCATCTCGCTATTACCAATTCAATCGACGCTAAATAACCTCGTAGTTGATACAGCGTCGTTAAATAACAAAGTAAAAACAAAAGAATACACTGGCGTTCAAAGATACCTAACCCCTACTAATCGATAGTGATCGATAATTTGTTCGTGTAAGTGTGGCTTCTTTAGTTTTTACTTCTACCCCAGATCACATATAGATTGATCATCCCTATGTTAAAATCGGTAGCACTTTGAAGAGAACAACCGCTAGGATCGCCACCTGTCCGCCGTAAACGAACACGAGATGGCAGTACAGTCGCTAATGCAATTCAAATGGAGTTATGAAGTGACTCCTTATGTAACAACTAGATGGCAGCATAGTAAACCTGATAAAAGTTGTTACCGTCAAAGCCTATAAGGCCGAGCAATCTGGATATGTATGATCTAGGCTTCTACAAATAGATATCGGATATAACAATCAGTGTCGCCAATAGTAGATAAATATACTCGCATTATAGAATTAAAAATTTAATTGCGCTCTAATTATATTTTCAAAAGTACTAGATTTAGCGGAAAACCGCCTATACTGTTAAGTATGAGAATAATTTATACTTAATCTACATCATCAGTTTCCTGAACACCTTCTTCACCGTCTCAATAATTTCTACCACCTATTGAGAACTGGCGGAACTATTTCAAAGTATGTCAATTTGTCAAGAATGGCGTAAGATGTTTAATCCAGCATTTTGAGGTTAAAGTTAAGCTCTTGGTTGTACTACACAAATTTTAAGGCGTTAGGTACAGCTTACAGCAGTAAAATTTTGGAAATATTCAACATTTTTTTTCCCTTCATTACTGTATCTTGTACAATAATGAAAATTGGTATGTATAAAGCACTCTCCTTCTGCTACATGAAAAAAAGGCCCGGGTTCGATTCCCGGTCGGGGCAAGTTACCTGGCTGAGTTTTTTTCCGGGGTTTTCCCTCAACCCAATATTAGCAAATGCTGGGTAATTTTCGGTGCTGGACCCCGGACTCATTTCACCGGCATTATCACCTTCATCTCATTCAGACGCTAAATAACCTGAGATGTTGATAAAGCGTCGTAAAATAACCTATTAAAATAAAAAATAATACATGAAAAAAATATTTTTACGATTAAAAAATATTTGCATTTTTTTTTTTTTCAAAAATTCATTTCGCTGTGCAGTGATGAAGCATTTTCCACGTAACTAAAAAATTACCCAACATTCTGTGATGAATTTTTTGTGTGTATTTATGCATGTCATATATACAATATGATGCAATATCACTTCTCTACCTTTGATAGATTGTCTGATAAAAATAAATTCATTTAAAAATGGTCAAGTATCAGTACTTTCTTCCAACACAAAATAAAAAAATATATATTATTTATTAAGGAATGCAGTTGGAAGAGCATGATATTGCAAACATTAGTTGCAGTAATAAAATAAAAAAGAGAGAACATGAAAAAGTTAACAAGTTTATGAGTTATAAGGGAAACGCTTCATCACTGCACAGTGAACTGCCACCATTTTGAATTTGTAAAAACATATATATATATATATAATTTTTTTTTAAATCGTAAAAATATATTTTTTTCTTTTAGCACAGGGACAGTGTTTTACATATACCAATTTTAATTATTGTACAAGATACAGTAATGGAGGAAAAAAATGTTGAATATTTCCAAAAATTTTACAATTGAAGAATGATGTCACTTTCTTGTCGAAAATGAACCAAGACTGTCAATGCATAGCTTAAGACATATAGGATGTACATACAGAGTTATATGGCATTAACACTGATAGTCATTGTCCAGTAATGATCGGGAAATCACAGTTAAGCTTTGAGCGCTAAGGATTTCAAACTTTCAATTACTTCTCCTGCAAAATGTATTCCAAATGACATCCATCATTCTTGCAATGGACTCTTCAATTGTATGCTGTACCTAACACCTTAAAGGACATTTTGACGTAATGTTGTTATATTCCCTTGTAACAGATTATACAGGGGCATCATTTTATTTTTACTTCAATTTTTATTGTACCTGAGTTTTTTAATTTACTTCACTCCCACCCCTCCTACTAATGAAGTTTCAACTGTTCTCCACACAGAATCAAGGCCGCATATAGTAAACAGCACTGAGTTATTGAGTATAGTACATTCCAGAAATATGTTCGCGTTTTCCAGTGACGAAAGAACTTTCAATATTGAATCGTATTTTCGCACAGGTACTGTCCGTTTGCCTACGTCGCATCCCGATTTTCCCCACCTGCTTCTGCACGCCCCTCTGTAAAAGCAGGGCTGCCTTTATCTCTTTTCTGAAAACATTAATTTCTGTTAGGAATTGGACGTTTACGTAATATTATACAACTGTTTAAAATAACTTAAATAAAAGGGCCTCGTTAAGTAATTAACTGTCACGTGAGTTCCCCCTTTCTACTATCCTGCGGCATAACCACTTGGACGGACAGTAGATAGCATGTCTGAGTAATTTTATCTGTGCGGGTCGGGCATAAGTGAAGATGGAATTTACAGTACATAAGGTACTCTTTTATAGAGTAGGTACAGAATTATTTCAACATGAGTTACTAGTACGAAGGACGAAACTGGCAATTGGAATTAGATGCAATAATCTATAGTGCGATATTATGCACAAAAGAACTGAAGCCTGTTTCGAAATGAACGGCCACTATTTTCAAAAATGTGTTTAAATATCCATATTATGATTATTTTTGAATTGAATTTCATTCTCTATATTGTACGCTAATGTGCTGTAGGCAGTATAATATACACTGCAGAATGAATACGTTCGCATGGACAGCTCAGTTCGTGAGTAAAAACACTTATTCTTAATACAATACTGCATTTTGATTAAACAAAAACCTAATGAAAATTATCGAACTCAAAATCGCGATATTTCCTAGTTTACGTAAATGGATGAACTACTTTTCTTCCCTCCTATACCTAGTAAAGTGATTTGTTTGTATATTACGCCAGTATCGTGAACTCCAGTCGTGGAAGGAGGTAGCGAACGGTGTTTCCGGTTCTCTAAAGGTATAGCCAGGTTAATATTAAAAATGTTAATAAAAATAAAATGATGTCCCTGTAGAACTTCGCTTGAGAATGCACATATTGTATGTACAGTATTGGAAAAAAGTTTTGTCACACAGATACTGTGTAAGTCCCAGAAAGGAGGAATGTGCATGATCAGACATACAACGAAACAAAACTAATTTTATTACTTCAACTAGTCCTCTTGTGAATCAGATCACTCGTCCTCTGATCATGAGCACTGCCTTCTTTCTGGGACTTGTAAAGTATCTATGCAACAAAAACTGTACATATCTGTAGGAGGGATTCGAACTCGACGATCATGACTAACTCTCTGCTTTAAGGCTGCTCTTCAGCCTTTACTTACACCGAGTTTTGATGTGTAAGAATACAGCACAGGTATACTACAAAGCTTATGGTCCGAGTATCCATTGATCACTGTCGTAATTTATTCGGTGTTTTTTCCACACAACTTTTAATTAAACAAAGGTTAGACTCGAACGCTTTAACAATGGCTCTTGACTGCGGAATGAGTGATCGCAGGGCGGAAGTCCGTCTGAGCGTGCTCATACAGTATGTCACTCAACCAGGCGCGCGGCTGTACTGCCCATTCGTTTGTAGAGTCTGAAAGCGAGGTACACAGTGTCTGTAATTATTAACGGGGTTTTAATGAAATCTGCACGAACCGTCTTCAGGCCACTCCGGCGGTCACGGAGTTTCTCTGAACTACTATTGACATACGTGGATCGTATTTGAATTTAATATCCAGTACAAATATTAATCTACCTTGTGAAATTCGTGTAGAGATATTTGCGTGTGCAAGTATTCTTGTGTTGGGCGTCGAGATTCTGCACACATCAGACAGAACTGTATTCGAATATATACATGGACATCACTTTATTTTTACCAACATTTTTAACATTAACCTGGCTATACTCGGAAACACTGTTGCCCCCTTCCATTACAGGAGTTTGATGTTGCTAGTGCAATATGTAAACAAATCATTTTACTAGGTATAGGAGGAGAGAAAAGTACTGTATCCATTTATGTTGTAGGGAAATACGATATTACGTTTTTCAGTTTGATCATCACTTTTATAGAATTTATCAAAATACAGTAGAGTAGTAACATTTTTTTCAAAAACTCAACTTTTCAGGCGGCTATGTTCGTTATGTAATGTCTACTTTATTTAGCATATTAATTATTGGTGTTAACATACAATATAGAGATGCATTTAAATTGAGGGAGTCATGAGTAAAGGGCTGTAAGTGCACTTAAGTCACTTTTGAGAAAATGGGGTTTAAATATTTAAGCTTTCGTAAAATCGGTGAAATTTTTATTTAAATTTTAATGTGTGATGAGATTAAAATGTCCCTTTGCCACTAAAATTTTAGATACTTTAGCTTACACTGGATGCACTTTACTCATGTTATTACAAATGTCACTAGCATTCCTTTGCTTCTAGCCACCTCAATTCAAAATAAGCTAATCTAATTTTTAAACAAGTTGCTGAAAATGGTTCCCGTTCATTACAATGCAGGCTTCAATTCTTTACGCATATTATTAAAAATATTTTGAAGCATATTCTCTGAAATTGAATTTATCGTTTCTTGAATATAATTTTTTAGTACGATATTATTAATATAGGTTCTTTCTTCTATAGAAAACGCAACCATATTTCTGAAACACACTATACACTGCAGTGTTTACTTCACTGCTTGAAGACTTTGAATGCAACAGCGGCCGTAAGTTTGTGTGTGTGACGGGAGCAAGGACATTAGTGAAGGGGTGGAAGTGAAGTACATTCAGAAATGCAGGTACAATAAAAATGCAAGTAAAAATAAAGTGATGTCCCTGTATATTTCAGAGGCCTGTTAGGCGATCTGGAGACTTCATAGGTTCTTGAGAAAATAAAGGATTTTAATTTCTCATTAATAGAGGATTCCACGTTAAGAAAAAAGCCTTGGTTTTATGGGCCTTGCCTAATACATTGTACAAGCTATAATATTTTCGCTGTAAGAAAAATCCTAATATAAACAATAGCACGTGACTGAAGTGAGGCTTCATTGGCCGCTGTTTGGCGCCATAGATTCTCAGTACGTGTTCCCGCCTACTGTTGTACATTCTTTTTCATGTTAAACATTTCCCGTTACTTGTCAAGTAGGCCTAACCTCACTACTATGCATTCGTTTGCTTAGGAAACATTTAGTGCATAATTACTGTAATTAAATTATTTATAAGTCTTGTGCCTTCATAATGGATATTTGAGGATGCAGAAGCCATACTTCAGTACCACGTGCTTACGTGAACAACTACGAGCTCAAGTGACGCCAGCTGGTTACAAGAACAGACTACCTCGGTATTACTGTTGGTATTCATCCGCGTTCATAGAACATAACGAAATATTAATGTAGCTTTTCTTTTACATAGTGTTTTACATATGAGTGAAGTGAAATGTTTCATTGTATTTAACAATTAGAATTCAATTTTTTATTTTCAAATAATACAAGATTATGATTTCCAAATACGAACTATATTTTCCTGCGTCATGTGAGTGTTTCGACTGGGAGCCAATCACGGGTATAACAAGAACAACGTGCTTATGTTAACATTAGGATTTTTCTTACAACGAAAACAGTATATGTGGTAGGTTGGCGTTTCTATGGCAACTAGTCATTTGATGGAATAGCTCCATATGTTCAATGCTTTTTTTCGTAACGTGAAATCCTCTATATATGAATTTAATCTCAATAAGAGGTGCAACGTCAGTTAAGGTTCTAAATGTTTTTTTTTTTTTTTAGCGTCATAAGAGTTGAGATGTGACAGCAGTTTTGCCGTCACAGCTCCGAAAATATCACTGTGATAGATAATAGCGATTTTGTCACAGTGTGAGTTTTGTGTTCGGATGTTTCTTGGCGACTGTGGGGCTCCTTTGTCTGTCCGTAGATTTCCAAGTCGTCTAGAACTCAATATCACTGCCATCTACTTATCTCTGAACAAACTACTGTGGATAGCTGACGAGAAAGTCTCTGCCAACCCCGGGCCATAAGCTTGAAACGGTGGAACCAAGAAGGTGTACTAGTATGGCCGTCAAATTACCCATAGTTCATCTCCTTTTCTGGTGTGTTTATCAGCTGTTTTGTTCATATTATTACGATTACAAATTGTTTCGTGTTGTTGTGAATATTTCAAGAGTGTAGTCAATTTCACCAGGAGTTATTTTTTTTTATAAATAAGCTAATATTCTGTTCGGCTCAACTATATAATATGTCCGTTGATATGTCCCCCAATGCTTTAACATATGAAGGAATGCCAACATCCTTCTTGATAAGAGAAAGAATGTGGAAATGAAGTATTCAGCCCATGTCACAACCATAACACTTTTAATAAATATACAGTGAAATGTACATTGATATACGATAATAATAATCTCTTTAATACTTCTGTTACCTCCACATCCATTCTAAACTGTTTACGTATGACCAAAACCGATAGTAGCAATTTAATATTTGGCAATTGGCGGTATTTCGCGGTGGATTATGGAACGTAAAAGGTATAGTTTGACGTCATAACTGTCGCACCGATTTCAAGCATATATTTGGCTTGATGTACTCCCTCCTTTCTTTTTATCCTCTCTTGTCTCTGCGAGGTGTATTTAATTAGGCGCGGTGCGGGGAGGTATTGATAAATGGAGCACCGCTCTTCCTAGAACTGACCAGAGATAAGATAAATTGTTATGAATTATGACCCTTGTGACATCACTGTCCGCACATGGTGTTTAATGTTATACTGTGGCTAAAAATATTGTGACAGCGACGTGAGATTCGAACTCACGACCAGCGTCCCGCAAGAGAGCAGATCACGCATGAGCCGACACGGGCTCCACGGAGCACTGAGGGACGGCGCGCGGCGGAGAGAAGAGAGGGGAAAGGGCCTACGCGGCGAGGGAGTTTGCGCGCGCATCTGGTGCTGGCAGAGAGAAGAAGGATCTGGATTGTTCTCTGGAGTGCTATCTCTGGACACGCGTGGAACTTTCCAGGCTACGTCGCTGTGGTTATAAAAGAAGAAACGCGAGGGAACTCTGACAGTGTGTGATTCATGATTAGTTCAGTGAGTAAGCCAGTGAACAGAGCAAGCCAGCCAGTCTTGTGTACCGGAGTTCGACTTGAGTGTGCGTCCGCAACTGTGTCAGCATCCGAAGGCCTGAGTTCGAGTGCAATGGACCGCAGTTGGAGGGACCTGAGTTCGAGTACAGTGAACTGTCTCTGAAGGTCTGTGGTTCGAGGTACTGTGAACTCGAGTGACTGTGCTAGAAGAACTGTGAACTGAGAACTGACAGTTCTGATTTGTAAATAGTGCTTTGTAAATATTAGTTAAGATTAACAGTTCATTGTTGTTCGTAATAGTCCAAGTAAATTGTCATTGTCGTCAGTGGAGTGCACTAACGAATACTGTGTTACGGTGTGGAGAGCAAATCCCATTGTTGCCGAGAGCGTTTAATGTGAATTGTAGAAAGGAATTATTATTTTTGAGTTGAAATAAATTTACAATATGAACTAGTTTGAAACTAGCTCTGTATCGGTGTGTTGCATAAGTTGAAACTGTTAGTTTATATTTTAAAAGTTGATCGAATGTTTTCACATTGGTTAGTTGCTGTAATGTAGTTAGTAGCGTGTCATTATGGCATTTTCTGCTATTGTGGGGGGCTCACGAGATCAGCTCTGGTAGGAATGTGGCGTAATGCCATTCCTACACGCAGGCAACATCCAGAGTAACGCCACTCTTGCTCGCAGAAAATAGCATTATGACACACTATTCAGTTCTGTTACTTCGAAATATGTAATACAATTTATTTGTTTTAGAACTCTTTAATTTAAGTAGTTTATTCAAAAGTTTGGCTAAAAGTATAAAAATATAGCTCGAAGGCGATGAGAAAGTCCAGCAGTTATATTGGCACCAGATACGTTACAATTTTCCACGACGTCAGTTCAGGATTTAAATATTCAGGGAAATAAGCGTTTTCAACCCTGACACCGAAAAGCAGATCATACTCGTAGAGTGGGGATCAATACGTAACCGTTCGTCTCAACCTTAAGAAGATCTAGCGTGCTTCCTCTGCCTTAATCCTCGAACAGCTTAGCGTCTCCGTACAGGCGACTATGCTGTTAATTGGGACTTAAAGGAGCGCGCTTAGTTCGAGAAGTAGCTCCTGGAAATGCGAGTTCTTGGCTATTCTAAAACTTCATATTTACACGTTCGTAATACACGCGATTGCTTATCAATTTTTTCTATCTTAAAACCCTTATAGTTATGTGAAAGAATCGAGGACTTTGCCAGTCACGTAGATATGTGTTGTTACCACACGTTAATGAAACTAATTTTTTTATTATTTCACCTTAAAATCATAAATGAGACTTGTGCTGCACGAAGAAAGACAGGTTTCTGGCGAAATATTCAGAATGATTGAAGGCTAAAGTGAAGTTTCCTCAATAGAAACCCAATGGTAGCGAAAGAATCTTGCATCTTGCTTATCGGAGGAATAGAGAAACATTTCAGTTGCGAGCATAAGTTCCTTTTAAAAAATTACTTTGTAAGCGAAGGAACAATAATTTGCTTCGTTTTGAATACTCCCTCATGAAAGGGTTTTTTTGGGCTGTCTAACACCCCAAACTAATGGCAATGGATTTCATAATGTTACACCTGTGTTCCCGTTGAAGAAAATTCACTTCAGTCTTCAACCATTCCGATATTTCACCAGAAACCTGTCTTTTTATGCCCCGCACAACTTCCATTATCTCTTAAAGTCATTTATGAAATAACAAATATACCTCTTAGTTTCCTTAAAAACGCTCTAGGAACGCTGTTTATAATCTGGCCAAAACATACTCATATTGTGATTCCGAAGAGGTTTTCTTCTCGAGCATTAATTTATATAACTGTTTACGTGTCACCGAAGGCCGTTTTTGCTGCCCGTCACCTTAAAAAAAAAAAAAAAAAAACATTAAAAAAAACGGTGCGCGTTTGCCGTTATATCAAAATATGGGATTTAAAGCCCAAATGTTATTTTGTATTTTTGTAAAAAAATTCTGTGCGAGTAAGTGCCAAGCTTTTTAAGGAGTGAAGTACAGCTTACAGCAGTCAAATTTTGGAAATATTCAACATTTTTTTCCTCCATTACCGTAGCTTGTAAAATAATGAAAATTGGTAAGTTATATGTAAAACACTGTCCTGCTATACGAAAAAAATATTTTTAGGATTAAAAAAATTATTTACATTTCCTTTTTCAAAATTCAGTTCTCCGTGCAGTGATAAATCGTTTCCCATATAACTAAAAAACTATCCAACATTCTGTAATGGATTTTTTTGTGTGTATTTATGTTTGTCATATCTACGTTATAATATAAGATCACTTCTCTATCTTTGATAGATTCATTTAAAAATGATAAAATATCAGTATTTTCTTCTAACATAAAATTAAAAAAATGTTATTTTTTTAAGGAATGTAGTTGAAAGAGCATGATATTGTAAACATGAGTTTCAGCATTAAAATAAAAGAGAGAGAACATGAAAAAGTTAACAAGTTTATGAGTTATGAGGGAAACGCTTCATCATTGTACAGTAAACTACCACCGTTTTGAATATTGAAGAGATATATATATATATATATATATATAATCTTTTTTAAATCGTAAAACTATTTTTTTTTCAGACAGGAGAAGAACAGTGTTTTACACATACCAATTTTCATTATTGTACTAGATACAGTAATGGAGGAAAAATGTTGATTAATTCCAAAAATTTTACTGCTGTAAGCTGTACCTAACCCCTTAAATCCCAGTAAAAAAAAAAGAACTTAATGACCGAAAATTCAATTTTCAATTCAGGAATTTCGAACATTATTATTACAGTATTAACACGGAATACATTAATTAAACTTTATATGAACCAAAAGCATATACTTCGGGCAGACTTTCCACATGGAATTAAAAAAAAAAAATATTTTGCTTAACCGCAACATAGAACGATCTTCCCTTGCATCTCTCCAACTCGCAACTGGGTGCGGACCGCCCGGTTGTTTATCACTAAACCGCGGAAGTGCGGACCCTTTACCGTCAAGTTAAGTATGACTGGAGCGTTCCGTGGCAGTGTACTGAACTCTCAGGTAAGCAACTCACTGTGCGTGCTTCAGAAGTACAGTTTTGAGTATATGAATTGCATACATACAATATTCATACATTTCGTACTTATCTAATTGATGCGATATCGACGGAATTTTGCAGTCCGTGCGCCAGACAAGTTAAATGCACCGTGTTGGAATACCGCTCTTTAAGTTGTTTTGCTGCCTTAATAATATATGGAGCTGCATCAGTGACAAAAAGAAGTACATTATTATATTTAATCCTTTCGGGCCATAAAAGGCGCACAGCCTTATAAAAAACTTGGACAATAGATGCATGGTTTACCTTTTCCAGTTTCTCTGAAGTTAGCACAAATTTCTTCCCTACACAGTTCTCGGAAAGTATACCGACCACCACATTTGCCACATATCTACCACTCACGTCTGTAAACTCATCAACTGAAACCCATATATTTTCTGATCGTTCACGCTTTCTGAATTTTGGCAATCGTATTCTGGTACGAAATTGGTAAATATTCTTTACGTATTATTGCTTCTAGAATATATTGATTTGTGTATTTTACGAGAAATGATCTAAAGTGGGGATTGTCCAAAGTTCTGAATGGAATGTTTGTGTGTATCAGGTTGCATAAAACTATATTGAATTGTGACCCACTATTTGAACTCGATTGTTTCTAGTTTGAATTGCGTTCTACATTTTCCTTGTGTGCTTTACTATTACAGTGGCTTTCAAAATAGTACTTCTTAGTTCGTAATAATCTGAAATTACACACGACACATACAACACTTTCTCCTTCTATTATAGCCTAAATATATCCCGTCCGAATTGTTCCACTAAATTATCTAGTATTGCACTTCGTGAGCGAGTTGTTTTTGGCATTGTAATATGTGTCATATCACACACGCAACTGTTTAGTATGACAGCTAAACACACTGAATGTTTCGGATTCGATGCACGGAACAGTACGGCGAAAGGCGAAAGAGACTTGCGTCATACTCTATACCCGTCTGCATAGTCAACTGCAATCGCCATATTAGGGCACTCACTCCCGCGGTTTATTTATCACTCATCAACTTCCGCTATGTATTTAGGGGAGAGTTTGGTAATATCGGACATCGGGTAATATCGGGCAGTGGTGTTTCTTTCATCTGCCACCAGATGATAGTACCTAAGTGACATGGTTACGTTTCTGTATGCGACATCTGAACACTGTTACTACCCTCTGGTGGTAGATTAAAGAAACATCACTGTACTACCATCTGGTGGTAGATGAAAGAAACATCACTGTCCGATATTACCCGATGTCCGATACTACCCAACTCTCCCCTACTGTTGGTAATCTTTTCGAATTTCTTTCTGCGTTGCAGATTTTTTAAGTGCGGACGTCTAGTTAGTGTTTACAGTGTAGAAACACCAACTTCAATGACTTTGAAAAATATAATTTTTTCCAGCTAGATTGAGATTCTGGTTGACTGTGTAGCTTTAAGGCTGTCGGCCGCCCTAGCAGTCAAATTTCACTCTTCCACAACGCAATTTTTATGAGCAGTAAAGCCTTTCCGCGCCGAACATCTTCGAATCTGTAAAGAACATTGAAATTTATGAAGAGTTGGAAGGGGAAACGTTTTTAAATATCTGTTTTATATGCCAGAAGTTTGGTTGCTGTTCCTGCATAGACTCCGCTTCAATACGCATCTTATCTCTTTTGCATATTAAAATCTTAAAGCAGTCTGAAGCGAGGGCCAATACATATTTATGGACGCCTAAAGAAGCAAAACGCGATGCGGTGTGACGTAAGTATGCAAAATAAAGGCTTACAACTGCTTGGGCTGTCAACTGTTTAGTTACCGCGGTGACCACGGCTGTGGGCCTGCAGGCTGCTGTCGCGTTGCTGTCAACTTGGGAAGTGCGAGGAATGTTACCTGTCGCCGCCATGACACCACGTGTCTCGCTACAAAGCAACTTGTTACACACGATTTCCTCCAACGTTTCGCTGCAGTTATGTATCCAGTTTTCAATTTCCGTAGCAGTTACATTCTTATCAACCCAGTGGCATTCATCGACGATATTTTCTACAGGGTGTAACAAAAAAAGGGGGGCAAAACTTCTGAAATGGATTCGTCACATGTAGAGAAGAAAGACAGGTTATAACAATGTATGACTTGAGGCTTTCCCGGCGTTTGATGTAGAATACCTCTTCTCGGGTTCTCAGCCAGGTGAGTTGGAGATTTGCTTCCAAGCTTGCGATGGTTAGCTCTGCCATCTTCTTCAGGAAATGAAGTGATGTGGGACGAAAAATCGAAAAATCGAAAGAGGAGAATTGGGAGGACAAACACGTCCTTGCAAGGGGTTGGGGGCTGTACGAAACTAAATATGTGAGCTCCAAGCCTGTTGGCCACTAGTCTCACTCCGGGTTACGCTGCTCCACTGAAGGAGATCTAGAAAATTTTGAAGGGGAAACCGAAAATGGACGTAACCTCATAGGTACCACATACGCAAGGGGGATGGAGATGTGATCAAGTGATCACGGGACGGGACGAGGAGATGGCTGGTGTAAATCTGCACATTGAAATGAACTGTGTCATTTCGCAGTGCAGGAGGAGTCGAGAAGACTCTGTCGTCTGTTGTTCGATGACTAGGCAGGTGAAGACCGCCAGGAGAGACGCCGTGAATTCTGAATCTGCAAGTTGAAAGGTTCCCTGTCCTTTCGCATTGCGACTATATGAGTTACGTTGCACATGTATTTCATAATTTTATAGACTCTGAACTAGGGCATTAAGTTGTTTGTTAGAAAAAAGGGGAACTTATGGGGAAGGGCATATAGGTCCGTGGCCCATTTCTCTTAGGGCTCATCCCGACATTTGTCGTAACGCCTTAGGAAAACTACGGAAATACCTTAGGCAGGATGAGTTGTCTCAATATAAGAGACTAGCCAATTTGGCTTTTAGGTAAGAGGTCGGTTGATAATGAATTTAGGATAGATGTAATTATTAATTAAGTTAGAGTAATTAAGGGGTTCATGGGAATATGAGTGCAGGTCCGTGGCCCATTTCTTTTAGGGCTCATCCCGACATTTGTCTTAGCGCCTTAGGAAAACCACGGAAAAACCTTACGCAGGATGAGTTGTCTCAATTTCAGAGACTAGCCAGTTGGCTCTTAGGTAGAATGACTGTATGAATCGATGGATATATGCTAGCCAATTGGCTCTATGATAGTTCCATCGATCAACAAATGTAGATATATTCTGGGAGGGATTTTGTTTAGCCCAGTTAAGACAAGGTCATTTCAAAGCGGTTGCACTATCCAAGGAGTCTCATGGAGTCGAGTCGTGACTACCAAAACCTGTGAGTAACGCCAGCCTCCCTGTCCTCCTGTCTCAAGAGTATAGCTAATGTACCTGTCTGGTGTCTACGCCGTAACCTAGGATCATACTGGCCGAGGCCAGATATGAGCGGGTTGGGGTTAGCACGAGCTTCCGCATACAGGTTCCTAGCCAGTCGAGCAATGAACTCGTCTATGGTGGGGAAGTCTAGTTCATCATGGAACTTTCTTCTCGAGGCGACTCGGCGGAGATGAGTAATGAGTCGAATCACCTGGTTTTGGATAACTTGGAGTTTACGGAGATGGGACACTGCCGCAAACCCCCATGCGGGTGCGGCATAGGTAATGACAGAGCGAATGAGGGCCTTATACATGGTAAGTCCTACCCCCAGGTTGTCAGGAGTTAAGGCCGCCAGAATGGGATAGTGTCTAACTATCAGCCCGTTCGCCTTATGACGAAAAAATCGAAAAATCGAAAGAGAATTGGGAGGACAAATTTAAAAGGTACGCAAAACGCGTCCTTGCAAGGGGTTGGGGGCTGTACAAAACTAAATATGTGAGCTCCAAGCCTGTTGGCCACTAGTCTCACTCCGGGCTACGCTGCTTCACTGAAGGAGCTCTAGAAAATTATGAAGGGGAAGCCGAAATTGGACGTAACCTCTTAGGTACCACATACGCGAGGGGGACTGAGATTTGATCAAATGATCACGGAACGGGGCGAGGAGGAGATGGCTGGTGTTTGCCGTTAGGATGGCAAGACGCTGTCATCTGTTGTTCGATGACAAGGCATGTGAAGGCCGTCGGAAGATGCGCCGCGAAATCTAAATCTGCAATTTGAGAGGTCCCTGTCCTTTGAAATTGCGACTAATTGAGTGACCTCGTATATTTAATAGACAATTTATAGGTTCTGAACTAGGGCATACGTCGTTTACAAGAAAAGGGGAATATATATGGGGAAGGGCATATAGGTCCGTGGCCCATTTCTTATATGGCTCATCCCGACATTTGTCTTACGCCTTAGGAAAATCACGGAATACCTTAGGCAGGATGAGATGTCTCATATATAAGAGACTAGCCAATTTGGCTATTATGTAGGAGGTGATTGTTGTCATGAGCCTTGTTGAATCGTCTCAATTTAGAGACTTACGATCATGTCTAGTCGGTATATATGCAATAGTAGGGCTTCCCGCTGCGGGCCAATCAGGAGCTAGTTCCTAGTCCCGACCCCCAGGCGTATTGTGATTGGTGGAAGCGGTAGCCAATCAGGAACTAGTTGCTGGCCCCGACTGTCTGCCGTGTACTGGTGGTCGAAGCGTATTGATGGCAGGTTTCCATGCTGTACTCAGCTGTAGACCCCCGTCTCTGGTGAAATTATTGCCATCTAGCTGGATTTCGATGGCTTCCTTGGTAACCAAGTCCCAGTAACCTGATGTCTTGTCCAAGATGGTGGTGGCGCCGAAATCTATCTTGTGACCAGTTTCTAGGCTGTGTTGGGCTACTGCAGACTTACCGGGGTAATATAGTCTTATGCTGCGTTGATGTTCCTTGCAGCGTTCCATAATGGTGCGTCCCGTCTGACCTATGTAGCATTTCCCACACTCACAAGGTATTTTGTAGACACCAGGTGTCCTAAGACCAAGGTCGTCCTTAACTGGTCTCAGCAAGTTCTGGATCTGTGTGTGTCGGCTTATGGATGGTCTTAATCCCGTGTTTTCGTAGCAGTCTGCCAATCTTGCCCGAGATGGGGCCATAGAACGGGGTGTATGCCATGCCCTTCGTCTCCTCTTGTTCCTCGGCAGGTGGTTTCTCCAAAAAGGCCCTTCTGAGGGCCAAACCGATTTCCCTGTTGCCGAAGTTGTTCTGTTGGAACGCCTTACGTAGGTTATAACAACATGGGTTCAGAAACGCTTAATTTCTTGTTATCAACAGGGTTGCCAGATTCTCTCGTCGGTCATCCTGGACAGGTGATGATCAGAGCTAGGAAGTTTGTACCAAAACTGTTAAGTTGTGTGAGCTTGGACTATATCACTAACGAATAAAATGTAATAGTAATGTGGGGGAACTAGAAGAACTAGGAACACTAGGGTATATTTATGATGTCATGGAATTTCCTTATAATCGATGTTTAGATTTACGCTAATTTGCTGTTTTTATCTGAAATATATTTTGTGCAGACATTTTTTATTCTTTACGTAAATTTTTATAAGCCGTAATTATTACACAGTAACACTCCAATTCTGTGTAAAATCCTTCACAGAAAGAGCTCGCCTCTTTTGATTCGCCAAGGTTGCAGGCACACTAGGAAATGACCCATAATTGAAGGGTTCAGAACCATAGTGGGCCAAGCGCCATTTACTAAAACCGTAGAAAACAAGGGTTAAAATGAAGTTATTACTATAATTAAATGGAAACATATAGCAAGTAATACAGGATGCTCTAAAATTCCCCTTACAAACTTCTAGGATTTGTTAAGGGGACTGAGTAGATAATGTTTTGAATTGGAACCCATGTCCGGAAACGTACCGTTTCCGTGATACAGCCGTTTGAAAACATGTTTTTAACGCGACCACTTTTACAAGTAATTTATTTTATTATGAGGCGTGACCCAGTACATCACTTGTTTTACAATTCAATTCACTAATAACCAAAGAAACAAAATGGAAACTGAATCATTTGTCACAAACACTTTCGTTTACAGTTAAACTTAAACTGTTTTTGTCCTTTTCAAATTATGGTTAACATTCAAATCCACTACAAATGCGGTTCGATGTGGCGACCACCAACTTCGTTGCACGCATTGTACCTACGAATGATGCTTTGGTAAACGCGCTCTATCACACCTGATTTATCTGCAATCTCTCCTGCAGCGACCACAACTCGTGGCACCAGATCTTCTGCTGTCTCTACAGGAGTCTCATAAACCAAACTCTTCATCCGACCCCAGAGGAAAAAGTCCAATGGAGTCAAATCCGGTGATCGTGGAGGCCATGGAGGATCTGACGTAAGCCCCCCCTCATCATGTAACGCTGCAGGCGGACGAATCGCGAAGCTATTACTTGTTGAGACACATGACGTACGTTCAGGCAGTGCTTGCTTTCAAACCGCTGTAGCACGGAACCGGTACGTTTGTAAGGGGAATTTTAGAGCACCTTGTATAAAGTATACACATTAAAACTAAATTATATGTTATACTACACATTTGGTGGAATAATAAGGTAGTCCCATGTGATTAAAATAGTGATATTTGACGCAGGAATTATAATACATTTTTATTTCCTAAGTTAAGTACTTGTAAATGTTTTACTACGTGCTATATGAAAGTTTTGAATTCATAGGAAAGAGTATGAATTTTAAAAACAGTCCCTTTAGGCCTAAATGCAAATTTGAGCAGCAGGCTACAACGTGTGCATAATGCGTGCGTCCGTTATATTTGCAATATTCGTAAGTGTGATCATGTTTCCCCGTCTTTCCAAACTCTGTCTTGGCTAAGATTAAGCGATCGACGAGCCCTGCATTCTCTTATTCTCTTATTTCAAATTCTGCCCACCGCTACCCCAAACTATTTGGCTTCTCGTTTTCAAAATTTATCCGCATATCATCAGCTAAGTACCAGGTCTCATCATAACAATTTACTCATCATACCCTACCACAATACATCTTTATATTCTTCATCTTAGACAGTTTCAGTTGCTAGAAATTGGAACTCGCTACCGAGTGATGTAAGGGGTTGTTGGACAATAACTTTATTTATGTCAAAATTGCATAAATTCTTAATTAACAAATCAATTGCTGATTAATATTATTACATATAATGAAACTAACATCTGTCCATTTTTATTATTATCATTAATTTCTCCAAATAGATTTACAAAACCTCTAATGGCAATTACATTAATAATCTCATTATAGAAATATATATATATATATATATATATATATATATATATATATATATATATATAGTGTTTTCCTCATTGTAACATAGTTCTAGTAAGCTTATAGTATATTAATTTTCATCATTTTACTAGCTATCTCAAATTAATTATAATTGATTGAATTAAATTAGCTCATAAATTAAGTTAGTACTTTACCTTATAGGTTTATCTAAATTTAAATAAATATGTAGTCTACTAGTCGTTAAAACTTAACTTAAGAATATTGCTGGAGAACCTTTTAAGTGTAGTGTAAATATTCGTGATTTAAATATGTATTGTATTGATTAAGGCTGGTTGAGTGGAAGAGAAGGCCTTATGGCCTTAACTCTGCCAGCGAAAATAAAACATTATTATTAGTATTATTATTATTATTATTATTATTAATTATCTCGAAATGGAGGTACCTGGTTCTTCCACCAAACCTCTCAATTATTTTGTAGTATTTTAATAATAATTTAAGAATTAAATTCATGAATACATTTAAATAGTGAACACATAACATAATTATTTGTAAAAATATAACTTGAAACTACGGAATAAGGATATTTTAGTGTGATTCGCAGACATTTTTGTCTTAGCTACATAATGTAGGATTAAACTATTATGTAGGCTAACTACATAACATCCGGGCTGTACTGATGAGAAAGCATTATCTTCGTGATACACATTTTTAATAATGCCGACCGGGGTGGAAAGACGTAATTTTTCTTCGTCCGTGTTGTGAAGTGTTGCAGTAGGAGGTGTCAAGTGCTCAGGACGTTGCTAGAGGTATCATCTCCACTTGCAACTCAGGAAGTGAGGACACTCAAGTTCTCATCTCGCCCTTCCGAAACTCAGATCTGTCAAGCCGCGCACTGACGTCTTCTAGTGCCGGCAGTCCCTCCCCCCTTCCCCCTCCGGTGTTCATTACACGACCAAGGACGCTTTTAATGGGATTCCAAATTCACTGCTCCTTCCCCTTCGCGTTTCTCCTTACGATAGTCTGAACTTCTCATTCCGTGTTAATGTCTGTCTCTCTATAAAACTCTTGAATTCACTCCAATAATGCATGCCTCGACATACGGTATTTTGTGGTTAGTAAACACGAATAGCGACCGTGATGGATGTAACGTTATGCATAGTAACAGACTCTTTGCGAAGAGCGCTGTTACTATAGGGACATCATTTTATTTTTACTAACATTTTTAATAATAACCTGGCTATACCTTTGGATCAACGCCGTTTGCTACTCCCTTCCACGACTGGAGTTCGATGATACTGGCGTAATATACAAACAAATCACTTTACTAAATATAGGAGGGAAGAAAAGTAGTTCATCCATTTACGTAAACTAGGAAATATCGCGCTTTTGAGTTTGATCATTTTCATTAGGTTTTTGTTTAATCAAAATACAGTACAGTATTAACAATGAGTGTTTTTACTCACGAACTGAGCTGTCCATGTGGACGTATTCATTATGTGGTGTATATTATACTGTCTACAGTACATTAGCGTACAATATAGAGAATGAAGTTAAATTGAAAAATAAATAAATATGGAAATTTAAACACATTTTTGAAAATGGTGGCCGTTCATTTCGATACAGGCTTCAGTTCTAATGTGCATATTATCGCACAATAGACTATTGTACCTAATCCCAATTACCAGTTTCGTCCTTCGTACTAGTAACTCAGGTTGAAATAACTCTGTACCTACTCTATAAAAGAGTACCTTACGTACTGTAAATTCAATCTTCACTTCTGCCCGACCCGAAAAGAGAAAATTATTCAGACATACTATCTAGTGTCCATCCAACTGGTTATGTCGTAGTGTCGTAAAAAAAAGGAGGAAATCACGTGACAGTTAATTACTTACCGAGGCCCTTTTATTTAAGTTATTTTAAACAGTTGTATAATATTACGTAGACGTCCAATTCCTAACAGAAATTAATGTTCTCACAAAAGAGCTAAGACGACAGCCCAGTCACTAGCTGGCGAATAAAAGCTGGTGGGGAAACCGCAATACGGCGTAGGCAAATGGACGACAGTACCTGTGCGAAAATGATTCAATATTGAAAGCTCTTTCGTCACTGGAAAATGCGAACATATTTTTGGAACGTACTGTTTACTATGACCGTAAGGCGGTCTTGGATCTGTGTGGAGGACGGTTGAACTTCATTAATAGAAGGGGTGGAAGTGAAGTATATTCAAAAACTCAGGTGCAATAAAAATTGAAGTAAAAATAAAATGATGACCCTGTACATAGACAACGTTTACTCTGTATGGAAGTGAGAACTAGAACTTGAATTTAATTCCCCACACCATTGAAAATAGGTTACGTGTGTACCAGAGACAGGCAAAATCTCTTTCAGGCTTGCCCTAATATACCTTCGGGTAAAATAGGGTTCTATAAACTTGGAAATTCAATAATAATAAATACGAATACAACACTATTACAAAATATTGTAAGTTAACTGTTCCGTTCAACTACAGAATAAAGACTAACACCTTTTTTTTTTATTTTCTTACAAGGGAAGGGTTTCGGCTCGAACAGGAATTTCGTATCCAAAATTTGTATACAGGCCCATCTTTACATTTCTACAAAGCTCCCAAAAGCATTCGTTTGTGTAATGTGTGGTTTGTTTGTTAGAGCACTGTACAAGTTTAAGGTGTAGGGAGAGCACTGCACAAGTTAAGGGGATGGGACAACTTACCCGTAAGCCTAGCCTAGCCTAGCCTAGCCTAGAAGCTAGTGCAAGTGGTAAAATATCTAAAGTCCATTTAAGAACATTTTTCTCCAACGTTCTGTCTGAAAATATTGCAGCTAATCAAAAATGTACATTGTTGTGACAGTCATTGAATGCGCACAAGGACACAACCTTAATAAATGAATCATTCCAAGGCTAGGACATGGAATGTATGATCATACCACCTAAAAGAACGAAATATATCCAGCCTCTGAATATCTATTTCCTTAGACAATACAAAATATATGCTCGGAGGATAACAGATTGCATAAGGACTCTTGGAGTGAATCCAGAACTTAACTTGGGAAATCGAATGTTTAAGATGAAAATGCACTTTGTTATTCATAACCAGGTGTCTGCTCCAGTGTACCGCCTTATGCTTCAGTATTCCTGGCAGTCAGCTGGTTACGTGAATCCTGAACAAGTCTCGGACTTCAAAAATGTAATTCAGGTGGCATTTGATTTTTCAACACTGGAGTGTGGTTCAGAAGATTATTCAGGCATTGCTTCTGCGTGTTGTGCTTATTGCTCTGCTCCATGCTGTTTCATGCATTTTATACAGAATCCTCATGTACATTTTTAAAGAAGTGTATTGACCAATACCAACCAAACGGAGAGTTACACAAATGAATGCTTTTACGGTCTTCATCACCATTGTGAGGTAAGCCTCTGTACAAATTTTTAACCAAAAATTCCTATTCGAGCCCAAACCCTTCCCTTGTTAGTGCTGCAGGTGGAGAAATGGGATGGGAATAGATAGAAAAGAGAAGGGGAAATGGGAGAGGAGAAGGAAGGAGAGCAGAAGGAGGAAAGGATAAAGTAAGGTGGGGAAAAGCGGAAGGCAAAGGGAAGAATTGGGAATGAAGAAATTATTTTGTATAATTTTGTAGTCATTCAACGACGCTGTATCTACCAAATGTCATTGTAATTTGAGACATTGTGAAACAGAGAGTTCTCCATGAGATTACTTAACATTCGTCTTACATTTGAGGAATTTTATTTTAGTATGTTATTTTACGACGCTTTATCAACATCTTAGGTTATTTAACGTCTGAATGAGATGAAGGTGATAATGCCGGTGAAATGTGTCCGGGGTCCAACACCGAAAGTTATCCAGCATTTGGTTGAGGAAAAACCCCGGAAAAACCTCAACCAGGTAACTTGCCCCGACCGGGAATCGAACCCGAGCTTAAGGCTGGTTCACAATAAACTCGGAACGAGAACCAGAATGAAAACGAGAAGCAGAGGACGTGAATATGAAAATGTTTGATTCACAATAAACCGAGAACGTAATGACTATGCATATCGATATGTATGTCAATAACGATATGTAAAGTCGATATTACGCATTCTGATGTTATTTATGTATAATTGACCAATGGCGTTCTCTCATGAGTACAAGGCAGCCAACATAAACACAGGTTAACCAACTTCGAAATTTCAACTGAAACATTTCATTAGGTACGGTACTATAAATATGCCCATGCATTTTTATTATCACAACCTATTTTAAGTCTACCATAACGTAAAATAATTAGAGAAGAAACATTTGTAATAGAACAAAAATGAACACAACAGTAGTTATTGAATTGAAGCATGAATATGTAGTGTGTAATACAACCAATAGAGTAATAAAATATGATTCGCTTCCGATCGGTGTTCAAAGCCACATATTCTCCTTCATTTTCTCATCTTTATACGAGGCGCGCCACTTATTGTAATTGTGAGGATTTCAATATTAGAATCTCATCAAATAAAACTTGCTCCATGATGCACATCACAGAACAAAATAATGCATAGGTTATGTCACAGTCTTCTTGCTACAAAATATACGACGACAAAATAGCTTTTAGATAGCAATAGAATGAATCTAGTGTGCTGTGATCGGAAACGTGAACGCCAAAGTTGAAACTTGGCCAACTCTCCGTTCCCGATCCCGGGTTCCGGCAAGCTTTTCGTTAATTGTGAATGCTCACATTTAAATGTATACATTTTAACAATTTTACCGTTTTCGTTTTCGTTCCGATTCTCGTTTCCGGTTTATTGTGAACCAGCCTTTAGAATGAAATAGGGGAAGAATGAAAGGCAAAATATGCCTGGATGTAAACATATTTATTATGCACAAGGTTGACCAACGGAAGCAAACGTAAAATCGTAAGAAGGATCAACACATCAAATAATGTCACGTGACGTGAGTGGAAAATAAAACAACAGACGAAACTCTTTTTTCTTACACTGAATCTATTTTATGTACGTGTGAAAGTTTTTTATTGCTGCTGCATAACTTTGAGCAGTTGAAGTCTAGAGTAACATTGAGAGCTATAAATAAGGGCCTCTTCAAAGGAAAAGGGATATTCAGGATTGACCTTTAAGGGTTCGGTGAACAGCTCGTGCAGCGTATTATCTATTCCTGGCCAGTGAAACACATCTGTGCATTCCACTATCGACATTTATTGACTAGGGGAGATAGAGCATTGCCTTTGCATGTATGTTCGGGTGTTACTATACGATTGTCTCTTTTTTTTTTTTTTCAAGATGGTTTGGAACTTTTATTTTCGTTGGAGTTGTGACACACTTTTTCAAAGATTTTTTTGTTTTCATTATACAGTAAAACCTCGTTAATCCAGACTAATTAGGGGGAATAAGTTGACCGGTTTAACGAAAGTCCGGATTAACTGGACTAACCTACAAGAACACTAGAACGTACATTAAAACTCCTTTATAGCAACAAAACACGTTTATTATGGTGTATTTAAAAGTCATAGGCCTAAATAGACTATACAGTACAGTAAAATGTGTATTTTAAATCTTTGTTTGTGTAATCGATAATAAAATATTTTGTTTGTATATAGGCCTAGTTTAATTACTTTCTTAAAAACCTGATGGATTTTCTTTATTTTTAATACTATAGGTGTAATGTTGTTCATTCATTTTCATTCATTCATTTATTTTATTCCATAGATCTTACATGAGCAATGAAGCTTTAAGATGTGGAACAAGTCAACATTTTACAATAGGCCTATTACAGTTACAATTTTACAAATTTTTATAGTTTTACAATTTAGTAATTTTCTAAAATTTTTACAATTTTGTGCAATTTTTTTTTACAATATTTTGGCGAGATGTAGTGAGACGAGGTGAGGTCCGAGGATTCGCCAAAATATTACCCGGCATTTGCCTTTTGGTTGGGGAAAACCTGGGAAAAACCCAACCAGGTAATTAAATCAAAGGGGTTGATGCCAAGGACTCGCCATAGACCATCCGGCTTCAGTCCCACGGCTGTGGAAAACCTCGGAAGAAACCAAAAACCAAAGGGGGATCCAACCCAAGCCCGAACGCAGCTCCGGATCAGCAGCCCTTCTAATGTATAGAAGTAAGTTTTAAAATAAGGTTCTTTAATTTTTTCAAACTCATAGTTTTTTTTACCTGTCCGGATTAAGCGAAGTCCGGCTCATCGGGTCCGGATTAACGACGTTTTACTGTATTAAAATTAACTTCTTAGGTTAACAATTATAGATAGTGATGTAAATAAATAAACAAATAAGTAAATAAGTGAAATCCGCAAACGAGAAAAATGTTTTTATTCTTATGTCTTCCGATTAAGGACATGTGCAGTTTCTTTCTTAACACTGGACACTTAACTGAGGGTCTTTCCTGACCCCACACCATATTTTATTGCTAATATGTCATTCTACGTTATTTCAGGTTGCTTTACAATTAAAATTATTATTTAATAAATTATATATTGATTATTATTTACATGTTTATTGCTTGGGTTCGTGTTAGGCCCCAGTTATAGAACGCGTTTTTATTTTCTAGTTACAATAGTGATAATGTTTATGTATTTTAAGCAACCTGAACATGTATTTTGAAAAGTGAATAAATTAAACAAATACAGCATAAATTGCCATGTAGAATATGTGTAAAATATTGTAGGTTCAAGAGTAATTATTTGTACTTGTGAAATTTATTTCTTATTCATTCTACTGCAGTAATTAATTATAATTAATTTTCTCAACATAATAATTAACACTTGATGCAATAACAATTTCCTTTTTTTTTTGTTTTTGTTTTATTTAAAGGAAAGTGAATGTGTTCTCTCATAATTGAAAAAGTAAAAACACAGATACAGAATAAATAGCCTGCTATTAAACTAATTTAATTAATTAATTTTTCATTGCTAAAAGATGAGTAAATCTAGGTGTACTAACAACTTTCAATTTGCTTATCCACATGCCAAAGCAGAGGTGGACGATCATCCAACCAGAATGGAGGTATCGTGTGGTTAGCACGATGAACCCTAGTAATGTCGCACTTCGATTATTGTGACGTTTTGTTAAGTGACCTAAGTTCTAAACTGTCAGTCAAGTTACAGCGAGCTCAGAATATGTGCGTCAGATACGTGTGCAACATCCGACGATATGATCACATTATCACCGTCCTTCGCAAGTCTTTCGTGGCTCCGACTTAAAGAACGCGGAACTTTACACTCTTTGTCTTTACTCTTTGGAATTCTGCACACCTCAACACAAAATTACCTTTCGTCTCGTTTCTCTTATCTATACTCTAACCACGACGTAAATACCAGATGACTTATCTGTGGCACGCTAAGTATACCTCTTCATAGGACATCATGTTATTCATCATCTTTTACAGTATCCACCTCGCGTCAATGGAATTCCTTGTCACAAAGTATTAGGGGCTGCAAGACAATAAACACCTTTAAAAACAGCTTAAAAGATAACCTTCTTAGCATTTCACTCCAATCATACTGATTTAAACTATCACTGACTACATTGTTACTTCTTTCTTTAGACATCATCCTTACAGCCTTAACTCTGCCAGCTAAAATAAATTATTATTATTATTATTATTATTATTATTATTATTATTATTATTATTATTATTATTTATTATTAAGATCCCCCCAACCGTTATAGCTGGTTTGCGTAACCGGATTTCGCTAGCTATCGTAGCTCCCCAAGTGCATCACGATGCTGGGTGGGCACCGGTTCCATACACTGGCCGAAATTTCATGAGAAAATTTCTTCCCCCATGAGGAATCGAACCAGCGAGCATTTCATAACGGGGGTGCCAGACAGGTTTCCTAAGACCACGACGCTACGACGCTGGACTGAATTAACATTTCAAAGCAAAACAAATAAATTAATTTTATGCAATAACCGAATTTTTGCTTATTAATAATCCGTGGCGCTACAGCCCGTAAAGGGCCTAGACCAACCAACCGACCAGCCGGCTGCTGGCCTCACACCCACATGCCGAAGCAGAGGTGGACGATCATCCAACCAGAATGGAGGTATCGTGTGGTTAGTACGATGATCCCCCCTAGCCTTTATAGCTGGTATTCGCAACCGGATTTCGCTATCTATCGTAGCTCCCCAAGTGCATCACGATGCTGGGTGGGCACCGGTCCCATACACTGGCCGAAATTTCATGAGAAAATTTCTTTCCCCATGAGGACTCGAACTAGCGCGCATTCGGTAACGCCAGTCCTAGGCGGGATGCCTTAGACCGCGACGCCACGGCAGCAAAATTCAGATATCGGATTCTTGATTTTATCCGTGTTAAATTAGTCTGCCATCAACAGATTTGTGCAAATATCTAATTTTTTTCAAATTGTCGGTTGGTCTATTATTGCGTAACTCCGTTCAATTTATACTTCACCGTCTTCGTTCACTGCAACAGTTCTTCCTTCACCCACCGACTAGGTTACTGGAAATTTCGGTTGAGCACTTCTTATATCATTCTGTACATTCAGTTCAGACTTTTTAAAGAAAATATTACCTAGGTTTTGAAACATACTTATTAGGTTTTAAGAACATAATAGTAAATTAATATCATCCATTTTATATCGACTGCATGTCAGCATGCTGGCTTCCATGTCGGGAGGTCCCGGGTTCGATTCCCGAGCTGGGCTATCGGTGAATTTTTCTTGAAGAAGAAGAATTCTCTGGGTGTCTAGAGTCTGGAAATTTGTATGAATGTGAGTGTGATTGTAAGTGTGCCGGGTTAATATTAATTAACCAATCATCACATACGAGTATATAAAAATACATCAGGACTGTTGCTGGCAGTAACCTGAACACACGTTTCAGCGTCACATTGTTGACAAATAACTCCATCTGTTATCACAACCATAAAGCATCTAATAGATGCTATAGAGTTACCAAAAAAAAATCCATTTTATAACACCTAATGATCCTAATCATTAGCAACATCATCAGAATAAAGATTTACTTTATGCAGGAATTACGAAATTTGTAGCACGCATGGGCGAATCCAGAAATGCATATAGAGTGTTAGTTGGGAGGCCAGAGGGAAAAAGACCTTTGGGGATGCCGAGACGTAGATGAGAGGATAATATTAAAATGGATTAAAGGGAGGTTGGTTATGATGATAGAGACAGGATTGGGACCAATGGCGGGCTTATGTGAGGGCGACAATGAACCAGCGGGTTCCTTAAAAGCCATTTGTAAGTAAGTAAGTTTTACGAAATTTGTAGAACGATGAGACCAATGAATGCTTGTAGGTGGGGGCGATATTATTAATATAAACATTTAATTAAATTATTATGATTTGTCCCTATATTTAATGAATGACATAGTGTATTCTATAAATTATACAAATGCATCAATTCATACACTATAATATTGTATGACATATCGTTATTTTCAAAATATTTAATAATTATGTAATTTCATTAGTTCTTAGTGATAAAAAGCGTGTATTGTAAATTTTTAATTCTTGCATTGTGAACGATAAACTCGCTTTGTGATATTGGATTGTAAATATATATTTCACTCGAACTCCAAATTACCAGCATGGATTATCGGATATAGAATTGCGTTTATCAACTCTGATTCTTTGACTTTTTTCGTGCAAAAATATCACTAAAACCGGACAACAAAGATATACGTATTGATCCCTTTAATTGGGTAACTGCTGTTGATAAATTGCACGCCTACATTTGATTTCAAACAAATCGCATATGCAAATCACTGTGATTTTTAATTAACGGTTATCACAGTGTGGAGTGGAAGGGTCCAGGCACAGAGACACAAAGAGTCCGCATTTGTATTCAGGGCGAGAGTGTTCATTAAGTCTTTCATCTGGTCTATAACAGCGAGGATTTAAATAAAAATAATGACGTTGCACAAAGGTAAAGAAAGTTCGTGTTTACCCCCATCAAAAATGAAATGGATTCATATATGAAATTAGAAATTCTCTTCTAATAATAAGCCTTTCATGTGCGTGCGTGTTTATTACACGTGTGTGAATTAGTCAACGCTAATGGCATCGATGGTTGCTATATATATTTTTAATAATTAAAAATTATTTTCGTTAGTCCTATTGCAAACATTCAAGAACAGAAACTTGGAGAATGTTAATAATAAAAACCGTGTCGTATTAGAAGAGCCGGGAATACTATGAAGAAGGACGTGAGATCGAGCCATATTTGGTGGACTAACGGTCACCATATTATTAGTTGAATCTGATATCCGTATGGGCTATTCCATATGAAATCGATCAGTAAAAAACCTCGCATTTTTTTAATACTCTAATTTTTTCCCTATTTATACAAGGTGCTGAGGACAGTGCATTTTCAAAAGTATACTATCGAAAGTCAAACGATTTTCGTACTATTGAGCGACAAATTTAGCGTATTTTAGAAAAACAAGCCTCTTTCAGCGCTCAGAACTCTGGAACCGTTTACTGCAGAACATTGCATGGGAGCTAATTTTGAAGCTGACATTTGGTAGGTTATGTTAAGAAGTGATACTTATTTTTATTGTATACAGAGAGACAGATAATCTGATTTTACTTACTTTTAGGCTTTTTGCCCATTTGTAAAAATGTAAAAAATATTGAGAAAAAACCTTCCATTATTAAGAGGGATTCGGCATTGTTTGCTTAGTGGCTCGGAAATAAGTTTCGAGGGTATTAAATAAATTATTTTCACACGCCTAGAATTGAGCGGCGCAGTCCTGCACGCACTGGCCGAGAGCTGAAGATAAGCGAGCGTTGGGCGTCATTTTACTCCTTTGTTTATGAAAACACGTGTTTGTCTCCTGGCCTTGCTTATCTCGGCCAGCGTCCGCCTCACAGTCAGCTGGTTAGTTCACGCGCGTACTATTTATTTTCTTTATTTGATATTTTCAATACTTTCTTATCAACGGTACACCAGTAACAAAAAAAAAATATGATTTTTTGTACTTTCAATGCGGAATATAACCATATATTTTAAAAATATTTTTTCGTGGTCAAAGGCGTCTTAATGAAGAAAAATCTAAATTTTTCCATTTCCATAAAAAAGTAAGAAAAACTGTTTACATGTCAATATAAACTTTAATTTCTCAACATCAAAATAAACCATGATTTTGATCATTGGGTGAAAGGGTTTCGGAGCCACAACATTTTAAAGTTGCTAATTTTATGAAAATACGATAAGTTTAAATATTTTGAATTTAAACACTATGAAGTTCTGATGCCTCAAACTTTGCACAAAACATTGTATCACAGTTGTCAACGGACAGCAAAAATTTCATTGTATTTAAAAATTGCAAGGCCAATTTTCTCTATATTTCGGTCGATTTGAGATGGAATAGCCCGTATGTTGAAACCAGGGTTTAAGCCACAGTCGTATTTACCGCATTTTGCTACTCGACTTCTAAAAATGAAACAAACTTTGAATGTAAATGTGGAAAAATGCGATAACCACATTGGACTTCAGAAACGAAGATGGTAATGGAGAAAATGAAATCAGAGATGTGTATGAACTAATCTGAATTTAAATGAAATGCTAATGGCATGGGCAATGTTCAAAAAGGTATTGAGCAATAGATGTTCAGGAATTGACTTCAAAGAGTTGGTGCAATTCATGTAAGTCAAGTGAACAATTTCTTCTAATTGATTTATATAATTCCATCGCATAACTTACTGTAAATTGTGAGCGAGGATTTAGTTGCATGAATCTTATATTATTTCAATGTACCGAAGTACATATGATATTTCCATGCAGATATTCTGCGACATCATACGATGTAAGAGTAATGGAACGGAGAAAAATTCTCTCCGGCGCCGGGATTTGAACCCGAGTTTTCAGCTCTACGTGCTGATGCTTTATCCACTAAGCCACACCGGATACAACCCCGACGCCGGACAGAACTGTCTCTGATTGAGTTCCAACTCTTGGGCGCTTATTCCGTCGGATCCCGGCCAACTAGTCACTCATAACAAGTGCACCTCAGCACATGTGTGGACTTCGGTCCTATGTTCATAGTCATCTATGACGTAGTGCAGAGGGCGGCCACTAGAGGGAACCCAAGAGTTGGAACTCAATCAGAGATAGTTCTGTCCGGCGTCGGGGTTGTATCCGGTGTGGCTTAGTGGATAAAGCATCAGCACGTAGAGCTGAAAACCCGGGTTAAAATCCCGGCGCCGGAGAGAATTTTTCTCCGTTCCATTACTCTTTCATCGTATGCATGAATCTTGTAAAAACTGGAATTAGAAACCGCCTTTCAGTAAAAAGAGTTAGTACTCTGCTAACAATAAACCTTGAAGGGCCTACTAGTAAAGAATTTCAATGTTTAGAGTGCCCATAAAATAACGTATTTTAATGTGATGTAAATAACGCAGTAATTGATTCTAAACATACCTACGTGTAATGATTTACATACATAAGAGTATATCTAGAGTGTGGTAAGATGGATTGAAAGTAATTAAACTCCAAGAAACAAATTACACAACTTTTTGTTTCTGCATACTTTATTAATTTTATTTTTCTGCACAGCTATTTATAATATTGCACAAATATAATTTTTAATTTGTGCATTTTTGCGACAAATATTTATTGTATAGCTTAAACCCGGTTCAAACCAACAGCGATTGATTTTAGAGGACAATAAAATCTTTTGATAGGAAAGAATATAATAAATACAGAAAAAGGACATGAGTTCCGAGTTGTGTTTTGAGGGCTAACGGTCACCATATTAATCGTTCGCGTGTTCAAATCCGGCCAACAGCGATGTCTTTTATAAGGACTATAAGACTCTTTGAGAGTAAAGGATATAACAAATATAGAAACAAAGCGAACATTTGACTTTATTTATAAACTGCGTTGCTCTGCGTCGTACCCGTGTGGTTTAAGGCGTCATGTCTTAGACTAGCATTATCTACCGCTACCAACGTTTGTCGGTCTGATTTAGAGACGTCCATTTAACTTTGTTTTCTTTGTTAACGTGTGGCAACGGATTTTATGAAATAACGTGTTGAATGATTTGCGTTTGGGGAAAGTAATTAATAATTTCTGTCATATAGACTACGGTAAAGAGTGACATTTTTTCACATATAAATATTATTAAAAAAATGTCATTTCGATTCAACGATTAATAACAATGGTACACAGACTACTCAACATACCAATGAACCAACAAGATTACAACGAAGAACTAAACGCAATAATCAAATATATAGCACAAGAAAACGGATACAACCCCAACATAATAGACAACATAATACGTAAGATAAAACAAAACCACAAAAAAACAGAAGAATACAACACAAACACAAGAACACAAAAATACATCATACTAACATACGAAAAAAAAACACACATACATTGTAACCTCATTCCAGAAATTAAATTACAACATTGCATACAGAACAAATAACACTCTACAAAAACATCTCAACACACAAACAACACAAACAAACAAATACAACCACACAGGCGAATACGAACTCAAATGTGACATCTGCAACAACTTCTACATAGGACAAACAGGCAGATCATTTCAAACACGTTACAAAGAACACATCACAGCCATAACAAAATTACAAAACACCTCCACATATGCAGAACACATAAAAAATGCTAACCACACCTACAGAGACATCAACATAGACATGTAAATACTGCACATCCAACCAAAAAGCCAGAAAGTCAAAACATTAGAACAATATGAAATATACAGACACACGAAAACACACCCCAACGATATTCTGAACACACAACTCAATTTCAAAACACATACACTCTTTGACTCTACACTACGAACGCACCCTCAAAGGAAACAAGAGGCACCAAGACCAACAACGACCAGTTCTGAAGATGACACAAAATAGGTCGAAACATGTTAACAAGGAACGTTAAAATTTAACACAAGTAAGTTCTTATCATACATATTCCGAAGTGATACAGTGTTAAAAGTTGTGTAATCAAGATGTATAAAAAGTCCGTAATGGGTGTACTGAGAAATAACACAGAAAACAATTCTCCCGAGATACCCTCTCGAAATGTACTGCTTCTGTCTTTAGCCTTTTTTATTCCCATTCATACATATCATACATATTCCGAAATGATACAGTGTTAAAAGTTGTGTAATCAAGATATATAAAAAAATACGTAATGGGTGTACTGAGAAAACAATTCTCCCGAGATACCCTCTCTAAATGTACTGCTTCTGTCTTTAGCTTTTTTTTATTCCCATTCCCGGATCCAAGAAGAACGTGGTGGGACGGAAAAACACTTTGCGATTATATAATGTATCAAGATAATTCATGGTGTGACACAATTTCGTTTTGGCCGCCGTCCCTTTCCACCGGTTGGAATAACCGGCACACAGTACAGTAGGTTCCTGATATATGGCGCTTTCCGCAGGATTCCACCCTTTAAGGAAAGGCGGTGAACAGATAATAGAACGGTTCGAAGATTCCTTCATATGGCCAATCGAGCGTTGTTAGAAGCTATTAATAACGCGACGTCCAAACCGCGCGGTAAGGTTAGATACCAATCTACATTTATGACTCATCGCGCAGGTTCGGGCATTATCGTCTCGTATTCAGGAAATTCGTGGCTCAAAGTTTGCTGGTAACCGACGACGAATCTGTGTCGATTCAGAACCTACTTGGAAACACGCCACTATCACCGCCTTCCGCAGTGTGAACACATTCTCATTTTTCTGCTGCTCGCCCATCGCGGTATTCAGACATTAGAAGGTCTTTGCAGGCATGTTAACGTAATTACTGAGACAATGAATTTCAAGTTCACTGTTCATACTCTGTTGATCAGACATCCGTTATTGACGATTTCGGAGCTTTCTTAATTTTCTGGGTCGGCTTAACACCGTTAGTTGTGAAAAATGAGATAGTCGTGTATATAGTTTGAAATATTTTTAACTACCATATTTTTTCGAATACACCACGCCCTCGAATAAACCGCGCACCCCACTTTTGAAAGCCAAGAAAATAAACATATCATGTAAATAAAACAATCAATAAATTAATAGGCCTAAGCAAATAAATAAATCATTAAATATTTAAATGAATAGGCCTAAGTTAATGAATAAGAAAATAAATGAATGAGTGAATGAATGAATGAATGAATGAATGAATATATAAATAAATAAGTATATAAATAAATATTTCAATGAATAAGTTAATGAATAAGAAAATAAATGAATGAGTGAATAAATAAATAAATATTTAATCGAATAAGTTAATGAATAAGGAAATAAATTAATAAGTGAATGAATGAATATATAAACAAATGAATAAATACATAAATATATATTTAAATGAAAAAGTTAATGAATAATAAAATGAATGAATAAATAAATAAATAAATAAATAAGCGAATAAATAAATAATTAAATGAAAAAGTTAATGAATAATAAAATGAATGAATAAATAAATAAATAAATAAATAAGCGAATAAATAAATAATTAAATGAATAAGTTAATGAATAAGAAAATGAATGAATGAGTGAATAAATAAATAAATAAATATTTAATCGAATAAGTTAATGAATAAGGAAATAAATTAATAAGTGAATGAATGAATATATAAACAAATGAATAAATAAATAAATATATATTTAAATGAAAAAGTTAATGAATAATAAAATGAATGAATAAATAAATAAATAAATAAATAAGCGAATAAATAAATAATTAAATGAATAAGTTAATGAATAAGAATATGAATGAATAAGTGAATGAATGAATATATAAGCAAATAAGTAAATAAATAAATGAATGATTAAATAAATAAATAAATAAGCGAATAAATAAATAATTAAAGGAATAAGTTAATGAATAATAAAATAAATGAATAAGTGAATGAATGAATAAATAAATAAATAAATAAATAAATAATTATGAATTTTTACAAAAGTGTAATTTGCATAATGGTAAAATAAAGGGTATGTGCATTATTAGTATTATTAATATTATTATTGTTGTAATTATTGTTGTCATTATTATTTTTGTTATTATTATTATTGCCATTATTACTGTCATTATTATTATTGTCATTATTACTATTATTATTATTATTGTCATTATTATTGTCATTATTATTATTGTCATTATTATTGTCATTATTATTATTAACATTATTATTGTCATTATTATTACCATTATTATTGCCATTATTGTTATTATTATTATTATTATTATTATTATTATTACCAGTATTATTATTATTATTATTATTATTATTATTACTATTACCAGTATTATTGTAATTATTATTGTCATTATTGTTATTATTATTACCCTTATTATTGTCATTGTTATTATTATTATTATTATTATTGCCATTATTGTTATTATTATTATCATTATTATTGTCATTATTATTATTATTACTATTATTATTATTACAATGTATCAACGATTGTGGAAGCTTGTTCTTAAAAGTCGCTTCATCGCTGAAAATAAGGTCAGGTGAAGCTGCCTCTGAAGTGTAATGAACGATAATGGCGTGCTTGAAGTTGATATGGGCTCGGAGAGTTATCCGGCTTCCTCTAACCGAAAGGGATTGGAGTTTAATCTCTGGCAGATCCAGAGGGATTTGTGGCTGCAGAGCAACTGTGGGCAGGTTTTCTTCGCGTTTCTTAAGTTTCCTCTGCCTCCCATTATCATGTCACTACGCAGATAACCTATCGTAACCTAGCAATGAAGCGCGCCGTGAAATGTATAATTGAGATAATATGTGACGACTTGAAGTAAGATAGTTTGCATTGTATTATGTTAGTAACAGGCTAGCAGCCTTATGCAGTAAAAGTGAAGAAGGTGAAATGTATAAATACAGTATAGACAAAACGTAAGGTAAGCCACCACTATTAAGAATGAATTTCTTTGTTCTTAGGTTTATTTTTTGCTCCATCAAATTTTGAGGTTGCCCGTAGACACAGCATACCAGGTAGTAATTTATACAGCGTGTTTAAAAAATACGGGGCATCATTTCATGTATGTATTTCCCACATGTAGACAATCAAAATAGTTCATTACAACATGTGTCCGGAAATGGTTTATTTCCGAGTTATGGCCTTCACAACATTGAAATTCACCGGAACGTTTTTCTTTCCACAGGTCGTTGCCGTCAAAGGAGACATTAAGAGGGCACTCTGACAGCTCATTCCGAGGCGAAGGTTACATTCAATGTTGTGTAGGTACTTGGATCGAAGGTTTCCTGATCGATGGATAGGTAGAGGTGGCCCAATTGCTTGGCCTCCACGCTCACCTGATCTGAACCCTCTCGATTTCTACTTGTGGGGCCATTTAAAATCATTGGTTTATTCGTCTCCGGTGCCTGATTTGGAATCCCTTAAGAATCGAATTGTGGCATGTTCTGAGGACATACGCAATACTCCTGGATCGTGTTCGCAGGTCAATGAGACATCGATGTGAGGTCTGTATTCAAGCAGGAGGTGGACATTTTGAACATCTTCTGTAATGACAACGACCTGCGGAAAGAAAAACGTTCCGGTGAATTTCAATGTTGTGAAGGCCATAACTCGGAAATGAAGCATTTCCGGACACATGTTGTAATGAACTATTTTGATTGTCTACATGTGGGAAATACATACCTGAAATTATGCCCCGTATTTTTTAATCACTCTGTATAATGCATTAAATATAATGTTCGGTTAAAGACAATTTAAGTTTACAACAGTGAAAAATCCTGAAAATTTAAATAATTAAGGTAAATAATAGCAATTTTTTTTTAATTTGTAAGGAACCCCTGATAGTGGCAATAATTATTTCATTTTTTTTCATTTCATTTCATTTATTAAATTCTATAGATCTTACATGAGCAATGAAGCTTTAAGATGTGGAACAAGTCAAAATTTTACAATATTACAATTACAATTTTTACAAATTTAAAAAATTTTTTACAATATTTTACGATTTTTACAATTTTACAATTTTATAATTTTATACAATTTTTTACAATATTTTGGGGAGCTGTAGTGAGATGATGTGAGGCCCGAGGATTCGCCAAAAGATTACCCGGCATTTGCCTTATGGTTGGGGAAAACCTCGGTAAAAACCCAACCAGGTAATCAGACCAAAGGGGGTGAAATGAAGTGAGGCTGAGGACTCGCCATAGACCATCCGGCTTCAGTCCCACTACTGGGGAAAACCTCGGAAGAAACCATTCAATGTGACCAAATGGCGGATCCAACCCAAGCCCGAACGCAGCTCCGGATCAGCAGGCCAGCGAGTCTGCCGACTGAGCTACATCGATGGCTCTACTAAAAATATAGACATTTCTTTTAAAATAGTTGTTGGGAGGGAAACAGATTTCCAAAATTTTTCTAGGAAGTCTGGAATTATTCCTCTATCCCTAATGAGTGTGATATTTGAAAGACTTAAGCAAGTTTATAGTTTGTACTTGCTTTAATAATCCACTACCGATAGGGATTATGTTTGTAGTTCACTACCGATAGTGTGTTATGTCGTTTCACGTTGAAGGCTGGTCCACAATAAACCGGAAACGGAAACGAGAATGGAAAAATTATTAAAATAAATGTATTTAATATTTAAATGTGAGCATTCACAATTAACGAGAAGCTTGCCAGAGCCCGGGAACGGGAACGTTAAGGTTGGCCAAATTTTCGACCACAGCTAGATTCATTCTCTTGTCATCGTATATTTTGTAGCAAGGAGGCCGTGACATAATTTATTCTTCATTAATTGCAACTAACCCAGAAATTCAGTAGAATCACTTTCCATATATGCTACGTGTATTTGTGACCAGATTACCATGTGAAATGAATTCTTAAATATTCCGTGTCTTAAATTTCGAAGTTGGTTAATCTGTGTTTATGTTTGTTGGCTCGTCCTCATGGGAGAATGCCATTGGTTAGGTATACACAAATTACAAACAGAATGCGTAATATCGACTTTACATATCGTTATTGATATAGATTTCGACATACAAAACCGTTTCCGTTCTCGGTTTATATGAATAAAAATCTTCACGTTCGCGTTCTTCGTTTCCCGTTCTCGTTCTGGTTCTCGTTCCCGGTTTATTATTATTATTATTATTATTATTATTATTATTATTATTATTATTATTATTAGACTTCGTGGAATTGCCACGAGAATTGTAAGGTTTATTACGCACGCGGTATAGACTGTATGAGAAGGGGACGTGCAACGGATGGAGTATGCCTCTGATGTAAACACTGAGCAGTATACTGCGGTTACAATAAAACCTGTATCCTGCAGTCAAGAAATATAATGAATGATTATTGAAGTAGGAAATGTCTAAACATGTAAATACACAATTATTTTGTAGTGAGATATATTAACTCTTAAAATTTAATGTAATATAGTCACATCATTCTTGAATATGTACATTGCAGTGTAGAGTTACGTACATGTTGAGCGACTGCAAAGTGAATCTCCTCCGATGGTCACTCAAACAGTTTTTATATTAGGAAAATGTACGTTCAACATCACACGATGTAATAGGTGCATATTTGAGGAACGGAAAGTCACTACTTTTTAGTACACCAACTTCAGACATCTTGTCGTGACCTGATAGTACATACTTTATAATACGAATTTGTGAATAGGCAGAATTTTCAGCAATAATGTTTCTCAACTTACATTTCAATTTTTCTGAAATTAGTGAATTGTTATTTTGGATAACGGTTTGTGATACTTTATAGACTATATTAAAGGCTTCTGAGAGTTGTACTGGTTGCGGGGGTAAGGGTATTCCTGGGACAATTGTTGGAACAGCAACACTCTCATTGTAGTATGTTTGATTGAATTCTTGTCTGCACTGAACAAATGTTAAGCTTTGACTATTCCAACCACAGTAATGCAAAAACAAGTACTTACATAGGTATATATTAGCTGCAGCTGCTCTATCTATTTGGACCGATCACAACTCTTAACATGAACTGTTTATACTACGAGACCGGGCGGTCGCTCACCTCCTCTATACTACCGTACATCGGCAACCTGATAGCATGCTGCGTGTGGCAATTCAACGAAGTCTAATTATTATTATCATCACTATTTCTTATCAGTGTTTATTATTGTCACATTAACATTACTTATCCAACTTTCATTATTTATTTTCATGTTTTAGGGCCTAGATATTAATGTAATAACTAGACAGTGGATGCGGGATGACTTAAGGAAAAGTGAAGTTGTTTCGTATCAGAATATATGGCACGTGCCGCGCCGTCCGTCTTTTGTGTACCTGGCGAGTACAGCAGCGTGCAAAACGAAGGAACCCCGATCCGTTTATAGTAACATTGCAACGCAATGTGTGCAGTTTTGTTATCCTGCTCAAGTATTTATTACGCGTTGAATATGTTGTGCTGATCCATTCATAATGGCACAACGTTAAATTCGCTCAGAGATAAGAAATGCAATTAAGAAGTATGAGAGTGACATTTTATATATTAACGAAGACAATATCGTGTATAATGTATGTAAAATTGAAATAAAAACCAGAACAACTCAGGCTATAGAGAAACATTGCAACAGTACATCGCACAGGAAATGCGTTGAAATGAAATCTGAGGAACCATCTACATCATCATCATCATCATTATTTAGTTGTGCGGGTCTAACGACACGTGCAACATGATGCTCAGTACAAATATTCCTCTAAAGAAATTGAGTGATCCCCATTTTAGAGGTTTTCTTCAGAAATTCTCTCGATACAAAAACTGTTTAAGCGATAGGCGAAGACAATTCAGCTTCGACAACTTACGAGAATATATCGTCGTTTAATGCAACGCTGGTAATTGCATCAATGATGACGAGGACTGAACTTGCAAGGTATGTAGTACAGTACCACAGTACGTCATTTTTCTTTTCCTTCTGACTGTACGGAGATACAGTAGCATGTTGACGTCGTCTGTTTACGTTTAAAACCTGTTGAGCCAATGGTCTGAATGGAAAAAAATGTAACATATAGTAAATGTGCACCTACATTCAACGATAAGTCATCCCGCATCTACTGTCTAGTAATAACTATGTAACCGTATTCAATTAGAATTAGAGTCTGGCTGGGCGGAAGAGAAGGCCTACTGGCCTTAGCTCTGCCAGATTAAATAAATAATAATGATAATAATAATAATAATAATAATAATAATAATAATAATAATAATAATAATTATTATTATTATTATTATTATTATTATTATTGTGGACAGTCTTTAATAATCCAATGAAAACGAGAATCAGTAAGCTGAACATGGCAATGCAATGCCTTTAATCTTCAGAGGACACTGTTTGAATTCCGGTAGGGGAAAGCTGAGGCGTTCAGAAGTAAACGTGATTAACTCTTTTTCCAAAGATTTTGAGACATTCAAGGTTAAAGTTAAATACACACAATTAATTCTGTGATGTAGTCAAGAAGAATACTGCATTCTGTGTGCTTTTTACTGAACGATGGAGTTTATCACAGTGACCACTGAAAATATGGCCAATTTAATACATTGCCAACTTAGAAAATCTGAAATAACCAAAAGTGGAGGTTAATCATGTTGACTTCTGAACGCCTCAGCTGTCATAGCTTAAGGTATTGTATGAACCTGTTTTTACAGAGTAACTGATTCTGTATCCACTAATTCTCTTACGTAATTAATTTTATTCTCTCAGAATCAGTGGCGGCTCGTACAAAAAATCAGATGTGGGCTGCACTATTTCTTAATTAACAAGGGTAAAAGCAAGCAAACGAGTATAAGAAAAATGAAATCGATACATCACTGCTTTCTTCTGTAGAACTTATCACTCTCGAGTTGAGTCCATGTTGGTAACCATAGTCAATCAGTAGCATCGCAAATGCACAAGGCCGATGTTAAGACATTGTGTTACGAAAAAAGATCGGCTACTAACATTGTAAAGCCCACACTTATGGAGTAGCGGTCAGCGCGTTTAGCCTCGAAACCAGGTGGCCCGGGTTCGAATTCCGATCGGGGAAAGTTACCTGGTTGAGATTTTTTCCGGGGTTCTCCCTCAACCCAATACGAGCAAATGCTGGGTAACTTTCGGTGCTGGACCCCGGACTCATTTCACCGGCATTATCACCTTCATTACATTCCGACGCTAAATAACCTAGATGTCGTGAAATAACCCAATAAAATAAAAAAAAAAACATTGTAGAAAATCTTGAATTGATTTGCGTCGTCTCAAATTTATTTCAAATTTGTCGGTATTTGTAATGTTATTTTGTGAAATTCATTTTAATAGCAAGGCAGTTTTAGGTAAGTTGCTGTTCTATCCCCCCATTCCACCCTGGTCCTTGTGTCTATATGACAATATCGTAATGTCTAAAAAGTATCTACAGCTTAAAGGGGAAGCTAAATGAAGGATTGCAATTGCATTACTTTCCTTCCTCCCCATTTTTCCCTTATAAAATGAGCTTTGTGCATTACTCAGCAAGAAGGGGAGGAAGATTGAAAGAGTGGGTGATAATGTTAACCAATGAATCATGAGAACTATCTGGTCATCTATCAAGAGGGAGGGCAGTCACAATCTGCAGGGACTAATTCCTCGTCCCTTGCGCTCACATTCTTTGTGTCTCCCAACGTAGCACTTCGTCCGTTTTCACAGACTAACAATGTCACACACATCATCCATCTTGTCTGATCACAATGTAGGGGATATACACCATTTGTGTGTACTTTAAAATGATTTCTTCCCTCTAAGAATCTTAACCAGATGGAACGAAAGCATAACATTGGGTGTGACGTAAGTTCCAGCGTACAGGCCATTTGGGTCGAAGGATAGTGAAAAAAGCATGGCCGCTGAAGTCTCTGAATCGATATTTTCGTAGCATCAAAAGGCATTCTGTTTAATGACTGCTTTGACGAAGTCGCCTGTATTCCTTCTCTGAACTATTACTGTAGGTTACGTAAAACGCTGTAACCTGTGAGCCCTACAATTGCGACTACAACTGCGACTGCTATTACTACTACGACAGCCACAACCAATACCTCGGCTACTGTTACTACGACTGCTGCTACTATAACTAATTTGGCTACTATGATTACTACTATATGTAAGTTATTACTACTATGGGTAATTACTACTGTTATATTTACTACTACCCCTAGGGCAACTACTACTACTACTACTACTACTACTACTGCGACTACTTCTACTACGACTACTACTACTAATACTTCTACGACTACTACTACTACGACTACTATTACTACTACTACAACGACTACTACTACTACGACGACTACTACTACTACTAATACTTCTACTACGACTACTACTACTACTACGACGACTACTACTACTACGACGACTACTACTACTACGACGACTACTACTACTACTAATAATACTTCTACGACTACTACTACTACTAATACTTCTACGACTACTACTACTACGACTACTACTACTACTAATACTTCTACGACTACTACTACTACTAATACTTCTACTACTACTACGACTACTACTACTACGACTACTACTCTACTACTACTACTACGACTACTACTACTACGACTACTACTACTACGATTACTACTACTACGACTACCACTACTACTACGACGACTACTACTACTACGACTACTACTACTACGACTGCTACTACTACTACGACTACTACTACTAATACTTCTACGACTACTACTACTACGACTACTACTACTACGACTACTACTACTACTACGACTACGACTACGACTACTGTTACTACTACGACTACTATTACAACTACTACGACTACTGCTACTACCACTACGACTACTACGACTACTACTACTACTACTACTACTACTACTACTACTACTACTACAACTACTGCTACTGAAGTTCTTAAAGTCGTCTGATTTATAACAATTTTTGTGCTAAGTGCGTAAGAATTGACATTATTAGTTAAAAATTAAAAAACGAAACCTGTACAAAGCAATTAACAACACATTTTTAGCTTCAGAACACTAGCCAATTAAAGAAATGATATTTCTGTATAGTTCATTCACTATTTGTAATATTTTTTTACCCGTAAATCTAAAGAAAAAAAAGTATTTTACTAACAACTTCAAATTAATGTAACTCTGAAAATATTGCGATTAGGACAAATGTTTATATGAAATCTTTTGTTCAGAATGGCTTTGGAAATAAGCTCCGTAAGGGACGGTAAATCCTCGTGAATCACTCTGTACACATTAATGAATAAAAGAATAAATAAATCAGTAGGCCTATATATATGAATAAATAAATAAATAAAGCCAGCCAGTAAGTAAGTAAATAAATCACTATACATATAAATGAATGAATGAATAAATCACTATATATATAAATGAATGAATAAATCAGTGTAAATAGATAAACATATACAAGTCCGACTCTAAGGCAAGGATTTTGAATGATACAAATATTTATACCAGTACTCTTATAACCTTACAAGGCAAGCCTATGTAGTAGGTGACCATTTTGTAAATGGAACGTAAAGAGTGGCGCTGCGATATATTTATTTTTTTTTATTTTATTAGGCTATTTTACGACGCTGTATCAACATCTAGGGTTATTTAGCGTCTGAATGAGATGAAAGTGATAATGACGGTGAAATGAGTCCGGGGTCCAGCACCGAAAGTTACCCAGCATTTGCTCATATTGGGTTGAGGGAAAACCCCGGAAAAACCTCAACCAGGTAACTTGCCCCGACCGGGATTCGAACCCGGGCCACCTGGTTTCACGGCCAGACGCGCTGACCGTTACTCCACGCTGCGATATATGTTGTTACTCTGTAGGAAAGAGAAAGACATTTTTTAGTAGGTAATTTTAGGACGCTTTATCAACAGCTTAGGTTATTTAGCGTCTGAATGAGATGAAGGTAATAATGCCGGTGAAGTGAGTCTGGGTTCCAGCACCGAAAGTTACCCAGAATTTGCTCATAATGGGTTGAGGGAAAACCAGGTAACTTGCCCCGACCGGGATTCGAACCCGGACCACCTGGTTTCGTGGCCAGACGCGTTAGTCGTTACTCCACAGGTATGGACAGAAATACATTGTGACTAGAATAAGAGAGCCATCGTACTGCACAGCTGACGTCACAGCGGCGCGCTGTGTATTAGTACAAGCAACTGCCGTTCCTCAAACAGAATGGCCGGATAATAGTTTTCTCGCCCTCCTGAACAATTAGTTCGATAGACTTGGGATGTTTGTCAATTCATGTCTGCATTATTGAAAACATATCTTGTTTTCGCGGGCTTCTTTCGAGTCCCTCGCGGGCCCTTCAGAAGTTGGTGGACCACGGGTTGGGAACCGCTGATAGACTAGCTGTTTTTCTATTTCGTGAAACATCTCTATTTTATAAATAAAGTATTCCATTAAAAAAAAAAAGGCGAGCTGGAGTATTGCGCGCAATAAAGTGCACTACGCCCGCTTTTTAAATCTTTGCTTAATATCCAGTTGAACTCTAAATACATATCAATAGTTTAATTACATTAAAGCTGTATAAAAAACTTCAACCCAATTCAATTAATGTGTTACATATAGTTACGTCACGTTTCAGAGCTCCCCCACTGCTTGCTTTCGCTTTGGCTTGTAAATATTTTAGTAATGAATTGCTCAAAACTAAAATATTGACTTTCCCTTCTGTGCATTTTGCCTCTTGTCAAGATGCGCGCTCTCTGTTGCGACGTAAATTTAAATTATCATTACACAATGGCACTCGCATAAAGGTGCGATGCAGTCGGATGTTTTTCCAGGGATCGTTATCGATGTTCGATAGCAGTTCATTTCTCTTAGTTGAACAATAACCATGCAAGTCAGACATGCATATTGTTTGGACTAGTTAACTCACACACACTCACTCACTCGCTTTCTTTGTGTAACACACACTAAATCAAACCGCAAAATTTTAATTTGTGTAGAAAACATGGTAATTTTACTTGATGTAAGTAATGATTTAGCTTTGGAAGTAAATACCGAAAAAAAAAACACAAATATAGGCCTATGATTATGTCAAGCGACCAGAATATTGTACGAAATGGTAATATAAAAACTGGAAATTTATCCTTTGAGAAAGTGGAAAAATTAAAATTCTTTGGAGCAACAGTGCGCCGAGCCACTGTGTAACCTGCAACGTGCATAGCACCTATGGAGGGAGGCGGACACCCGAAGGGGAAGTGAAGCGACTGTCTGACTTATTAACGGATTTTAATTTTCCTTACGTCAAGCACTTAAATATAATTTTATACAGTACAAGGTTACAAACTATTTTTAGTACGTGTAACGAAGAAAGAAATGAACAATATCACAACCTAAAATTAACTGTCTTCAGAATGTCTCTGCGACAAAGTTTCAAAATCAGGAATTATGTCACTTACTGCCAGTCGTAGTTGATCACCAAGGTATTTGTCTGTCAGTCGTGATCTAAATTTGGTTTTTACTATTTTAAGTGTTGATAATAATTTTTCACAAACGTAAGTTGTAGCGAACATGGCTTCAACAGAGCAAGCGAAAGAACGAAGCTTCGGATATTTATTTTTTGGCAATGATTTGAAAGTTCAACATTTGTAAAATCCTTACAGTAGTAGTAGTAGTAGGGTTTAAAAAGGGCGCGTTAGCTACTATGACTATTTGCGCCCTTATCTAAAATTCTTCATAAAACAAAGACATAAATAATACTCGTATAACAATCAGAGTGCTAAAGAAAACTAAAAAGCGTTGTCACGGTAAAACGAGGTACACTCAAGTCCTTACGTCTAGCTTTCATTTGACATCACATAGTAAATCAGTGAGTTCAAATTGAAGAGCTAACCGCATTATTCGTACATCTGCTGAAAAAGGGTCGACGTACAGAGATGATGATGATGATGATGATAATGATGATGATAATGGTGATAACAATAACACTTAAACTTTTAATGTTTCATCAGTAACATGTAGTATAATGCCATTTTATGTTATACAACCGTTTTCCTCGTAATACTTGTGAACAAATCACACATTTAATATTCTCATCATATTGACAGCAAAAAAATGCGTCCTCCCATCGTACTTGGAACTTTCGTACATGGTTTCGAGAGAGACATATGCTACTCGCAAGTCAGAGACAAATACAAATGGAACGGAGTTTGACTCCAGTGAGTGAGAGGGTGGGGGTTGGCGAAGGTTAGAAGCAAGCGAAATGCACACCTATCACTGCGAGCCACAATGTCTCGAGAGTCACGTTCTCGCCACTGCTGCTCTAGAGGAAATTAAACGCAGATTGAATATGGGAAATGCCTGTTAATATTCGATTGAGAAGCTTTTGTACTTGTCTGCTTATAAAAACTGAAAGTTAGAATTTATAAAACAGTTATATTACCGGTTGTTCTGTACTGTTGTGAAACTTGGACTCTCACTTTGAGAAACAGAAGTTAAGGTTGTTCGAGAATAAGATGCCTATGAAAACATTTGGGGCTAAGAGGGATGAAGTTACAGGAGAGTAGAGGAAGTTACATAACGCAGAACTGCACGCATTGTATTCTTCACCTAACATAAGTAGGGACATTAAAGCCAAAGTCGCTCTCCCTTGGTAGCGCAGTTGGTATAGCGCTGGCTTTCTATGCTCGAGGTTGCGGGTTCTATCCCGGTCGAGGTCGATGCCATTTAAGTATGTTTAAATGCGACAGGCTCATGTCAGTAGGTCAATAGATTTACTGGCATGTAAAAGAACTCCTACGGGACAAAATTTCCGGTGCACCGGCGACGCTGATATAACCTCTGCAGTTGCGAGCGTCGTCAAATAAACCAATTTTTTTAAAGCCAGACGTTTGAGATCGCAGGGCATGCAGCACGTATGGGTGAATCCAGAAATGCGTATAGAGTGTTAGTTATGACAACTAAGGGAAAAAGACCTTTGCGGAGGCCGAGAAGTATATGGGACGATAATATTAAAAGATATTTGTGGGAGGTGAGGTATGATGCTGGAGACTGCTCAGGATAGGGACCGATGGCGGGCTTATATTGTACAAATTGCGAAATGCTTGCGCAATATTATAAATAATTGTCCAAAAAGACAAAATTAATAAAGTATTCAGAAACAAAAAGTTATATAATTTGTTTCTTGCAGTTTTATTACTTTCAATCTATCTTATCACACTCTAGATATACTTATGTAAGTAAATATTAGGCGTAGGGTATGTTTAGAATCAATTACTACTTTATTTACATCACATTAAAATACATTATTTTATGGGCACTCTAAATATTTAAATTCTTTACTAGTATGCCCTTCAAGATTCATTGTTAGCAGAGTACTAACTCTTTTTACTGAAAGGCGGTTTCTAATTCTAGTTTTTACAAGATTCATGGAACTAAATCCTCGCTCACAATTTACAGTATGCGATGGAATTATATAAATCAATTAGAAGAAGTTGTTCACTTAACTTACATGAATTGCACCAACTCTTTGAAATCATTTCCTGAACATCTATTGCTCAATACCTTTTTGAATATTGCCCATGTCATTAGCATTTAAATTGAGATTACTTGAAACACATCTCTGGTATAATTTTCTCCATTACCATTTTCGTTTCAGGAGTCCAATGTGGTTGTCGCATTTTTGCATTTTTGCATTCAAAGTTTGTTGAATTTTTAGAAATCGAGTAGCAAAATGCAACAAACGCGACTGTAGCTTAAAACATGGTTAGAACTATATCTTAATAATATCTTACATTAATATTCTGTGATATTTAGTATCACCGATACTTCTGTCTCTGGGCCAACGTGTGGGAACTTTCCGCCGACAGCCAAAATTGCCATTGCATACAAGAGATTTGTGGTTCACCCGCCACTTAACTCTTTATTCCTTTTGTTGCTCCACTTGGACACATCGGGGTTTGATTCCATGACTGCAGCGCCAATAATCGACAGTTAACCGTTCAGATAACAGCACGTAAAACGCTGGTTTGGTATGAAGTCAAAGGTGAAGCTCTATCGGCTTACTGAACGCTATTGTTTGAGGTTTAGAATTCGCTTCGGTTGATATATTTTTGTGAAAAGTATTAAAGTACCCAATTCCATGAAGATCTATTGAAAAGAGAGATCGATCCTCTTTCAAGCTTGAAAGAGACAGGCAGGCAATAACAGCTGGTGTAGACCGAAGCCAAAAAGATCACGAGGAGAGAAGGTCATTATTATACAGCAGGCTATAGATAATGCATGGACTGAACAGGAATTGAGACGAGGCCATTCAAATCGGCTTCCCTCTGATCAGCAGGAGATCTTTCATTGTGATGTTACAATCTAAATATTGCATGATGCATGGAGCGTGTAATTGTACTGCCGATTGAAGCACGAAAATAATAATATACATATAATAAAATTTAAAAAAAGCATTGCAAGTCAAACGAAGCTTAGACTTGTTTCAACACAACGAATTAATAAGTCACAAATACGCTCATTCCCACAAACATCAGACCGTTCAGCTTGCCTTCCACCGGAAACACGCGCATCAGACATGTCTGCATGGTCAGCGTAGACTGACTACGGCATTATCAATCCGTAACCTCCCGTGCATTTTTACTAATGTACAACATTTACCATGAAATTATGGCAATGGGTGGTGATGCATAAAATCTCTTTTCTTGTGTAATATGTAGAGTCCTACGTTTGATTACTTTGGCTACAAGTTAGGTGTACCTCGATTATACTACCTTCACGCTGCGGTCTCTCCCCGTACGCGCCGGTATTGTTTGTTTACATCTATATGTGTACCTGTGTAAATAAGTCGGCGCACAACAGAAATAGTACTCATATGCAAAACATCACTTGGACTTAACAACAATACTGGGTGTTCATTTCAAAGTGTGTCATGACGTCACTGTTGTGAGTCAGCGATTTGAAGCGAGTTTCAGCTTTTATGTCAGAGAAGTTGCCTATTAATCAAGGCGTTCAATCTGAACTAGGGAACGTGTACGGTATAACTTGAACGTCGTAGCAACAGATGGCGGTCTGTACGGTGTGTGTGCTACCATAACCTCTTTCGAACTGTGTTTTGCGCGGCCAAGTCGTACGCAGGGTATTTGTTATCATCGGTTGCGTACGGCAACATTCCACAACACAACTCAAATGCTCCGTGTCCATGTTGACCGTCGAAGTTAATGTTAACAAATACATAAGTAATCGTCTTAACCCTCTCCCCATATCCTGACAGTAAGAAAAAACCCACCTCAGTACATTTTTCCAATCAGTTCACATTCCTGCCACTAGAGGCGTTACCGTACATATCAGTAAGTACTCTTCAGAATGAACGCCGTACTTGCTAGGCAACTTCTCTGACACATAGGTAATACGCCTCTGCGGAAGTGTAGGAAGATTGAATTCTCAAGACTCATCGACTAGCCATATGACGGCATAGAGCGAGCCATGACACACTTTGAACTGAACACCCAGTAATAACGAATTATTTATTTAAAGGCAGATTATATATGTTTTATTTTAGTTGGTTATTTAACGACGCTGTATCAACTACTAGGTCATTTAGCGTCGATGAGATTGGTGATAGCGAGATGGTATTAGGCGAGATGAGGCCGAAGATTCGCCATAAATTACCTTGCATTCACATTACGGTTGAGGAAAATCTCGGGAAAAAAAACCAAACCAGATAATCAGCCCAAGCGTGGATCGAACCCGCGCCCGAATATAAATAGACCGGCAGGCAAGTGCCTTAACCGACTGAGCCACGCCAGTGGCCGGCAGTTATATGCAATATATATATATATATATATATATATATATATGTGTGTGTGTATATGTGTGTGTGTGTGTGTGTGTGTGTGTAAAATCATTTTTACCAAGGTTAGACATAGCTAAAAATTTTCAGTACCTAGCCATATATCTCCTTTATTTTCGGGAGCAATGAGAAAGCAATTCGATCTAAGATGATACATTTACTGAAATATATTAAACAATATTAAATATCTATGCAATGCAAACATACTCTCTCATAGATGCTCTGTGCTCTCCGCTGAAGCTATGCAATGGCAATATTTTGACATGTGCAATAAATGTACTAGTAGAGTCAGAAAGTACCGGAACTTCGGGTGGCAACGCCCTGCTCTGCCTTTTCCGTGTGGCATGTGACCTACTCTCCAGGCGTATAGACTCAGTGCGAACATGTGTAGATACCTTTGTCGCAGATGGCTTATAACCATTTACACAACATCGCCTTCAAAGTACGCTCCCTGTGTAGTGACACACTTCTACCAGCGTCCGTACCACTTCTCGAAACATTCCTGCAGTCCATCTTTGGTCCGTTCCCGCAGAATGCTTGTCGCATGAATTTTCACCTCTTCGGCTGACACAAACCGCCGTCGCTTGAGTAGGGATTTGACTTTCGGAAATAAGTACATATCTGCTGGAGCAAGATCTGGAGAATATGGTGGCTGTGGAAGGACAGGTATTTTGTGTTGTGCGAGGAATTCGCTCACCAAGAGAGACCGATGTGCTGGGGCATTGTCATGATGAAGAACCCAATTCTATACTTGCCACAAGTTGAGTCTTCTTCGACGAACTGCACCACGAAGACGCCGGAGAATTGCAACATACGTATCCTTACTGACAGATCGACCCTCAGGATTAAACTCAAAATGTACGGAACCCTGGCTATCGAAGAACACTTCAAGCATTACTTTCCCCTTCTATCTGTCGGCACGGAATCTCTTGCCGTGGTGATCCGGGAGATTTCCACGTTGAAGACTGCCGCTTTGGTTGCGGACCGTAAAGGAAACACCATGTCTCTTTACCTGTGATCACTCTGTGCAAGAGAGTTGGATCCTGGTCCACCCTATCAATCAGGTCTCCACTAACCAGTTGCCGATCTTCCTGCTGCTCATCTGCTAGGCTTCTTGGAAAAACGTGCTCACACACACGTTGCATTTTCAAATCATTGTGGAGAATGGACTGCACAGAATCATGCTAAATGCCTACCAAAGCAGCCAAATCATCTGTTGACTGTCTGCGGTCTCGTCTGATATCTCGTGCAACTCGAGCTCTCATTTCTTGCTGATCTGGGTCTTCCTGAACGTGGAACTGACTCTATACGCCTGGAGAGAAAGTCACATACAAACGCACAAGGCAGAGAAGTTGCCTATAGAGCACGGCGTTGCCATCCGAAATTCCGCTACTTTCTGACTGTACTAGTATCAATATCGATTCTAAGAAGCACACTCTAAAAAAAGTGGATCATCACCCGTTCAATTTTTTTTTTACGTGTTACAGTCATCAGTTGCTCATCTTTTAGACAATTATATCTTTGTCCCATTTGCTGTGGAGACCTTCGGTCCTAGGAGTCATGACGCTAAAGTTTTGGTATCTCAAATCGGCCAAATTTTGATCTCCATTACTGGAGATCGCCGTTGCACTACTTTTTTTGCTATTCAACGCTGAAATGCAATGAACGTTTTGGGTACTCTTCCGGAGTCCAGCCCTTTGGACGAACTTTTTTTCCTGTAAAATTTATTATCTCTATGTAAATGTTTATATTTAGTTTTTATATATGTTACAGTCATGCTAGATATAAGGTTTTCATATCAAATGATGCACTTTCATGCTGGCAATCAAAATCCACAAAAACCGCATTTTGTTTTTAGAATAAACGATTCAACTGTGTAGTAGGGTCGAGTGTAGCTGATCTATACGTTGAAGGTCGCTTGGAGGCTTTAGGTAATCAAACGCAGGACTCTAGCAATACCCCAGTGCCAGAATTTTTAAAATTGTGGAGAAAATGCAAGCAACTAAAGTTGCATCTTACTTTTGAAAAATTCTAGGCAATGATGATAGTGGTTTATTGATTTCTCGTTCATTCTATATAAGCTGGTTTAATGTCATCCTCTGAGGATTTAGTGCTGAGAGGAATGCGATTCCGACTAGTCTAGCGCGGTACTGGAGTGGGAGGGAACAGTGACAGCGGCAGTCTGGAAGGAAGTACAATCATACTGAAAACATTCGCCCAATTTACGAGAGCAGTATGCCTATTAGTTTTCTAACTTATTTTTGGCGAGATAGAGATACAACCATTCGTAGTTACGTGTTCAGAGAAGGAAAGTATTGTAGAAAATTTTATTTATTTACTTATTTATTTATTTATTTATTTATTTATTCTGGTGAAGTTAAGGCCATCACACCACCAGGAATACAAATAGGCCTACAATAAAATAAATAAAAAGAAAAATCATAATAAAACTACAATAATATAAATGAAAAGAAGAATCATACTATAAAATTTAGTGGTCAGTAGAATTTAATTAAATTGGTAAAGTAATCAGTTTAAATATACTGTACTGCTGAACTCACTTGAGAAGTAAAATTACTTGATTTGTATTTTAAGATATCACCAACAAATGATTTTCGCATGACATTATAGGAATCTGTTTTTCACGATACCAATCACACATATTCTAAAATTCTAATAGAATATAACTAAAAGCTTTTCCACAGCATGTTTCCTTAAAAATGACTTGTAACGGTGAAATATTTAATATGAGAGTCGACCTGGTTGGCGAGTTGGTATAGCGCTGGCCTTCTATGCCCAAGGTTGCGGGTTCGATCCCGGGCCAGGTCGATGGCATTTAAGTGTGCTTAAATGCGTCAGGCTCATGTCGGTATATTTACTGGCATGTAAAAGAACTCCTGCGGGACAAAATTCTGGCACATCCGGCGACGCTGATATAACCTCTGCAGTTGCGAGCTTCGTTAAATAAAACATAACATTTTTTTTTAATATGAGTAATTCATATAATATTAACTTAGCTAACATCAGGGAGATGTTTGAACAAAAATTGCAACAACATATTTAATATATTAATAACAAAACCATATAGGCCTAAGTAAACAATATGTATATGAAATATTCACACACTACTACAAACTGAAGACTGCATATTTTTGGACGATTAATACTTCCCACTCCGCTCGGCTCGGCTTGGCTGTAGCAACAAAAGAATCTACCTGCAACCCCCTCGCACCGATGGCAAGAATACCTCAGATCCCAGCGCTAAACTCGTCGGAGGATTTATTTTATTAGGTTATTTTACCACGCTTTATCAACAGCTTTGGTTATTTAGCGTCTGAATGAGATGAAGGTGATAATGCCGGTGAAATGAGTCCGGGGTCCAACACCGTAAGTTACCCAGCATTTGCTCGTATTGGGTTGAGGGAAAACCCCGGAAAAAAACCTCAACCAAGTAACTTGCCCCGACCGGGAATCGAACCCGGGCCACCTGGTTTCACCGCTAGACATGCTAACCGTTACTCCACAGGCGTGGACTCGTCGGAGGATGACAGTAGTTTGTCGTCAGATTATGTTTGGTCGGTATATGAGAGACGACTGGGAAGCGTGAAATTGTTATTGGGAGATAATGAAGCTTAGAGGACATTAGCAGACGATAGTTAAGGATCGCTAAGGGAGCGACACGTAGATTAGACGATATTATGGAGGATAAGTGAATATTACGGGAGATTAGTCAGGAGTGATACTTGTTAGGAGATGTTAGTGAGTCGTGATGAAGTCTGCAGCAGAATACAGAGTAGCCTACACTGCCAGTCCCTACTGACAAAGTGACTGTCATACTTGTATTGCCATATTGTTCACTCGTATGGTAAGATAATATATTAGGCTATTTAGCGATTTTAACGTTCAAAATAGTGAAGCTCTTTTAAGGGGATAAGTGCACCTTAGAGCAGTAACATTTTTGAAATATTCAACATTTGTTTCCTCCATTAATATACCTTGTACAATAATGAAAATTAGTATTTGCAAAACACTGTCCTTCTGCTATATGAAAAAATTATTTATATATATATATATATATTTTTTCAAAATTCAGTTCACTGTGCAGAGATGAAGCGTTTCCCACATAACTAAAAAACTATCCAACATTCTGAGATGAAATTTCTTGTGTGTATTAATGGATGTCTTATCTACAATATGATGCAAGATAATTTCTCTATCTGATAGATTGTCTGATAAAAAAATAAATTTATTTTACAAAATGGTCAAATTTCGGTATTTTCTTCTAACACAAAATAAAAAATATATATATTATTTATTAAGGAATGTAGTTGAAAGAGGATGATATTGTAAACATGAGTTTCAGCAATAAAATAAAAGAGAGAGAATGTTGAAAAGTTAACAAGTTTGAGTTAAGAGGGAAACGCTTCATCACTGCACAGTGAACTGCACACTTTTAAATTTGAAAAAAAAAAAAAAAAAAAAAAATATATATATATAATTTTTCTAAATCGTAAAAATATTTTTTTTTTCATATAGCAGAAAGACAGTGTTTTACACGTACCAATTTTCATCATAGAACAAGATATAGAATGGAGGAAAAAAATGTTGTAGATTTCCAAAAATTTTACTGCTGTAAGCTGTAACTAACTTCTTAATAGAAGCTTGGATTTCCATAAGTCTAAAGAATCTAGGAATGCCTTTACAGCTAGAAAACATCAGTTATACTTTTGTGCGAGATCGTGCGTATTTGCTTGCTTTCCGCACACAACCAATACGCGGTAAGTGTGAAATATCACATTCAGTATTCCCAACGTAACACACATAACAATTTCCCTATTCTTACCGCTTAAGCGTCATATTCATTTTACTGCTTTAGGCTTTTAACATATTATTTTTAAAGACGTTCAATATAGCAATAATTATAAATTGTAAACTTAACACTGCAATTTCACCTAAATTGCACTGTTAATTATTGTTTTTAAATATTTGCAAAAATTAAGTAAACTCTACAACACCACAAAAGTTACTGCATTTGTAATGCAAATAACATTAAGGAAGCCGTGAAAAAAAGAACAAGATTCCAGACTCATCATAGACTGGGGAAAAAAAAGACAGACGTATATCACGGCCTGCTGGAGTATAGTAAACACAGCAATTATTTTATAGGAACAATGTTGAAGATAGATATATTTTTTTCCAAAGTTGCCGTCATTGAACAGAAACCAAGATGGAGATTTCATTGCAACTAATTAGAAATTCGTCTTTCAGGTATGTAATAAACGATCTTCGCGCAAAATAATGTACGATACACTAGCGGTATGTTTGTTTTCATGTTCTCGGAAATTGAAAAAGCTCAACTACGTTTCGCTTTTTCAATCTTATCCTCGAACATGAAAACGTCAACATACCGCTCTTGTAACGTATATTACTATTATATTTGTATTGAAGTATGCAATTGAGATGATTAAGATGCTCACATACTTCAGTAAGAAATCCGAGGTCGCTTATGAAATTCTCATTTTCTAGTTACATCAGAGGTAACAAATAAATAAGTAGATAGGCAGACGAAAAATAAGAAATAAAAATATATCGATTAATAAATAATTATTAATTAATTATGCACCTAGTAAAGTATATTTTACTACATAAAATCATCACACATTATCTCTACATTCCATAACAAAAAATCACTTTTAAAAATTCCTGATTCTTGATTTTTGCACGGTGCAGCATAATGGTACAAGTATACTAGCTGTGGCGTGTTCCGACACTGAGGCTTGTTGTTGACGTTCGAACGCACAACCAAATACCAGTAGGCACTCCGCGCTCTGAGTGAAGGTAGGTTCACGTCATAATCTCAAGGCCGCGAATCAAAGCTGCTGAACATCACTGCTTTAGAGGCTTCTGCCACAAGCCTCTCGTACTGAACTTTCTATCCGGGAATGACTTCCAACAGTGAACTTAATATATGGAAGGATCGGACTGAAACCAAGTGTTTGAATTGAATTGAATTTAACGGAGGGGGGACTATGGCCCAGCACTGCGACCTGTCACGGTCTATCGCTCTGAACCTCTGGTGACGCATTCCCAAACCCACACCTGCTTACCACATTAAGGTTCTCTGTGTGCCCAGGTTTCGAGCAGGCAACCTTAGGCCAGCACCCTCCATGCGTCGCCAGTCGGCGTTCGAGGAATGCTATGGAATGAAAACGAAATGGAGAAATGGTGACGAAATTATGTAAATACCTAATTTGGGGAAAAACGGGAATCGAACCCGGGCCACCTGCGTGACACTCTGAAGGTCTGATCATTCAGCCACCGCAGAGGTCCGAAACCAAGTGTTACAATACATCGTTATTACCAACTTGTAGACCTACTGTTACTAAGTATGTTTTAGGTAAGCTAAGCCCAAAAGCTTTTTAAGAGCTTCGCCACTAGTCCGCGGTCCAACGCCGAAAGTTACACAAGCAATTTTGCTTCAGTTGGTTGAGGGAAGGACTCGGAAAAAATCTCCAAACAGGATTTGAAGCCGGGCTCGCTCGTTTAATTATCAGGCATACTACGCATTAATCTAAAGTGGTGGACGAACTAGTTTTTTTTATCCATAGAGGCAGTAGTGGAAATAGTGGTTTACTTACTTACTTACAAATGGCTTTTAAGGAACCCGAAGGTTCATTACCGCCCTCACATAAGCCCGCCATCGGTCCCTATCCTGTGCAAGATTAATCCAGTCTCTATCATCATATCCCACCTCTCTCAAATCCATTTTAATATTATCCTCCCATCTACGTCTCGGCCTCCCCAAAGGTCTTTTTCCCTCCGGTCTCCCAACTAACACTCTATATGCATTTCTGGATTCGCCCATACGTGCTACATGCACTGCCCATCACAAACGTCTGGATTTAATGTTCCTAATTATGTCAGGTGAAGAATACAATGCGTGCAGTTCTGCGTTGTGTAACTTTCTGCATTCTCCTGTAACTTCATATTTTCCTAAGCACCTTATTCTCAAATACCCTTAACCTATGTTCCTCTCTCAAAGTGAGAGTCCAAGTTTCACAACCATAAAGAACAACCGGTAATATAACTGTTTTATAAATTCTAACTTTCAGATTTTTTGACAGCAGACTAGATGATAAAGCTTCTCAACCGAATAATAACACGCATTTCCCATATTTATTCTGTGTTTAATTTCCTCCCGAGTGTCATTTATATTTGTTACTGTTGCTCCAAGATATTTGAATTTTTCCACTTTTTCGAAGGATAAATCTCCAAGAAAATAGTGGTTATTACTATTATTATCATTATTTTATTATTATTATTATTATTATTATTATTATTATTATTATTATTATTATTAATTTATTTTTATTGCTAGTAAGTTTGAAATGAATACAAGTTAATAAATACAATGAAAGATAAACTATCCCACTCCTGAATGAGTAAGACTCGTGTTCAGGAGGGGATTCCTTTCTTTTCTCAATTTAACCTCTCCCTTCTAGGTGCATTTACATGACCCACGCCACCCGCACCTTACAGGGCCGCGACCTGTCGGGAGAGGAATTAATCTATGGATCACATACATACTTTTTTGACCACACAAGGACATGGAGGGCCTCCCCGGATGAGGGATCAGCTCTATGCCAGGGCCGCCTCCGATACAACACAAACATTTAAGACAGTACACAGCATTCACTCACACATATGAAAGGATTAAGGGAAGGATCGCCGTCCATGGCCGGACTTTCAAGAGGTACAATCCCGGCATTTTCCTGGAAATAACTGAGGAAACCATGAAAAACTCAGTTAGGATTGCCGGCCCCTGGGATCGAACCCCGGACCTCCCGAATGCGAGGCCAGCCCTCTACCACGCTGCTAGCGAGGGGATTCCAATACAGACAAAAATAAAATTAAAATGGAGGGTGAATACAGATTAAATAGTGTTTAATATGTTTAAACTCAAACTATACATCCAATACAATTTTTTTTATTTATTTTATTAATTTGGAGAGGATTCGTGGTTGATATATTATTGGAATAAAATTTGTTTAATAATCTGAGACCTTGACTCATGCTATGATAAAAAGCTGCATTGGTTTTACATTTTGGTTCAGACAAGCGCAGAGAATTCATATTTTCAGCTCTATATTTATGTATATACCTTTCAAAGTTATTAAAATTTCTATGAAAATATTTTAATAAAATAAAATAATACATTTGTATAATGTTGAAAACTTTGAAATGTTTAAACAACAATTCAATTGGGTAATCTTTCTGCTTTTTTAAACAAATGTTTAATACTTTTTTTCTGTAGTAAAATTAACGGATAAAGGCTGGATTTATAAGTTCCACCCCAACCAATAATACCATACATAAATATAGATTGAAATAATGCTAAATAAATTACACGTAAACAGTTAATTGACGAAATATTTCTTAAAATAACAAAGTAACAAAATGTTTTACGTAATTTATTACAGATATAATGAATATGATTATTCCATTTTAAATTATTGTCAATAATTATAACCTAAGTATTTAACCTCATTAACTTCATTAATAACTGAACAATTGCAATTTATATCGGAACTTTCTTACTGGCTTTTAAGGAACCTGGAGGTTCATTGCCGCCCTCACATAAGCCCGCCATTGATCCCTATCCTGAGCAAGATTAATCCAGTCTCTACCATCATATCCCACCTCCCTGAAATCCATTTTAATATTATCTTCCCACCTACGTCTCGGCCTCCCCAAAGGTCTTTTTCCCGCCGGCCTCCCAACTAACACTCTATATGCATTTCTGGATTCGCCCATACGTGCTACATGCCCTCCCCATCTAAACGTCTGGATTTTATGTTCCTAATTATGTCAGGTGAAGAATACAATGCGTGCAGCTCTGCGTTGTATAACTTTCTCCATTCTCCTGTAACTTCATCCCTCTTAGCCCTAAATATGTTCCTAAGAACCTTATTCTCAAACACCCTTAATCTCTGTTCCTCTCTCAAAGTGAGAGTCCAAGTTTCACAACCATACAGAACAACCGGTAATATAATTGTTTTATAAATTCTAACTTTCAGATTTTTTGACAGCAGACTAGATGACAAAAGCTTCTCAACCGAATAATAACAGGCATTTCCCACATTTATTCTGTGTTTAATTTCCTCCCGAGTGTCGTTTATATTTGTTACTGTTGCTCCAAGATATTTGAATTTTTCCACCTCTTCGAAGTATAAATTTCCAATTTTTATAGTTCCAGTTCGTACAATATTCTGGTCACGAGACATAATCATATACTTAGTCTTTTCGGGATTTACTTCCAACCCTATCGCTTTACTTGCTTCAAGTAGAATTTCTGTGTTTTCCCTAATCGTTTGTGGATTTTCTGCTAACATATTCACATTATTATTATTATTATTATTATTATTATTATTATTATTGTTATTATAGTAATAAAACTAGTAGTAATAATAATAACAACAACAGATTTATTGGAAGGGCGTGAACCTGCTCCGTTGTGCTGCTTTGATTTCGGACTACGCCCTTGACCCACCCAGACTTGCTACTAGACAGTTCAAATGTTCAAACGACCTGGAATCCAATTTGGAAGGGGGAGGGAAGCCCTGTGGTAGGACACAAACAAGAGCAATGCCATGGATGGTCAAATACACCGGAAAGAATGGCTCCACGTAAGACGGCCGCGCGCGCTGCTCCTCTTGGTATTGATTGCAGAGGGGCGAGGCAGACGCCTGAATACACAATTATATTCGGAACTGCCAAAAGGCAAGCAATATCGGCTCCACTTTAGATGATTAGTCTGAATCTGGAGAAACTCTTCCTTCTATAAATATTAGATAATGTGTCTTCAAATGAGAATCAGGAGGAGACGCTGAGGATGAGCTTTTGATCAGCAAAAAATACAGCTGCATTCTCTTGGGTTTGAATACGTAACAAAGAGGTACTGTGAAATGAAGTAAATTTGTATACATTTTTACTTCGTTGGATCTAACTGGTGTTCCATTCACTCACAATAATTTTGTACAAATTTGCGTCTCCTAGTTTTTGTAAAATGTATTTATTTATTTAATTGTTTGTTTATTTATTTACTTAATCCGATAGGAATAAATCAATTCGGTATTTTATTCCATCCTACCAGATCACACATACAAATACAAACAATAATAATAAATGAAACAAATTACGTAAAAGTTCAATAGAGGATCAGCAGGATCAAAAGAGAACACAAAAATAAATGAAAAAAAAAATGAGAAAAGAAGTAGTAATAACAGCAGTAGGAATAGGAGTAAATAATAAACGTTAAATGTAAAACAATATACCGGCATTATATACTGTATGTTAGTTATTATCAAAGCTCGGAATTTGGGGACTTGTGTGTCGTGCGCTTGAGTAAGGTTACAGGTACAGCGTACACAAAGCTCAAGCTGCAAGTGCTCAGGGACAGTCGTATGTACTAAGAAAGTGGTCACATCGAATGGCAAGAAGACGAACGAAGAAACTGTGTCATGTCGAAGCCAATGACATTAAGAGAAGTACAGGTAAATGGTCTGTCTGAGGAATGAGAAAATACGTGTTATTCGAATGGGTGTTATGGAAGTTTGAAAATACATTTCTTAAATTTTAGGTACAGAATTTCGTGGAGGAATTCTGAGGAGATACATTATTCTAATGCAGAGTTTATATTTTGTAAGTTGTGCCACACATAAACTAGAGCTGGAAACGGGCATTCATTGAAAGACATTGCAGTCCTTTAAATTGATGGAAAATTTGTCCATAGCCATGGATCAAGTCGTAGAGGGACCTTCCCTAGTAGTGATACACTAATTGAAAACTATTTGCGAGAAAAATTTAGGATATACTTATCTTTCTCAGATACGAGATCTGCTGAAGATCGAACAGGAAACAGTGACAGTGAAAATATTCAGTATTTTATTTAGGCCCAAGACTTTATAATAAAATTTCAAACCATTTTCCAAATTTGAAATTTTTTTAAATTGAAACTTTTAAAAAATGTAACAAATGTACTTTTTCTTACCTTTTATTTCTATCGACTATATTCATGTTTTTATTGAATATCACTAACTTCTGTCGGATTGTCAATTTATATTAAATGTATATTTTTCTCTCGTTTTCTCTTTCTTCTTTATTCTTGCTCTTGTGTTGTATTTATTGGTTTGAATTAAGTTACTTACTGTATTTAGTAAACTGTCCTTGTAAATTTTATGTTATATTATTCACTAAGACCACACCGTACACGAGCCTGGCTCTTACGGTAGTGGCTAGAAATATTTTTATTTTATAAATGCAATTTGTACTCACTAGGTAGCTAGTTTAAATAAATAAAATAAAATAAATTAAGTTTGCTCCCGTCACTTCATGTGACGTGGAAATAAGTTTCCTTCGTTTCAAATCATGTTTAACTAACAGACGAAGAATTTATGGGTTCGAAAATCTTCGAATGCATGTAGTCATACACTGTAATGAAATGTACAGAGCAGAACTGTAAATTTGATGTATTTTACATGTTTATTTATATATATATATGCTATAAAATTAGCTGTTTCAACCTATCATAATATTATCATTATGTTGTTCCAGCCAGGAACCACTTTTATAACAGACCTGACAGTACCTCTGTGCTGGAAGCGGGAGTTTGTTGACATTGAAGTCCGGTCGCTTAGCCACGTTCAAAGACACAAGTCCCCAAGTTCCGAGCTTTGGTTATTATACAGGGACATCATTTTATTTTTACTAACATTTCTAATATTAACCTGGCTATACCTTTGGATTAATGGTTGAGAACCGGAAACACCGTTTGCTACCCCCTTCCACGACTGGAGTTCGATGATACTGGCGTAAAATACAAACAAATCACTTTACTAGATATAGGAGGGGAGAAAAGTAGGTCATCCATTTACGTAAACTAGAAAATATCCCGATTCGGCGTTTGATAATTTTAATTAGGTTTTTGTTTATTCAAAATACAGTACAGTATTAACAATGAGTGTTTTTACTCACGAACTGAGCTGTCCATGTGGACGTATTCATTATGCAGTGTATAATACTGTCTACAGCCTACAGCACATTAGCGTACACTATAGACAATGAAGTTAAATTGAAAAATAATCATAATGTGGATATTTAAACACATTTTTGAAAATGGTGGCCATTCATTTCGATACAGGCTTCAGTTCTAATGTGTATATTATCGCACTATAGACTATTGTACGTAATTCCAATTACCAGGTTCGTACTTCGTATCATTAATTCATGTTGAAATAATTCTGTACCTACTCTATAAAAGAGACCTTTACTGTAAATTCAATCTTCACTTCTGCCCGATCCGAAAAGATAAAATTACTCAGACATGCTATCTACTGTCCGTCCAAGTGGTTATGTCGCCGAATCGTAGAAAGGGGGAAATCACGTGACAGTTAATTACTTAACGAGGCCCTTTTATTTAAGTTATTTTAAACAATTTTAAGGGTATAATATTACGTAGACGTCCACTTCCTAACAGAAATTAATGTTTTCAGAAAAGTGATAAGACGTGGTTGAGGTTTTTTCCGGAGTTTTCCCTCAACCCAATACGAGCAAGTGCTGGGTAACTTTCGGTGCTGGACCCCGGATTCATTTCACCGGCATTATCACCTTCATTCAATTCAGACGCTAAATAACCTAGATGTTGATACAGCGTCGTAAAATAACCCAATAAATACATACATACATACATACATACATACATACATACATACATACATACATACATACAGAATTTACCAGAATGCAGTGCCCTCTAATACTACAGAATCGGTGCACATTCAAATGTGCTTCTACATTCTACAGCCTTTAATTCTTTCGTATATACTGTATTGCTCATAAAATTCGTACTGCCTGCAGGCAGCATGCGCTGGTACTACAGCTTTACACGCTGACGCTACGGACGGAACGGTTCGAGTGGAACTTTTTTTGTTTTAGTAAGAGCTGAAAGTACAAGGCCGTTATTGGCCCTGCACTCATTATACGAAGAGAGCAGACTTATGAGTTATACTCAGAATTTAGTTTGTTTACATTTATATTGACTTGAAATTTCTTGAAAGAAGTTAGTGAAAACTTAACACGGGGAATTGCTTAAAAGCATCAACAAAGTAAATTGTATACGCCTCGGCCCGTGTGGAGTGTGGGGCTTTTTCCTCTAAGTACAGTGCTTCACTTTTTAAAGAGCCCTCGTTCGAGTGGAGACAGAGACGGAGGGATATTGAGTGTGGGGTGGGAGATTTGCTTTATTTTTATTCTCGACGCTCTCCAGTAGTTACAACTCTAGTTAAGGCTATAGAGAACACGGTAACCGGGCAGTGGTGCGTAAAAAATGCGGCAATTTTCCTCGGCAGTGTCATATCTCCTAATTAGCTTCATAACCTGACAAGTGGCTGACGAGGAAGGCTTGAATCCTCCTCAGCAGCGTCTCTCGGGAGCCGTATTGAGTTGTTCTTCAAGTATGGATTACGCAGAAGTATGAGCGAATACTCACAGCTTACTGTAATACCGACAGGTTGTTGATAGTGTAATATCTTCTTTATCTATAGGCTACTAATAATAAATCTGTAGCCGAAATTTTTCTGGTAATTTTAGATTTTCTAAAAATAATTGGTCCTAATATATATAATTAACCAACCTGAAACCGAAAATCGCTTTTTTGAAATTTTTGTTTGTATGTCTATCTGTCTGTATGTATGGATGTTTGCTACCTTTTCACGTGATAATGGCTGAACCGATTTCGATGAAAATTGGAATATAAATTAAGTTCGTTGTAACTTAGAATTTAGGCTATATGGCATTCAAAATATTTTATTTAAAAGGGGGGTTACAAGGGGGCTTGAATTAAATAAATCGAAATATCTCCCTTATTATTAATTTTCATGAAAAATATTACATAACAAAAGTTTCTTTAAAAATAATTTCCGATAAGTTTTATTCCATGCAAAATTTTGATAGGAGTGATATTTAATGAGATAAATGAGTTTCAAAATTACAATAACAACGCCATCTAAGGCGGTGTAATGAAATAAAAAACAAATGGCTTCGTCTGTAAGGGGCCTTGGACAACAACAATCGAAAGCTATGAAAGATAGCCTACAGAGAATGTTTCTGTGTTTGTATGAAGTAATATCGGAAGCTAAACTAACCCATTATATAATTAATTATTAATTCACCATTGGAAAGTGTAGTTTCTCTAGATGGACATAATGCTATAATGTTATTACAGTAACTTCTGAGTGAATAGAGGACAGGTAAGATTAAAATAGCTTCATATGCACAGAAAACTTGACAGGCATTCGTTTCCTGTATTTCCTAAAATAATTTTTATGACCGAATGAGTGTTCTCTGGATCAAAATGATCGCATTTTAATTTTTTCAATACAATTTAAGTAACATAATAAACGATTTATCCTTCTATCAAACACGAATGTTCCCTGGATCAAATGTCCTATTTTAATTATGTAATTACTTTATATTTATTTCTAACGGGTGCAGCGGAGCGCACGGGTACGGCTAGTTAGTAAATAAACACCGAAAAGACGAAGTATATGTTTATGCCTCGTGACCAGAACATTGCACGAAATGGAAATATAAAAATTTGAAATTTGTCCTTTGAAGAGATGGAAAAATTCAAATATCTTGCAGCAAGAGTAACAAATGTAAATGACACTCGAGAGGAAATTAAACGTAGAATAAGTTACATATGGAAAATGTCTGTTATTATTCAGTTGAGAAGCTTTTGTCATCCAGTCTATTCTAAAAAAAGCAGGAAATTAGAATTTATAAAATAATTATATTACCGGTTGCTCTGTATGGTTGTGAAACTTGGACTCCACTTTGGGAGAAATACAGAGATTAAGGGTGTTTGAGAATAAGGTGCTTAGGAAAATATTTGTAGGTGATGAATGGCATTCTTCTTCACGCTGATAAACGTCTTTATGTAATTGTTTAGTAACATTTCACATTTTTCTTTATTAATGATCAAATTTCAGTTAATGTTTACGAATTAAACTGTTCAACTTCTTCGGTGATAGTCAACATTTCCAGCTGCACGTGAGTAGACACAATTGCGATGATTATTATGATTTGTAACTGCGCACGTCCAGAAAGAAACTAGAATTCGTTTACTGTATATCGATGATTAACAGTCATTTACTGTTACCGATTTCTATCTAGTCTTACCAAGTCCAATCGCGCGAGGTTAATGGAGCGTGAACTTATAGAACACGGAAGTTATTATTTTGTGTTCTTGTTTTATCGAATGGCACATCCATAAACAAATTTTGGTTAACATTTGTTCAGGAAACTTCCCATTAAATTTTGCAATGTTCATAACACGAAAGTTAATTGTTTTATAAACATGGTTATTCATAAACAAATTTTGGTTAACATTTGTTCAGGAAACTTCCCATTAAATTTTGCAATGTTCATAACACGAAAGTTAATTGTTTTATAAACATGGTTATTCACAAACAAATTTTCGTTAACATTTGTTGAGGAAACTTCCCATTAAATTTTGCAATGTTCATAACACGAAAGTTAATTGTTTTATTAACATGGTTATTCACAAACAAATTTTCGTTAACATTTGTTGAGGAAACTTCCCATTAAATTTTGCAATGTTCATAACACGAAAGTTAATTGTTTTATTAACATGGTTATTCACAAACAAATTTTCGTTAACATTTGTTCAGGAAACTTCCCATTAAATTTTGCAATGTTCATAACACGAAAGTTAATTGTTTTATAAACGTGGTTATTCACAAACAAATTTTCGTTAACATTTGTTCAGGAAACTTTCCATTAAATTTTGCAATGTTTAGAACACGAAAATTATTGTTTGTGTTATTGTTTCATCAATATGGTTTGTCCATAAACAAATTTTCGTTAATAATAATTGTTCAGGAAACTTCCCTTTAAATTTGTTAACTTTTCGAAGTGGCTATTTCATGTAAGAAACGAAATCTTAGTTTCTTTGAATATACATTTTCTTGAACCCTATTTTACCCGAAAGTACATTAGGGTTATAGTTATAGCCTGAGTTTATATTATTATAATGAGAATTCATCTGACGTGGGTAACCCAGTCTTGCTACTTAAAATTAACACTTATATCTACTACAATAATTTGAATTATTTACAAGTTCTTAAATTAATTACATACAAAATTACATTGACGTGGGTAACCCATTCTTCCTACTTAAAATTAACACTTATATATACTACAATAATTTGAATCATTTACAAGTTCTTAAATATATTACATATAGACTTACATTGACGTGGGTAACATAATCTTGCTACTTACAATTAACAATTATATCTACTACAGTAATTTGAATTACTTACAAGTTCTTAAATATATTACATATAAAATTACAAAATTCTTTATAGCAGCACGTTTTTGTGAACACATTGAATAGTAGTTTGTCATATATTATATTACAAAAATGTAAATGTCCGACCAAAATAAATCATCTGTTTTCGAACACTGGACAATGAAACAAAAGGTGATCCACAGTCTGCTCTTTCTCACAGATATATAAATAGCCATTGTCCTTATGCAATTTAAATCGTTCTAGGTAAGCCCCAAATTACCCATGACCCCATAAAAATTGTGTTAATATAAAATCTGGTATAATTTGGTTTCTATTTAAGCGGGTGTCGACGCTAGGAAAGAAGATTTCTCTTAGTTTAATGAACAATAAATTATTTATCACTAATTGTTACCACCTTCACCTTTACTTTTTAACTTTGCTACAGAATATGCCATTAGGAAAGTATAGGAAAACAAAGAGGGTTTGGAATTAAACGTATTACATCACCTGCTTGTTTATGTGGATGACGTGAATATGTTAAGAGAAAATCCACAAACGATTAGGGAAAACACGGAAATTTTAGTGGAAGCTAATAAAGAGATAGTTTCCGAAGTAAGTGCCGAAAAGACAACATATATGATTGTGTCTCGTGTCCAGAACATAGTACGAAATGCAAGTATAAAAATAGGAAATTTATCCTTTGGAGAAGTGAAAAAATTAAAAAATCTTGCAACAACAGTAACAAATATAAGTGACAGTCGGGAGGAAATTAAACGCAGAATAAATATGGGAAATGCCTGTTATTATTCGGTTGAGAAGCTTTTGTCATCCAGTCGGCTCTTAAAAAAACTGAAAGTTAGAATTTATAAAACAGTTACATTACCGGTTGTTCTGTATGGTTATGAAATTTGGACTGTCACTTGAAAGGGGAACAGAGACTACGGATGTTTGAGAATAAGGTGTTTAGGAAGTTACAGCAGAATGAAGAAAGTTACACAACGCAGAACTGCATGCATTGTATTCTTCACTTAACATAATTAGGAACATTAAATCCAGACATTTGAGATGGATAGGGCATGTAGCACGTATGAGCGGATCTAGAAATGCATATGGAGTGTTAGTTGGAAGACCTGAGAAGAAAAGACCTTTGTGGGGGCCAAGACGTAGATGGGAGGATAATACTAAAATGTATTTGACGTAGGTGGGATATGATGGTAGGGACTAGACTAATCTTGCTCAGGATAGGACCGATGGCGGGCTTATGTGAAGGCGGCAATGAACCTTCGGATTTTTTAAAGGCCACTTGTAAGTAAGTAGCTGTGTGGATCATATGCGGAGACTAAGAGGAAGACAGAAAATAGAAAATATAGAATGCTGGGTTTGCATTGAAAGACCTGCCCTTGGGCAGAAAAGTATGAATTAATGATCGAATACATTTTTATGAATTGTTGTCTAGTGGGCCAGTTCCAAATTAAATCTTGATTGATCAGATTGTCTGTAATTAATAGATGTTTGTTATCTACTCGAGCAGCGTAAAAGTGTTTTCTCGATTAGACTACAATGAAAATTATCGATCATTAGTTGTTATCTAATACAAGTGAGTCCTAATGGAATCTCATTTATATCGATAACTGTTATAGATCATTGAATGTTAATGAGTCGAATCGAATCTCTTTTATGTCTATAATTATCATCAATTTATTATCCAATCAAAACGGGTCCAAATGAGATCTCAGTCATGTCGATAATTTATATCGATGTTTGTTGTTATTCGTTGTTGCGCAAGCTTATTCAACACGAAATTTATTATTATTATTATTATTATTACTTGCTTAATGTTGTTATAATGGCATGGAGCAGTCAGAACCTCATTGTGTTACTGGAATGGTGTCAGAATTATAATATTTTGTATGTTTAAAGGACAGAAACGCCAAAGGTAAGTAAATAAGTATACAAATAAATAAGTAGACAAATAAATAAGTAAATAAATACATAAGTAAATAAGTAAATAAATACGTAAGTAAATAAGTAATAAACAAGTAAACAAATAAATGAGTAAGTAAACATAAATAAGTAAACGAATAAATAAGTAAGTAAATAAGTAAGTATAATCAAGTAAACAAATAAATAAGTAAATAAATACATAAGTAAATAAGTAAGTAAATTAAGTAAGTAAATAAGTAAATCATTAAACAAGTAAACAAATAAATAAGTAAATAAATACATAAGTAAATAAGTGAATAAATACGTAAGTAAATAAGTAAGTAAACAAGTAAACAAATAAATGAGTAAGTAAACATAAATAAGTAAACGAATAAATAAGTGAATACATAAGTAAATAAGTAAGTAATTAAACAAGTAAACAAATAAATAAGTAAATAAATACATAAGTAAATCATTAAACAAGTAAACAAATAAATAAGTAAATAAATACATAAGTAAATAAGTAAGTAAACAAGTAAACAAATAAATGAGTAAGTAAACATAAATAAGTAAACGAATAAATAAGTGAATACATAAGTAAATAAGTAAGTAAATTAAGTAAGTAAATAAGTAAATCATTAAAGAAGTAAACAAATAAATAAGTAAATAAATACATAAGTAAATAAGTAAGTGAACAAGTAAACAAATAAATGAGTAAGTAAACATAAATAAGTAAACGAATAAATAAGTAAACAGATAAATAAGTAAACGAATAAATAAGGAAACAAATAAATAAGTAAATAAATAAATAAGTAAGTAAATAAGTAAGGAAATCTCATCTATTACTCACGTCGGGAATCGAACGACAGACCTCTGGGATGACAAGAGCATAGCTCTCCACAAAGCCAAGACGACGGGCCTCTAAACTGTTATCGGTATTAAATAAATCACTATACAAACAATCTGTAATCACACGATTCCAATCAATGTATTATTCTGCTGACCAGGAGGGGAATTCCTCTCTTGATGCATATAAATCGTACTACTGCCATACCTGACCTTCCTCTTCATATTTTTAATACCGAAATGATAAATTACAAAACTAATTTCCCGTGCATAATAGCTGTCATACAGTGTGGGGAGGGATGTTAAATGGTTTCATCGGAAATCCAAAGAACTCGAAATATTTAAGCCAGTCCGAGTATGTTATGTGTGAAATCTGTATTCTTGTCACGTTGCCAACTGTTGAGTGCAGGTGTGTTGAAATACCAGCCATTAGTGACACCGCTATACGATGCACCGTGGATATTACCATCCCAGCTTCATTTGGGGTAACTGGATTTCAATTCCAGACGCCTTAGATTCCAGAGTATTAGCTGGTTTAACCAATCTAGGCTGGAGAACATCCTAGAATATCTTTGTTCAATTTGACGCTACAGATGCGATCAGTTTGAATGGTAATAGGTTATAGCTGTGCTTTCAAATATAGTTTCATGGATGTATTCTTCGAATCGTACAGAATTCGCTTACGCCAGTATCATCAACTCGATGCCCTGTGGCGAAAAAGACTCGGAGGTTTGCAGTGGTTGCTCCTTTTTATGATAATTCTTTCTCATATTGGTCAAAATAAACGTAAAGTAATGTGAATGCCTAATAGTGGTGTCTACTGGTTTAATAGCTTTAGAGATTGGGGAATCCATAAAATTCAAACATGAAGTTTAAGAATTACTTTTTTGTCTAGTTCATTTTTTAAAATTCCAATAAGACGAGTAATAAATTAAAAAAGAATAGTATTCAATGATATGGCTTATCTTTAATGTAAATTATGCAATTATAAATTTACATTGTATTCTAAAATTGTTAACGTTTCTACCATTCAGTATGGCATGTTCAGACATTGATAATTAATTAGAGATATCTTGTGAAAAAAATATACATTGCATTAATATTGTAGTGAAGATTTTTACATAATATCAAAGTATAGATTGTTGACGTCAATATTAAAAAATATTAAAAAACGGTGAAACACTTAAGTCAGCTATGGGGACTATCAGGAAAGTAGGGAGGGAACATTCCTACTCACCCCACATTCGTTTGATTGACAGGCGAGGGGTAACGCAGTTGTTTTGCTAAGTCAAGTGCAGTGGTGGATTCGACACACCTTACGCATCAGTAATTTCTCCGCTCTTATTTCTTGTTTCAAAATCTTTACAGTATAATGTTTATAGGAAGTACACGTATCATACAATAATTCTGACGGCCACCTACTGTCATTAGGCAAATTATATATTTTTCAATTGTATAACTATTCCTTTATCATATGTACAAAAATTCTTGAACTGCCATGTGTCGACATAATAAAGTATTTCTATTTTAAAAACAATAAAGAAAAAATCAAAGCTCCATTGTCATTTAACTTCACAATATATTAAGAGATACAATGCTCAACATAATAAATTATTTCTTTTTAAAACCAATAAAGTAACTAAGCTCCATTGTCATTTAACTTGGAAACATATTAAACACAATATAATGATCAATAAAATCAATTGTTTCTTTTTATAAATACTAAAGAAAGTAAAACTAAGCTCAACTGTCATTTAACTTTAAAACATATTAAACAAAATATATGAGATATGAATGAAACGAAATACTACTGTAGGCCTATACTGCTGGTTTTTATTTTGTTGTTGTTGATTGCCCTCGAAATTTCTTGTTATTAACTAAAAAGGATACATTTGGCTCTAAAATAGAACAACTCAACCGTAATACTGAAACTAAATGCATGTCTGTGATCCTAGACCTGGAGATACTTTTGGTCATATTCATTTTGAAAAGAAAAACAGCTCACAACAGTAAGTTGAGCCAAACATAGATACCATGCGCATTGCAAATGTGCGCAGATTAGGGAATAGGTATTTAAAGAGATCTAATCCATTTTTTCCTAAACACTTTAGTGGCTTACTCTTTTGTAGCTCTATAGTGGCTCTGCTGCTTGGGTAAATACAAATGCGATGAAAGAGTAATGGAACGGAGAAAAATTCTCTCCGGCGCCGGGATTTGAACCCGGGTTTTCAGCTCTACGTGCTGATGCTTTATCCACTAAGCCACACCGGATACAACTCCGACGCCGGTTAGAATCGTCTCAGATTAAGCTCCAACTCTTGGGTTCCCTCTAGTGGCCGCCCTCTGCACTACGTCATAGATGTCTATGAACGCAGGACCGAAGTCCACACATGTGGTGAGGTGCACTCGATATGAGTGACTAGTTGGCCGGGATCCGACGGAATAAGCGCCGTCTTAAATCACGAAGTGATTTACGCATATCATATATATTATTTTAATGTACCGAAGTACATATGATATTTCCATGCGGCGCCGGAGAGAATTTTTCTCCGTTCCATTACTCTTTCATCGTATGATGACGCAGAATATCTGCATGGAAATATCATATGTACTTCGGTACATTAAAATAATATATAAATACAAATGGATTATTGAACAGACACATCTCCATTTCCATTGCAGTTACTTCTGAAAATCTTTCTTGGAAAGAGAACGCATCAAGTAGGCCTAATATGCACTCAAAGTTTTAAATAAGTTCAGTTCCAGATACTTAATAAAATAAGTATCTAAGTCCTTAAAATACCATAAACATATCTTGTTTTGTATCGTTTCACAAATATTACGAAAATAGCTTTTAAAATTGTTAATCAATACTTGTAAGATCACCGAAGTCCGTTTTATGCTTCCGATCAAAGTGGCGTTTAATGTTGAAGCGTTTTATATGCGCAATTTTAAACCTACATATTAAGCAACAGACTTTCTTCTTTTTGTAAGTAAGAAAAAATTCTTTCTGCCACTCTTCCTGAAACTGACATCCCGAGATCGAAGCCATACCCGCCACTGAATGAAGCATGTCTAGAGAAGACGGTAGAGAGGGTCGGTGGAATGAGGTAAGGCGGCTTTGAGTGCAGTGGCCCTTCGGAGCCATTTTTCCCCATGGTTGACTTAAGTGGTCCAATTAAAATCAATTTCAAATATGCATATTTAATTGGAATTAAGTTGAGCAACCATATCATATTACGCTAAAATAAATGTACATGGATACTGTTAATCAAATGCGTATATCACTTGTATTGCCATATTAAGAATCGTGTAGAAAGAATACAGAAATTGTGTTTGAATGTCTTACGTACATGAAAGAATGGTTATGAACTACTATTTAAATATATAAAATTATTAAATATGCATATTTTTACAAATAGAAAATAAGACTAAATTACAACCAGTCATATCAAAGTCCTTTAATTTAACTACGATGTGACTATACTATGTGTGGCCGAGAAGTTGCTCTAGTGTGTTGATTGTATTATTACATATTACGAATCAATTTAATGAATCATAAATTTGGTATTTAAATGTGTTACTTAATTCAAAATATATGGTTATCAGTTGTGGTTTGTTGTATTATACTGAAGGCAAGATTTCAAATTAAACCTAATACATTTTTATACGTACTTAGAAAATTTAAATGTAATATAGGCTACCTGTTTTACTGTTATTACTTATATACTTAAAATTTAAGACATATACATATATTTATTTATTTATTTTGCTAGTAATTGTAACATAAAATATATTATATACAGATATATATGGATATATATGGATATTGACTTTTTTTAACATGAACTGAGTGGCCTATGATGGAGAAACTGAAAATATTATTAAACGTAGTATGAAATATTGTACAAAAATACTGATTACAGTGATTTATTTTTGAGTAGAATTATTAAAAATTAATTAATGTATGTGTGAAGCAGACAATACTTTGATATTATGTAAAAATCTTCACTACATTGTTGATGCAATGTTTTTTTTTCTCAAGATATCTCTAATTATATCAACGTCTGAATATGCCATACTGAATGGCGAAAACGTTAACAATTTTAGAATACAATGTAAATTTATAATTGCATAATTAACATTAAAGATAAGTCATATGATTGAATGCCATTCCTTTTGAATTTAAGAATTATGTTTTAAACTGCTTATAAAGAGCGAATAGAGACAATTCTATGTTATTTGGGTAAAGGGAAATAAGTCATAAAAATGTACATCAAATATTCATATGTATGAAGTCTCGGCCACCTCATTGAATATTACACGACTAATATGAACTAGTCTATTGTATTATTACTATTAAATACGAGAAAAATTCGTACCGGCACCGGGAATCGAACCCAGGACCTGGGTATTTAATAGTAATAATACAAATAGACTGGGCGGCCGGGTAGCTCAGTTGGTAGAGCAGCTGGCTACGGACTGGAAGGTCCGGGGTTCGATCCCAGGTGGTGACAGGATTTTTTCTCGTTGCCAAACTTTCAGAACGGCCCCGAGGTTCACTCTGCCTCCTATAAAATTGAGTACCGGGTCTTTCCCGGGGGTAAAAGGCGGTCAGAGCGTGGTGCCGACCACACCACCTCATTCTAGTGCCGAGGTCATGGAAAGCATGGAGCTCTACTTCCATGCCCCCCAAGTGCCTTCATGGCATGTTACGGGGATACCTTTACCTTTTAATACAAATAGATTAATTCATATTAGTCGTGTAATATTCAATGAGGTGGGCGAGACCTCATACATATGAATATTTGATGTATTTCTGTGGCTTGGTTCTAAAAGGGCCAATATCAAAAATGTTAGTTTTGAGATAAATGGGTTTGAAGTTTGCTTATTTTGTACAGTGAACCTATGACATTGGCTTGTGAATACTCTGTACCTTCCACATTAACTGCAGCAGACATTGGCCCTTTTAGTATATGGAAGAACAGACCGAGATAAGCTCGAAAGTGTATATAACTCAAAAGTGCAAAAAATTGACATTGGCCCTTTCAGAACCAAGCCACAGATTTAACTGTTGCAGTTGTCATGAAACTGATGTTGAATATGGCCACAAAGTCATTTAAAATATGCGCTCCTGCATATATGACGTGTATCGTCTCAAGTGCAGGTAGTAAGGCCGTAAAATAGCATTACGAGAGGGGTTCGGCCGGCGCCGTGGATCGTGTCCCGGCATGGCTCAGTTGGTAAGAGCGCTCAGCACGCAGAGCTGAGAGATCCTAGGTTCGATTCCCGGTGCCGGTACGAATTTTTCTCGTATTTAATAGTAATCATAAAAATGTGTTTGGAGATAAATGAAAATTAAACTTGGAACCCTTATTGCAAATAATTTTCTACACAAATGAGACACATCAACAGCCAGTATTCTTTTGATTTTTGCACACCCACTTGTATAATTTAACTTGTGTTCATCTGGGGAACAAAATTCCATCTGCATAAAAAATGACTTATTCCCCTTTACCCGAACACCACAGAATTATTCCAATGAAAGAGGGGAAGCAAGTCGTAGACTTACACTTAGGAATAAAAAGAGAGATTACTTGAAGGAAAAACTGAATGATGGAGAAACAAATATGTAGTAAGAATAAAAATATTAAAGATTTATATCATCATCATCATCCTTCACGAATTAGGCCTCTGTAGACCTGTTTCGGCCCCATCTAGCAGTCTTCTTAAAGGTCTTCCTGGTCGACGATGTCCTCTAGGTTTATATTGCATCATAATTTTTGGGATTCTTGAATTTTCCATTCTTCTTACATGATCTAGCCAATTGAATTTGTATCTGCTGATTTTTTCTTCTACTGACTCTACTTCTAATTGTTCTAAAATTTCTTCATTCCTTTTTCGGTCTAAAAGAGTATATCCTGCTGTCCTCAAAAATTTCATTTCCGTTGCTTTGATTCTGTTCATGTCTTTTTTCTTTAATGACCAAATCTCGCTTCCGTATAAAAGGGTGGGTAATGCTAATGTATTATATATTTTTATTCTTGTAGATTTTTGTACTAATTTAGCTTTTAATGCATTGTTTATTATTCCTAGAATTTGTGTAAATTTGGTAATTTTCTTGTTCACATCTTTTTCATTTTGATAAGATATTTCACAACCCAGATAATTGAAATTTTGCACTTGTTCGAGGCATTGGTTATTGTGTATTATCTTACTTCTGACTGGGTCTTGTCCTAAAAATGCCATTACTTTTGATTTTTGTGCTGAAATTTCCATCCCAAAATCTTTTAATATTTTATTTAATGTATACAATCCTCTTTGTAAATTATCCTCTGAATTGGAAATTATGACTTGATCATCGGCATAGAGTAAGGTATTTAATGTTAGAGCACTGGTTATTTTGATTCCTGATGTGTAGATTTGGTTCCATTTTAAAATAATTTCATTTATATAAATATTAAGAAGATTTATATAAGAGCATAAAATAATTTAAGAACGTATATCAGGCAAGGGTAAACGCGATGGGACTGATATGTATTGTGGTTGACACGGTATCAAGCCTCAATTGACATCAGTCAAACATCGTGCTTTACGCTGGTTTCGTACTGAGCTTCGTTACTTACAAGCCGCATTAAAGCTGTATCTCAACAGATACGTACAGTATCTATATAAAACGATGCTGTAGCTGCTATTTCGTTCTTTACAATGCAGATTGTGTTTTTGAGTTGTTCCCAGCTATAGGCTGATTCACAATAAACCGGAAACGAGAACCAGAATGAAAACGAGAAGCAGAGGACGTGAATATGAAAAATTTTTATTCACAATAAACCGAGAACGTAGACGACTATACATATCGATATCCATGTCAATAACGATATGTAAAGTCAATATTACGCATTCTGATGTTATTTATGTATAATTGACCAATGGCGTTCTCTCATGAGTACAAGGCAGCCAACATAAACACAGGTTAACCAACTTCGAAATTTCAACTGAAACATTTAATTAGGTACGGTACTATAAATATGCCCATGCATCTTTATTATCACAACCTATTTTAAGTCTACCATAACGTAAAATAATTAGAGAAGAAACATTTGTAATAGAACAAAAATCAACACAACAGTAATTATTGAATTGAAGCATGAATATGTAGTGTGTAATACAGCCAATATAGTAATAAAATATGATTCCCTTCCGATCGGTGTTCAAAGACGCAGCTTTCGAAAGCCATGTATTCTCCTTCATTTTCTCATCTTTATACGAGGCGCACCGCTTATCGTAAACGTGAGGATTTTCCTCAACACTCAATATTAGAATCTCATCAAATAAAACTTGCTCCATGATGCACAGCACAGAACAAAATAATGCATTGGTTTCGTCACGGTCTTCTTGCTACAAAATATAGGATGACAAAATAGCTTTTAGATGGCAATAGAATGAATCTAGTGGGCTGTGATCGGAAACGTGAACGTCAAAGTTGAAACTTGGCCAACTCTCCGTTCCCGATCCCGGGCTCCGGCAAGCTTTTCGTTAATTGTGAATGCTTACATTTAAATGTACATATTTTAACAATTTTACCGTTTTCGTTTTCCTTCCGATTCTCGTTTCCGGTTTATTGTGAACCAGCCTTAACGAATGCCGAGTCTTCATGTAACATCATGTCAGCGTTATAAAGAAGCACAGTTACAAGTCCCGGGATGAAGAAGTTATTCTTCCCTCCCAGTCGGCCTATAAACAAATCTCCTTCATTTATTTTAAAACGACACATTTGGTTGTTTAATGACGTAAGAGTAGTTCCTCCTGTTCCAAAAAGAAGCACGCTTAATGTTTTAATAAGATCATCTTCTAACATGTAGCTTAAACATCTAAGTAAGGTTTAGTATCTTCGGGCTACGCCGAGGTGGGAAAGGACTTGGATAAAAAAAATAAGAAAAAAAGAGAAAGAAGGAAGAGTTCTCCGGAGCAACGTAAGGGCGGTAGTTTTCTTCTCTGCTCCACCAGCAGTGTTGTATAAGCTCCTTACTGTCACGACCGTTTAGACTGTGGAGGGGAGTGCGGGGCAATGTGGGCGGTTGCCTGCAGGTCGGCGCTGCTGTTCTTCGCCAGGGGTGGCCACCCTACTTGAGACGAAGGTCTACTCTCCTGTAAAATAATACTAATTAGGGCTGGGATTTTTGATGACCTATAAATCATGAAGAATTGTCCTAAAAACAATGCATTTATGATCTAAAAATCTTTCAAAAGTGCCCTTAAAAATGCCCTAAAAATTGATCTTACATAACTAATACATTTCAATTAATTAGTTTTTATTTTTTTATTTGGTTATATTACGACGCTGTATCAACATCTAGGTTATTTAGCGTCTGAATGATATGAAGGTGATAATGCCGGTGAAATGAGTCCGGGATCCAGCACCGAAAGTTACCCAGCATTTGCTCCTATTGGGTTGAGGGAAAACCCCGGAAAAAACCTCAACCAGGTAACTTGCCCCGACCGGGATTCGAACCCGGGCCACCTGGTTTCGCAGCCAGACGCGCTGACCATTACTCCACAGGTGTGGACAATTAATTAGTTTAGCTGATATAGTTTCCATGTAAGATCGTTCACCTCTGCGTCGGCACGTGGACATGAGGTCAGCAGTCGGCTGGTCGGTCTTGGCCCTTCATGGGCTGTAGCACCATGGATTTACTTTACTTTTAGTTTCCGTGTAGTCTACCACAAGGCCACTCTTATCTGGAATTAGCAGGTATAGAGGAGTCTATATTGAAGGGGTGGTTGGACTGATCCATTATGTGGGGTGTACTACGTTAAAATGGCAATATTTGTGTAGAAAATCGATTAAAATATTATACAAAGTAATGAATATTAATGGACAAAATATGTAAAGAAAATATCAAAGGAAATAAACATTATTTTACATTAATAATTGGGATTTATGGCCAAAATCAAATGAAAATGCCTAAAAAATGACCGAATAAAACATAAGATGCTCTTATGAGTTGAAAAAGGCAAAATTAAAAAAAAATGTCCTAACAAATTTGTCTTTAAACACTCAGTTTATCACATAACACATAAATACTAAAGCGGCTATGTTTCTGGCTTATTAGAAAAAAGATGCAATTTCATCAAAATCCTAGCCCTAATAATAATAATAATAATAATAATAATAATAATAATAATAATAATAATGAATTTATTTATTTTTAATATTTATGTGCTGTACAACAGCCAGAGGCCAATTAAAGTTCAGCACAGTACAAATAATACAATAGACAAGAATATAAAAAGACAAAATATTAAGGGCAAATCAAGATTTCAGGTATAACTCCCTGTGAAGTTGATTTGAATAATTTCGAGAGAAAAATTGTTCCGGGGCCGGGCATCGAACCCGGGACCTTTGGTTTAACGTACCAACGCTCTACCAACTGAGCTATCCGGGAACTCTACCCGACACCGAAAAAAAATTGGATCGGTGTCGGGTAGAGTTCCCGGGTAGCTCAGTTGGTAGAGCGTTGGTAGGTTAAACCAAAGGTCCCGGGTTCGATGCCCGGCCCCGGAACAATTTTTCTCTCGAAATTATTCAAAATATTAAGGGGTTAGGTACAGCTTACAGGAGTAAAATTTTGGAAATATTCAACATTTTTTTCCTCCATTACTGTATCTTGTACAATAATGAAAATTGGTATGTTTAAAACACTGTCCTTCTGCTATAGGCGTATATATAAAAAATATTTTAACGATTTAAAAAAAATAATTTACATTTTTTTTTCAAAATTAAGTTCACTGTGCAGTGATGAAGCGTTTCACACATAACTCAAAAACTATCCAACATTCTGTGATGACATTTTTTGTGCGTATTATACATGTCATATCAACAATATGATGCAAGGTCACTCCTCTGACTTTGATAGACTGTCCGATAAAAAATAAATTCTTTAAATATCAGTATTTTCTTCTAACACAAAATAAAAAAGAAAATATTATTTATTAAGGAATGTGGTTGAAAGAACATGATATTGTAAATATGAGTTTCAGCTATAAAATAAAAGAGAGAGAACATGGAAACGTTAACAAGTTTATGGGTTATGTGGGAAACGCTTCATCACTGCACAACAAACTGGCATCATTTTGAATTTTGAAAAAAAAAATATATGAATAGTTTTTTTAAACTATAAAAATATTTTTTCATATAGCAGAAGAATAGTGTTTTACACACACCAATTTTCATTATTGTACAAGATACAGTAATGGAGGCGCCGTAGCGTCGTGGTCTAAGGCATCCTGCCTAGGACCCGTATTACGGAATGCGCGATGGTTCGAGTCACTGTTATATTATGTTAAAAGTGATGAAGTGTTTGTAGTCTCATTGCACATATTCATTTATTAATAAAACTATTATTAAGGTTACTTTATGACAGTCTCTCGTACAATCTCACTATCACTAATCGACGCTAAATAAATGAGTAGTTAATACAGCGTCGTTAAATATCCAACTAAAAAAAAAGAAGCACGTGAGATCTACCTACCTGGCTCCCTTGCGCATAATAGCTTCTAGACAGATACCTTAAGAATTTATTTTGAAACTAATTGCGGAAAGCAACGGGAAGCTACCGCATTTATCTTTCCCAACAAAAACTCCAAACATGATATGAGTCTTCCACGGTAAAATAATGATGTTGAAAGTGATCAACAAAAGGAAAAAGAATTGGTTGGATCACTGGCTGAGAAGAAACTGCTTGCTGATGGATGTAGTGGCAGGAATGGTGAACGGGAGGTGAGTTCGGGGTAGAAGAAGGTATCAGATGATAGACGACATTAAGATGGAAAGCGGAATTCTCGTCATCGGAACTCCCGTCATTGTACCACCTAGTCACTGCAATTTTGTCACTCGGTGTTTTGGTCACTTCGGCTTTTTGGTCACTCGATAGTTTGGTCACCAGTGCACATTTTCTTATATAAATAATAATAATTTATTTTAACAAGCAAAATATCCATAGGTATTACACTGTATAAAATGTTATGTGATTAATGTTTCAAAATTGCCACACAGCATAAAATGTTACATGATTTATGTTTCAAAATTGCCACCCAAACTGTGTCCGATGGTTCTGATGTATATGAGAACATCACCATCTTCTTTGCAATCAGCTTATCGTTCTGCAATCCTACTAATCCTTCTGTCTGAATCCTCCACTCTCTTCTTTTCACGGGGTGGGAAATGACCTTCGCAATAACCCTAAAGCCCCTAATACTTCAAGTGAATCGAAATTCCCCTTCGTGATGCTCCATCAGTACAATAAATTTGATAATAACTAAAATAAGTAAGAACGTCATCTTACACTTTAATTTTTTTTTTTTTGCCAAATACTTACTGTTCTCCAACCAGGAGATCAACCGTGAAAGGAATGTGCTTACCTACTATTGCGTCATCTATTGGAACGAAGTAGATAGATAATATTATTGTCGTACCATCGGATTTATGCCCCTTCAGCGCTGTCGTCGTTCTTGGAAAAGCTAATGCCTCTACTCACCCCATTCCACCCGTTTCTCTCCCACTACGTCAAACAGCAGGCCACGAACCTTGCCGAATAGGGATGTTGCCAAACTTCCGTCAAACAGTGTCATGTCTCTTGAATATTGCTTATAATACTGTAAAGTTAATTATTACTTATTCATAATTTAATTTAAGTAGGTCTAATGACGCTGATTGACTTATGCAAAATGTTATTACTTGCGTAATAATATTTCTTTCACCACTCCGTGCTACAGTATTCATGTTGAGTTGACAACACTGGACTGCAAGTGCAAATAAACTGTCCCGCAAGAAGGCTCAAAATTGTGAGTAGTGGGGGAGAGAAAGAGAGAGGGATAGAAAAGAGAGAAATAGGAATACAGAGAGAGAAATGAATTCCCTAGGCTGAAAAGGAATTAAGGTTCAGTTCGCATATCTTACGGGGGCACAGAACCGATGGTCGGACTATACCGTTATAACGTCAGTTTAAAAACCTTGCGCTCTCCTGCATATGTTATTTCCTGTATGGAGAGATTAAAAGACCAGGAGATTAATAGTGATCTAATTTTATAACTAGGGTAGTATCAATATGTGTGTATCAGTGTTATGGTTTGTGCTGTGAGAGCTAGCCAATAGAGATAATAGTACCCACGTGTGTGATTTTATGACATCAACATTCATTCACAGCATTACCCCGCTTCGTCTCAGTCCACAAAGACTTTCTCGTGGTTGGAGTACAGTATATTGTATGTGTAACCACGGAAACAACCTTACAATGACATTTAAATCTCATTAAATTTTTCCAATAAAATTTTAATAAAACTTTAAATGTAATCGGCGACGACAAAACCGGTGACTAAAATTTAACC